>NC_089016.1:15895876-16198337 GCF_963932015.1 Anas acuta
GGATATGGGCAGGCATCTAGAGCAGTGGGCACCCCCAGTGTGTTGGAAATTCACCCCTGAACAATGGCAAAATCCTCAAAAACTGGCAGAATGCTTGAAAAAAAGGTGTCATGATTCTGGCAGTTCCAAAGTAACACAAATCATTGTAACGTGCTGGGGCCTGGCTCATGCCTATCGAGCTGCCATTGATACTGCTATCAACTTAGTGACAGACCCTGCGGCCACTCCAAGCCCTGTGACAGATCCAACGGCCACTGTGACCCCTACGGTGGATTCTGCAGCCACTCCAGCTCCGGTTCCTGCAGCCGCTCCAGTCCCAGCTCCTGCAGCCGCTCCAGCTCCAGCTCCTGCAGCCGCTCCAGTCCCAGCTCCTGCAGCCGCTCCAGTTCCAGCTCCTGCAGCCGCTCCAGTTCCAGCTCCGGCCGCTACTCCAGTCCCAGTTCCTGCAGTCGCTCCAGTCCCAGCTCCTGAAGCCGCTCCAGCTCCAGCTCCTACTGCTGCTCCAGTCCCAGCTCCTGCAACTGCTCCAGCTCCAGCTCCTGTAGCCGCTACAGCTCCAGTTCCTGCAACTGCTCCAGCTCCTGCAGCCGCTCCAGCTCCTGTGGCCGTGTCAGAGAAACAATCTGTAGCAGTGCAAGTTGACCCTGCAGAGGGTATTCCAATCCCTGTAACGGGGTCAGAGAAACGAGCTGTAGCAGTGCAAGTTGACCCTGCAGAGGGTATTCCAACCTCTGTGGCAGACCCTGTAACAAAGTTAGAGAAACGAGCAGTAGCAGTGCAAGCTGCCCCTGCAGAGGGTATTCCAACCCCTGTAGTAGACCCTGTAACAAAGTCAGAGAAACGAGCAGTAGCAGTGCAAGCTGCCCCTGTAGAGAAGGTGAAAAAATGGTATAGAGATTCAGGTCGTTTAGAACGCAGAGAGTCTTCTGCCAATCCAGGTAAGGCTTCTGCCAAAACTAGGTATAGAGATGACGAAGATGACGACGACGCTGGGCCATCAAGGATTCAGGAGGAGGAAGATGAGGATGTCGAAAAATCAACAGTAACTACCCGAAGCCTAAACGAGCGCGAGCTATGAGATGTGCGAAAAGATTTTGGTCGCTGTATAGGTGAGCAGCTTGTCACCTGGCTGCTCCGGTGCTGGGACTCTGGAGCCAATTGTGTGGAATTAGACGGCAGGGAAGCCAAGCGGCTGGGATCCCTTGCTCGAGACGCCGGCATTGACAAAGCAATTGCAGATGGAGCACAATCCACCAGCCTCTGGAGGCGTCTCCTCTCAGCTGTGAGGGAAAGGTATCCCTTCAAGGAAGAACTTTTATGTCTACCAGGCAAGTGGACCACTATGGAGAAGGGAATCCAGTACCTGAGGGAATTAGCCGTACGGGAAGTGATTTATGAGGATCCAGACCTCAGACAAACATCCAAAGACCCAGATGAAGTCAAGTGTACACGACCCATGTGGCGGAAGTTTGTACGGAGTGCACCATCATCATATGCCAGCTCATTGGCAATAATGGCCTGGAAAGAGGATGAGGAA
Organism: Anas acuta; assembly: GCF_963932015.1. Classification (NCBI taxonomy): domain Eukaryota; kingdom Metazoa; phylum Chordata; class Aves; order Anseriformes; family Anatidae; genus Anas; species Anas acuta. The sequence continues at coordinate 15,897,414 of NC_089016.1, forward strand.
CCCACAGTGGATGAAGCGGCTAAACAACTCCGGCAGTACGAAGAAAGTCTCTCCTCTTCCTTACAGGCCTGCGTCTCAGCTGTGGAGAAACTTTCTGAAAAGGTTCACCAACTTGAAGAGAATCTATTGTCCTCCCCACCTGAACCAACCAGTGTCCACCGACCAAAAGAGAACACTGTGGAGAAACTTTCTGAAAAGGTTCACCAACTTGAAGAGAATCTATTGTCCTCCCCACCTGAACCAACCAGTGTCCACCGACCAAAAGAGAACACTGTGGAGAAACTTTCTGAAAAGGTTCACCAACTTGAAGAGAGATTATTCTCCTCCACACCTGTACAAAGCAGTGTCTCAGCTGTCAGGGGTAGGCGTTCACCCACACAAGGAAGACGATATGGTGGGTACTCACCCCGTGCCACCCTGTGGTTTTACTTACGAGACCATGGAGAGGACATGAGAAAATGGGATGGAAAATCTACCGCGACCCTAGAGGCACGGGTACGTGAGTTGCAAAAGAAAACAATCAGGAAAAAGGGACTCTCTGAAAAGTTTGCTGCTCCAACTTCCAGCAGACAGTCCTTCAAACACAGAAACGAAGAAGATTCTGACCAGGATTAGGGGGGCCCTGCCTCCAGCCAGGGGGAGGAAAGGGACAATCGAGTTTATTGGACTGTGTGGATTCGATGGCCTGGCACGTCACGCGCACAGAAGTATAAGGCTTTAGTAGACACCGGTGCACAATGTACTATAATGCCATCGAGCTATAAAGGACCAGAGCCCATCTATATTTGTGGAGTGACAGGAGGATCTCAGCAGTTGACTGTATTGGAGGCTGAAGTGAGTCTGACTGGGAATGAGTGGGAAAAGCACCGCATTGTGACTGGCCCGGATGCTCCATGTATCCTTGGCATAGACTATCTTAGAAGAGGATATTGCAAGGACCCAAAAGGGTTCCGGTGGGCTTTTGGTATAGCTGCCTTAGAGACAGAGGGCATTAAACAATTATCTACCTTGCCTGGTCTCTCAGAGGACCCCTCTGTTGTGGGGTTGCTGAGGGTCGAAGAACAGCAAGTGCCAATCGCTACCACAACTGTGCACCGGCGGCAATATCGCACTAACTGAGACTCCCTGATCCCCATCCATAAGCTAATTCGTCAATTGGAGAGCCAAGGAGTGATCAGCAAGACCCATTCACCTTTCAATAGTCCCATATGGCCAGTGCGAAAGTCTAATGGCGAGTGGAGACTAACAGTGGACTATCGCGGCCTGAACGAAGTCACGCCACCACTGAGTGCTGCAGTGCCGGACATGCTGGAACTTCAGTATGAACTTGAATCAAAGGCAGCCAAGTGGTACGCCACAATTGATATCGCTAATGCATTTTTCTCCATCCCTCTAGCAGCAGAGTGCAGGCCACAGTTTGCTTTTACTTGGAGGGGAGTCCAATATACTTGGAATCGGCTGCCCCAGGGGTGGAAACACAGCCCTACCATTTGCCATGGACTGATCCAGTCTGCGCTAGAGCAGGGGGAAGCTCCTGAACACCTGCAGTACATCGATGACATTATTGTGTGGGGTGACACAGCAGAGGAAGTTTTCGAGAAAGGGAAGAAAATAGTCCAAATCCTTCTGAAAGCCGGTTTTGCCATAAAACAAAATAAAGTCAAAGGACCTGCACGAGAGATCCAGTTTTTAGGAATAAAATGGCAAGATGGACGTCGTCAAATCCCAATGGATGTGATCAACAAAATAACAGCTATGTCTCCACCAACTAACAAAAAAGAAACACAGACTTTCCTAGGTGTTGTGGGGTTTTGGAGAATGCACATCCCAAATTACAGTCTGATTGTAAACCCACTCTACCAAGTAACCCGTAAGAAGAATGAGTTTGAATGGGGCCCTGAACAACGACAAGCCTTTGAACAAATCAAGCAGGAAATAGTCCATGCAGTAGCCCTTGGGCCAGTTCGAACAGGACCAGATGTAAAGAATGTGCTCTACACTGCAGCCGGGGAGAACGGCCCCACCTGGAGCCTCTGGCAGAAAGAACCTGGGGAAACTTGAGGTCGGCCCCTGGGGTTTTGGAGTCGGGGATACAGAGGATCTGAGGCCCGCTATACTCCAACTGAAAAGGAGATATTGGCAGCATATGAAGGAGTTCGATCTGCTTCGGAGGTGGTCGGTACTGAAGCGCAGCTCCTCCTAGCACCCCGATTGCTGGTACTAGGCTGGATGTTCAAGGGAAGGGTCCCCTCTACGCATCATGCAACTGATGCTACATGGAGCAAGTGGGTTGCACTGATTACTCAGCGGGCTCGAATAGGAAACCCCAGTCGCCCAGGAATCTTGGAAGTGATCATGGACTGGCCAGAAGGCAAATACTTTGGGATATCATCAGAGGAGGAGGTGGGTCGTGCTGAAGAAGCCCCACTGTACAACCAGTTGCCAGAGAATGAAAAGAAATATGCCCTGTTCACTGATGGGTCCTGTCGTATTGTGGGGAAGCATCGGAGATGGAAGGCTGCTGTATGGAGTCCTACGCGACGAGTTGCAGAAGCTGCTGAGGGAGAAGGTGAATCGAGTCAGTTTGCAGAAGTGAAAGCCATTCAGCTGGCTTTAGACATTGCTGAACGAGAAAAATGGCCAGTTCTCTATCTCTACACCGATTCATGGATGGTAGCAAATGCCCTGTGGGGATGGTTACAGCAATGGAAGCAAAACAACTGGCAGCGTAGGGGCAAACCCATCTGGGCTGCTGCATTGTGGCAAGATATTGCTGCTCGGGTAGAGAACCTGGCTGTGAAAGTACGCCACGTAGATGCTCATGTGGCCAAGAATCGGGCTACTGAAGAACATCAAAACAACCAGCAGGTGGATCAGGCTGCTAAGATTGAAGTAGCTCAGGTGGACCTGGATTGGCAGCATAAAGGTGAATTATTTATAGCCCGATGGGCCCATGATACCTCAGGCCATCAAGGTAGAGATGCAACATACAGATGGGCTCGTGATCGAGGGGTGGACTTGACCATGGACGCTATAGCACAGGTTATTCATGACTGTGAAACATGTGCTGCAATCAAGCAAGCCAAACGGTCAAAGCCTCTTTGGTATGGAGGACGATGGCTGAAATATAAATATGGAGAGGCCTGGCAGATTGATTACGTCACACTCCCTCAAACTCGCAATGGCAAGCGCCACGTACTTACAATGGTGGAAGCAACCACCGGATGGCTGGAAACATATCCTGTGCCTCATGCCACCGCCCGGAACACCATCCTGGGCCTTGAAAAGCAAGTCCTATGGCGACATGGCACCCCAGAAAGAATAGAATCAGACAATGGGACTCACTTCCGAAACAACCTTATAGACACTTGGGCCAAAGAACATGGTATTGAATGGGTGTATCACATCCCCTATCATGCACCAGCCTCCAGGAAAGTTGAACGATACAATGGCCTGTTAAAGACTACCTTGAAAGCAATGGGCGCTGGGACGTTCAAAAACTGGGATACGCATTTGGCAAAGGCCACCTGGTTAGTCAATACTAGGGGATCTACCAACCGAGCTGGACCTGCCCAATCAAACCTATTACGTACTGTAGATGGGGATAAAGTTCCTGTAGTGCATGTAAAAAATATGCTGGGTAAAACAGTCTGGGCTACTCCTGCCTCAGGAAAAGGCAAACCTATTCGTGGAATTGTTTTCGCTCAGGGACCTGGATACACTTGGTGGGTGATGCAAAAGAACGGAGAGGTGCGGTGTGTACCTCAAGGAGATTTAATACTGGGTGAGAATAGCCCATGAACTGAATTGTACCATGTTAATTAGTATATTACACTGTATGTTATCACTACCATGATTACTATAGGTGACTAATTAGAATGTATGGAAAAGAGTGTAACCTGAGCATGACATAAATGGTATGGAATAAGGGGTGGATAGATGTCCTGGTTTCAGTTAGCACAGAATTAATTTTCTTCCTAGTAGCTGGTGGAATGCTGTGTTTTGGCTTAGGATGAGAAGAGTACTGATAACACCCCGATGCTTTAATTGTTGCAGAGCAGTGCTTATACTAAGCCAAGGACATCTCAGCCTTTTGCTCTGTCCTGCCAACGGGCAGGCTGGGGGTGCAGTAAGAGCTGGGAGGGGACAGACCCAGGACAGGTGACCCAAACTAGCCAAAGGGGTATTCCATACCATCTGACGTCATGCTAAACAATATATAGGGGTGGCTAGCCGGGGGGAGGGGGCCGGACTGCTCGGGGTTAGGCTGGGCATCGGTCAGCGAGTGGTGAGCAATTGCATTGTGCATCACTTGTTTGTACATATTATTATTATTTCCCTATTATCACCATATTATTATTATTATTGTTATTATTGTTATTATTATTTTGTTATTATTATTTTCCTGTCTTATTAAACTGTCTTTATCTCAACTCACGGGCTTCACTTTCCATTTCTCTCCCCCGTCCCAGAGAGGGAGGGGGGAGGGTGAGCGAACGGCTGCGTGGTGTTTAGCTGCCGGCCGGGTTAAACCACGACACCCTTCTGTGTTTGACATCTGTAAATTCCTTTTTAAAAAGATATTTTTTCTTGCTAGTTTTTAAACATTTCACACACAAAAAAATCACTTGGTGCTTACATTCATATCACTTGGTGCTTACATTCATAATGATTCCTAATAAACTATTTGAAAATTTAAACTTTTTTTTTTAAACTAGGTAAATATAGTGTTTGTTTAAATTTTGCTTTGCTATTAGCAACTAAAAGCACTGAGTAGCATGGAGCATGCATCTCAAAGAGATTTGTTATGCATAGTCAACAGAAAAGTTTTTGTGGCTTCCCCTTGGTGGAATCTCTTCTCTCTTTGTGTTCACTTTCCATAAATATTGCCAGAAATCAGTTTAATTGGATTTTAAGATCAAATTTTCAGTTGCAGACTTTATGCTCAAAAAAGGTAATATTTGAAATGCAAGTCTGAAATTCCCACTGTATGCACATTATTTGCTGAAGACACATAATAGGGAAGGAAATGCCACCAGTGTATATATAAACAGCGTTGTGAAACTGGAATATTCACAATGAATAATATTTTTGAAGACTACAGAAGGTCAAGAGCTTCTTGATTAAAAAAAAATAAATATGGAGTAATGTTAAGTCAATTAAATAATGTTACTTCCCCAAAGAAAGTTAAAATAAACCTTAAAATCTATATCAAGTTACTAATAATTACTTATTTTCACAGCTCTAGGTCTTGTCTTCTGCTGGAATATGGTTCAAGATTTTAGACTGGCCAGCTATATTTGTGACCTATGCAGCAGATTTGCTTTTATCTGACGGAGTCTTCTAGTGTCTTAGAATTTTTGTCAACACCTAGAAAGCACAGCCTAGATCGGTGAGTATTTCTCTTCACATAACTGCGAGACACAGAAAAAAGTGGCTAAAAGAAGAGTTTTAACCTCTGCTAGGATTCTGGCAGTTCATCAATTCTGAATATTTTTTGATGATCTCAAACAGACACAGGATGAATTGGGCCAAGGGAACTGCAACAGAACTTTTCCTGGTCAAGTCAGTCCCACACCTCCTGGTAGTGTTAGTGCCAGCTGTGATAAATGCAGAGCTCCATTTCATACCTCTACAGATGTCTGTATCACCCATTTCTTCCATTACAAACTTAAACACGAATGTTTCAAAAAAGCTCTGACAAGCTGGCTAAAAAGCAGAACAAAACTTTTGGGTAGTGACTCCACTAAACATACCCAGTCCACTCCTCCATGTCATGAGGATGTGCTTAACAAACTGCAGAATCACTGCCTTGTCCCAGGAGATAAATAATTTAGATATTTTTCATAGGACAGAGTTGGACAAAAAGTCCCAAAATAGTCTCTGCTCACTTCTGGCAACCTTAGTGCATGAAGAGGGTGGACCTTTTAGAGATTTTGCTTACTCTAGAAGACATTATCAGCTGTTGACAGCAAAACCTTGTGATGTTTGTCAGTCTATGAAATTTACAGATCTTTACACACAAAACCAGATCACACATTTTTAGCTATCCCACACTGCCCATGGCTCCCCTTAATATGTTCTTCAGTCAAGTTTTAAAGTTTCCCTTCAGGAAAACAAATTTCTACCATTTCCCTTGAGGATCCTTTTGGCAATAGAAATGCTTATCTTTTGGGAAGTCACTCCCTATAATGACAGAAAGGAGCATTACAAAAGGCAATTCTGATCCCAAAGCAGTGACAACACAAATAACTATGAAGAGGAGAGAAGAAGCTGTTTTCCCCATGGTGGGGGCAGAGGATAAAGCTCATAACCCCACGTGGCACTCGGCTGACTGTGTTTGCCCACCAAAGCCTGCTGAGGCTGCCTCTGCTGGGCTGCTCTGCACAAGGCAGACATGCTGTAAGAAGGCAGATTTGAACACAGACCTCTTGCCCTGTGTCTCAGTCTCCTTGCTTTTCAGCGAGCTGTTGTGTTTTGCTTTGCATTTGTCAAGCTGCACTTTTTTTCCTGTACCATTTGAACAGTGGAAGCACTGCCTTGTTGGCACCGGTGCTATTTTTCCCTCACATTAAGCCTGTCTGAGTTATTATTACACTGCAATCACTCAGCCAGTTTTGCTTTCTGTGGCATCAGCATTTCCCTGCAATAGCTCTTGTAGTACACTATAACTCTGTGGATGTGCTTTATAAGCCCCAAGCCTCTAATAATGGGAGCAATGTTTTCTTTTCTGTGGTCCCTGCCTTCACTGCAAATAAGTATTAGGCCTACAAAGTGGAAACTTATGTTTGATTTCCTTTATTTACTTCCATCCACACCTTTCCAAACTGCTACAGTAAACCCTTCATACTAATTATTATCCTGTAAGTCGCATATGCTTACACAATGCTTAATGCACAGAGATGCAGCATGGCCCTTTTCCAAAAACTACAATCAAACCAGGACAAGATTAAGTATATTCAAGGCAAACACACCCACAATCTAATCAAAACAAAAAGAAGAAATCCTGGCTCTGTTTGTGTCAATGGGAGTTTTGCCACTGACTTCAGCGAGGTTAGAATTTTACCCAAGATAAGCAAGCATGAGACAAGACAAAATAAAATAGTTAGAAGTGGGAAGGTTTGTGGATGAGTCATGGGACAATAAGGGAAGGGATATTTACTTCCTGGGGGGAATTAAGATGAGACAAAAATGAAATATGAATATTTATTTCACTGAGTGCAGTGTAGGAAAAGTGAGAATTGAAGAGAACGGGATCTTTGACTCTTGATATGGCTTTGAATTGAAAGTTAAGAGGTGTAGGGTCCAAGAAGGCACTGTGTACCTTCAGCCTCATGGTTCAGGCCACTTGCAGGAGAGGAGAGGAGTTACTGCTTCCTAAATGTTTACATGTTCACCTTGCTAATGTTGGGCTCTCCTTTTGCTGTGGTGAAATGGTTCTTAAAATGGCGTACAATGTTGTTATGGGAGATGTTCATGAGGGCAGTGTTAGCTTTGCTGAGGTTGTCCTCCCTCTGTGGGTAGAGCTGCTCTGCTCCAGAAAATGGTCCTCCAAGGTGCCAGCTCTGATTATCTTCTGCAGGACTTCATTCCTGCCTGTTGTTGCAATCAGCAGTACAAAGTCCAGCCAGAAGCCAGTCATTAGTGGTGTACTCCAGGGTTTCTGGGGTACCTATACTGGGGCTGATACTATTTAATATCTTCATTGAAGAGCTGGACAAAGGGACACAGTAGGTATGGAGAAGATACAGAACTGGGAGGCTGATACAGGAGATGGGTGTGCTGCCTCTCAGAGGGACCTGAACAACCTAAAGGAACAAGTACACAGGAATGCCATAAATCTCAAGAAAGGGAAGTGTCAAGTCCTGTCCCTAGGGAGGAATGCCCCAGGCACTAGTATGCTGTGGGAAGATTGCCTGGAAAGCAGCTTTGCGAAGAAGGCCCTGGGAGTCTGTCTTTTTATCACTCTTTTCCTGATGGACAAGTTGACCATGAACCATCAATGTGAAAAAAATTCCAACAGTCCACTGGGCTGCATTAGGCAAAGCATTGCCATCAGGTTGAGGGGGGTGGTCCTTCTTTGCTCAGCACCAGTGAGACATGTGGAGTGCTGGGTCCAGTGCTAGTCTCTGAAGTACAGGAGAGACAGGGACATGCTAAGTGAGCCCAGCGAAGGACCACAAAGATGAAAAAGGCCTGGAGCATCTCTCTTACAAGGAGACTGTTCACCCTGGACAAAAGAAGGCTCAGGGGTATCTTATCAATACATATAAATACCTGATAGAGGACAGTACAGAAGACAGAGCCAGACTCTTCTCAGCAGTGGCAGGAAAAGAAGTAATGGAAATAAACTGAAAAACAGGAAATTCTGCTTAAACATAAGAAAACATTGTTGTTGTTGTTGTTTTTTTACTATGAGGATGGTTAAACACTAGAAGAGGTTGTGAATCACAGAATCATCTAGGTTGGAAGAGACCTCCAAGATCACCTAGTCCAACCTCTGACCTAACACTAACAAGTCCTCCACTAAACCATATCACTAAAACACCATCCTAACAGATACTCAAAACCCATCTGAACATGGTTCTGAACAACCTGCTCTGGCTGATCCTTCTCAAGCAGTGGGTTGGACTAGATGTTCTCCAGAGGTCCCTTCCAACCTCAGCTGTTCTGTGATTGTGTGTGTTCCCTACAGGATAGACAAGGAATTTTAGCCAAAGTAATACTGAGTACATCCCTGAGTAGTAGTACTCAGGGATGTTGCTTTTCTGATATCTACTGCACACATTCAAACTAGAGCATCTCTGACCAGCCTGGGCTAAATTTAGTACAACTTTACCTCATCTTCAGTTAATAGAGGTTTCTTCACACACGTGAGTGGAAAAGAGGCTGAATGCTAGTAAAATCGGTATGGCTGAATCACCTTATGAAACTCAATATGCCGACAGTTTATGATACCTATAATGATGGTGGCTTTCATTAAAGTCATTCACCAAACAGCTCTTGCCACATTGATTTACTATTCTGATCACAGAGGAAATGTTTGCCATCACATATACTAGTGAATACCAACTTATTAAACCCTCTTACTTGCAATTTCTTGTGAGGCCTGAAAATGGCAGAGGGAGAGAGAATATTTTGGCTCCTTCACAAAGAGTCACTGTCCTCAGGGTGTCTTAGCGCTGCTTCAGGCAGAACTCCTCTGCTTCTCTGCATTGCATTGAATCACTGTTAAAGGGAGAACAGAGCTGAAATCCACCTATACCTTTGCTGAAAGAAGCCAGCAAGGAGCACTTAAGAGACAGTGTAAGGACAGAGCATGGGTAGTGCAACTTTTTCTACTGACAGTTCTATCTAGCCAATAGTAATCAATAGACAGATTCTCCCTGAATTTTGTAAAATTTCTTTCAGTCTCCATGATATCTTGCAGTTATGAGTTCCCCTGGAACTGCGGGACAGCAGAAGTCAAGCACACCCTTGCAGTACCCTTATCTCTCTTGTCTGGCTACTGCAACAATCCCCAGGCATAAATAGATCAGCTTCAACGCAGCAAGAGGCTGAAGAGGGATTTGTATTAGCCCAGGTGCAGAGTGTAAGGTTTGTAATGAGTACTTGGAAAAAGCATGAGTGAATCAGTTCTTGCAGCAGAGGTACAGAAGAAACCCAAGACAGCAAACCAAAGACAGGCCCAAAAGAGGTCTAAAGACAGCAGAAAGCATAATAACCAATAGGCAGAGGAGATATTTTCAATGCTTTTTCATTCTTTCAAAGCTGATCTCTTCTTAAAATGGACACAGACTGCTTTTCAGTGAGGGGAAAAGCAATTTGTGGTGAGACCTTGCTTATGTCTTCACCCAGAAAATTCCCAAAGAATTTTTACTTTCACAGAAACTTTACCCTGCTCCCCAGAAATCACATTCTAGGCTTTTCTTTCTGTTAGTCTCTATCTGTTTATCTGTTACTGGAACCACAATGTGGCCCTGGAACCCAGACTCATCCTAGACCTGGAGGCCTTCCAAGGTCTCCAAATCTTTTACAACTGGTATTTCATTCAAGTGATTTATTCACCTAATCAAAATGTAAATTATATATACAATTTCAGGACTTCAAAGATTCTGTCTCCCATGGTGGCATACAAATACAACCACAGTTTTCATAATGCTGGTGATAGCTGACAGTAGCTGTTTAGTAAAATAAGCTCTGGCTGACTCACACAGAACATGTCTCCTGGAAGCAAGAACTATTAAGAAACCAGGCTAAATGTCATAAATGAAGCAAGATTCAGAGCTCAAATAATATGGGTAGACATAGGTGCTACTGTCATAAATATTAATTAATTAATAAATAAGGAAGGAAGAATTTAACTCAGAAGGGCTTCTCTCTGTTGTAGTGGTGTTTGGGCACAAAAACAAAGTGAATGAAAAGGCTCCCCAGTATGCTAAGTAAGCCATATTTCAAATTCAGTTGCAAGAGTACCTTGAAAGTGATAGATTTGATTGGATAAAATGAAATCAAACAATGATTGGTGTTTCAAAATTAATTTCACAGTGTTATACTAATAAGTTACTATTTTATATCAGGATGAAAATTAAATAAGAATTTCACAGTCAGCAGTGCCTTCCCCCATTACCTGAAGGAACAAAGAGCAAGATCTGAAGCACATTTTTGGCCTTCACTGATTATAAACCATATCAGAAATCAAAGATGTGGCAACCATTTTGGGAAACAACTGATGAATGTGTCCAGAATGTCATAGTAAGACAGTCTACTTAAAGCAGTAACAAAAGACAAGAAAGAGAGAGGTGGTAGATCCATTTCCAGATGAGATCCATAGACAATGGGTTAAAAAAATAGTTATACTGGAGGGATATTTTGGAATATACGATTTGATAGAACAAGATCATTGTATTAACAACAGTGAGAATGAAATTATGACAAATAAGAATAGATAATCAAGAAATATAACAAAAAAGGAGTGCAGATAGAAAAGCCTGAGCACAGCACTGAAGACTAGGAAACACAAAAGGATAGATTTGAACTAGTCATTGAAATGGACCAGCTGCTTAGCAAGCAGAAGAGAAACATTTTGTGAATCTTGGTGCATTTTACTAGTTACTTTGAATTACAGAGGCAAACAGCTGACCTTGGAGAGCACTTCTAGTTCACCCCTCTTCTACCACCTTTTTTTTTTTTACTAACAATCTTTTCAATCAGTTGAGTTAGGCTGAGTAGGAGTACATAAACATTTCCATCAGATCTCTGAACAGAGCAACATGTTTCTGGTTTTCTCCCCAAACTGAAGCTTGAGATCAGTTTGTTAAGAAATCTTTCAGGGAACTGTTAGTAGGAAAACCTCTCCCTCTGGCAGAGCTTTTAGCCTGAAAAAAAAAAAGCCACGTGTGCTGATGTGTAAAGCCCTCCCTCCAATGGAAAATCTACATTTTTACCTTTACTGGGTATATGGGCACATGACAATGGTAAGATTCTCATTTGGGATCATTCTTACTTGACAAGCTCTGACTAGCATATTCACCTGTTGTAATAAGCAGTCAAGTTTTTGTTATAATAGATGCCACAAACAAAAGGATGACCCAAAAAGCTGATGTGAAAGGTGGCAATGCTAAGCTGGCAAAGGCAGTGTGAGTGCAAAACTTCCAGCAGAAGACTGATTTATTCCTTGTCAGACCAGAGCAAATCTGTATCCTCAACTATGGCATCAATGTCTATGTTTAGGTACTGAAAAAGCTAAGAATAGTTTACCATAACTGGTAAATAGAAGATTATTTCCCTGGAATTATCTAAGCAGGATTGCTCTACTTATACAATGTTGTTTCTTTATGGTTAAACACAGTGTTGTCTTGGTATCAATGTCTCCCCCTTGCTAGGTTTGCAAAGCCCCAGTGTAATCCAAGGGAGACAGTGGAGACAGGCATTAGGACCAGAATGTTAGATTTATAATGAACCTCTGGGACTGGCACCAGATTAAGCCAATATCTGCTGTTACTATGTCATATGGATGTATTTGCTTAGCGCATCCATATTGTGATGCAAAAAGAGAGCAAAGCCACTTCATATGATGATCAGTAACTGTCTATGCTGTGTTAACCTGGTTGATTGCAGATTGTGAACACCCATGTAGTAATTCTGTGGCTTAATTAATTAAAAGAGATTTAAAGAGATTTTAAAAAAGCAGAACAGAATCGAAAGTTTGACACACAAAAACAGTCTTGCTGCATCCCATCCTGCTTTATGCTTCAGTGACATTTTCCCTTAGGAGACCACTCAAACACATACCAGCTGGTAATCTGTCTACTGTCCAAAGATGGGCTGTTTTACCAGTCTCTGGTACCTTGTATAATTATTCACACCTGTGAAAGGTCACTGTAAAAATAAGGCACATCAGAGCTGCACTGTTTAACACCCACTGTATACAGATGTAAATGGCCAGCCACTGTGGAAAGCAACTGAGAAGGGATCCAATATGCTACACTAATTAAAAGTCTGACCAGACATAACTAGAGAAAAACAGAGAAGAAGACTCAGTTTCTTATTTATTCAGTAGTCATCTGAATGCAGATGATTTTTGTTTTTTTAAAGCATATTTACGCTTTCTATAACACCAGAAATAAACACAGCAACATCAACAAAACTTCCCATAATTGCCAATGAATGTATTATCTATATCAGAAATATGTTTCTGTACAGAAACTCATGAGTCACAAAGACTTTTGCCATTGCATCAAACAACATCTTAAATAAATGATGTTCCCAGGAGTGCCAATGTGAAGGTTGCAGCAAGAAATCATTGTTCAGATGGTTTGGAAACTTAGCTGAAAAAAAGATATGTTCACAAAACAGCAGATTGTACCTGATTACTCCAGTAGCTTCCTGATAGAAAGATATCTGGTTTTCTAGACAAAAGAGATGTGAAAAGCCTAATTTATTTGGATTCTCTTACAGTGTTTGATAAAATGCTACCCAAGGCACAATCTACATACTTGGTGAAGAGGTTCTTCACCGAGAGGGTGGTTGCACACTGGAACAGGCTCCCCAGGGACTTAGTCACTGCACCAAGCCTGTCTGAATTTAAAAAGCGATTGGATTGTGCACTTAGTCACATGGTCTAAACTTATGGGCAGACCTGTGCGGTGCCAGGAGTTGTACTTGATGATCCTTATGGGTCCCTTCCAACTCGGGATATTCTATGATTCTATGAAGATGTAGAATTGTAGAGAAATCACTGAGTGGGAGAGGTAGTGGCTAAAGAGGAGACAGCAAGGGTTAACACTGAAAGACAAATTATTATTCTTCAGGGACAAAATGGTCCTGGACGACACTGTTTTCCTGTTCATGCTGGCAGAGGGCACCATCTTTCCTCACTTAGTACAGAAGAACATCAGAAGGTGGTGCAGGTCTTGCATATGGCATGACCTTGGATACTTGCTTAAGAAAAATACCGTGTCATTCAATAGCATGGTGAAAAATTAAGAATCCTGAGGGAAACTATCTAAATATTTTGATATTCTGATAAATGGAGTGTTTATCCTTTGGAACAATTGAGAAGGAGATGACCTAGAGGCAGTAGATGGTCACAGGTGGGAGTTGTAGATTGACAAACATGGTCTAATACTTCGCAAAAGGAGGAAAGAAATAAAGACCACTGGAAGTGGTACTGGTGAGGAAGTCCTCTGAAGAAATGTTCATGAGAGATGTACCAATTGTGCAAGAAGTTATAGCATAATAGGACAAAGACATTCTTGCAACTGTGAGGCAAGAACTAACCATTTTTGAGATGCTTCTCTTTCTGAAGTAAAGGGAAGTTTAGTAAATTTATGCAGCAGATTATATGAGATACCTGTAGTTGTCAGGTCTGAACTCAGTGGTTCAGATCTGTGGAATGTAAAAATGTCATTTTTAAAGTTACTTGTGTGAGAAAAATCTCAAATAATTTTCTTCAGACAGAATCTTCTGTGAAGCTATTTTATTCGCGATTGCAATGAAGGGCATCCTGCCAATTAGGAGTGCATTTTAGTAAACAAATCACAACCTTTTATTCCCTATTACCCGACACCTGATCACCTCCCCTGTTTCCTTATTGGCTGAGTACTACAGGTTCACAAGCTACTTGACGCTCCTCTATACCATATATGTACAATTTTTCTTTTTTTCAACCCTTTAATTTATCCTTTCTAATGTTTTGAGAACTTCTGATCTTTGTTTTTTACTGTTCTCACACTGCTCATCCTGTTTTTCTAAGTCTTCTACCTTATGTGGTGGTTTTACTCAGGTGGGCAGCTGAGCTCCACCACAACTGCTCTCTCACTCCCCCTCTCCTCAAAGAGGAAGGGGGAGAAAATACAACACAGAGAACTCAAGGTTTGAGATGAGAAAGGTTTAATTAAAGGGAAAGGGAATGGGGAGAAAAAGAAACAAAAGAAACAATAAGTCTGCACAGAAGCACAGAGAGAGGGAAAAAAAAATATTCTCTACTTCCCATCAACGAGCGATGTTCGGCCACGTCCTGGGAAGCAGGGCCTCAAAACACGTAGTGGTTGTTCAGGAGGAACAGCCCCCTCCCCCATGAGAGCCCCCCTTTTTATTGATGAGTGTGACATCAGGTGTTATGGAATATCCCTTTGGTTGGTTTAGGTCAGTTGCCCTGACGATGTCCCCTTCCGACCACTTGCCCACCCCCAGCCTGCTGGCTCTTGGGGGCTTGGAAGGAGTCCTGATGCTGTGCCAGCACTATGCAGCAATAGACACAACACTGGAGTGATATCAGTGCTGTTCCAGCTACGAGTGCAGAGCACAGCACTGTGTGAGCTGCTGCAGGGAAAAGGTGACTCCAGCTCAGACAGACCCAACACACCTTATTTTGGAAAAGCGAGGCCTTCTACTGTCCACTTATCTACTTAGCATTTTTCCTTGTTATGACTACACAGCTATCTTTGAATACAGAAAATGAGTTCTCTACTGCAAAAACACAACTTAGTTTCTCACACTTGCAGCCCTTTTTGCCCATTATTTCTCATACAAATTACATGTTTTGAGCTTAGGTAGCCTCTTTTTTCTTCCTAATGCTTACCCACAGCCCCCCTCATTTTTGCAGGCTAAGAGATTAAATTGTTAGAGCATTCATCTGTTTTGGTAGGCTGAAACCCAGGTGATCACACACTGCACAGTGAGGTATGACAGCTCCAGTTGAGAAGCCATCTTGGGGCAGAGTATCAACTTCCTCTTCAGCATGACTTGTTGTACCATCAGCTGTTAACTCAACCTGATGGCTTCTGGGCTGGAGCTTGTTCACATCTGAGGAGCCTGAAGAATCTGCCTATTCAGTTAACCCTCTCCACAAGTGTTGCTTTTCATTTAGGAGCTAAAGATTGGATTAACTGAAGACACTGCTGTGCTAAGGGCCATTCAAACACTTGCCCAAAGAAAATGCAGTGAAAGCCAAATTAACTGCAGCAAATTCTTCTACCTTGGAATTTCAGCTTATTTCACAATCTGGCTGCCTATAAACAATTACACAATGAACTGGCTCTTTCAACCAGCCTGATTATAAGCAGAGAGAGACTGCTTTAAAAAAATTACTTCATTTTAATCTCTTTGCAGAATTACAGATTAATGCAAGATCAGTCAAGGTAAGAGGACTGAGACACGAGACACCCTGTGCTAAACTTTCTCATAATTTCAGACTCTTCAGACAAAGTAGTTTTGAATTCACTCCTTATTTTCCAGATCATCAGCTTTAATTGTAAACTCTTCATCATTACAGCCTATGGTCAGCATGAAATCTTAACAACTGTGGAAGCTTTTTAAGTCCAATATACAAACCTCCGTGCCTAAAGGGTTCAGAAGGAAAGCTTTTTTAACCTTTTGTGTCCACGTTGGCTACCAGCTCCTGAAACACTTCTCTGGAAAGTGTTTTGAGATCTCTGAATGAAAATAAATCTCTTTCTCAAATCCAGAAAATATACAAAACCTGTAAAGCCATTCATGGTTTATTTGAAATGCATCTGTGCATTTGAAATGCTTCCTCTGCTATTTTCTGTAAGAGAAACCCTGAACCATGAGAAGTAATGAAGACATTTCACTGGTCAGAAGGCAGCACTGTCAGTGAACATATCAAAGCCTGATCACAAAAACAGAAAAAGGATAGAAATTTTCATGAGTTGTTTGAACCCATCAACCCAGAAAGTGAGATGTTTGTTCATCGGGCCAAAATATTCAGTTCAACCAGATTAGCAAGGTTTCTATGATCACTCATCTTTATTCTGAGAAACATTTTTTTCTGTATGAAGGCTTCAGAAATTAGAATGCTCTATAAGAATAATCCTCATTAGAAATATGAAGAATGTGAATTTCTGTAGGGCTTCTTTGCAGCTTTTATGTCCAGGAGTGCAATTTAAATCAGCTGAAAATATCATTGTTAAGAAATACCAGCTTTAGTAAAGATAGAAACACTGAACAGGAATCCTGATTAGAATAACAGTTTGGACCAGGGTTTGAGAAAGTTAGAATAAGGCTTTTATTTTTTCCTTGTAGAAATAGCAAATTTTGTCCAAACCTATTACTTTGATTCAAGTTTGCAGTGTAGGGATGAGGTTAACTTTGCCAAGCATAACTGTAGATTAGGACTAGGTGATCTTGGAGGTCTCTTCCAACCTTGACGATTCTGTGATTCTATGCTTCTGTGATCTATTGAAATACAGCACAAAGGTTTCAGCAGACAAGACGATGAAAGGCCGGCCCTCCGCATGGCCCATAACCTCTGATTAGGACATTCACTGAAAATATAGGAGTCATTCATCCAAATCCACGCTTTGAACTTTTCCTCTGTCTTTTCAGAAGTCTCCCACATTCTCTGTGCCTCAGTTTTCCACCTCTTATGGGAAAACTATTAGGTGACCAGAGCCTACAATGCTGTAGGCTTTAGAAATGCTTAAATTGTGCAGGAATGACACAGAACAAAAAATGAGTGCATGGCGTGGTTGGTTCCATCCCACTGAAAGGTGATCCCCCTGGGGTTAGATAGGTCATCATTGCACAGCCATGAAGATCAGTACAGTGTGGAACAAGCACATCATGTCATAGGATCCTACCATCATTTTGTAAAGTGGATGTATGCTGCCAGTGCAAATTGATTCTGACAAGAAGGATAATAATAACACACCATCCACTAGACCATCTGCTCCTTTCTAACAAAAAAATCTTAATTAGCTATTAGAGATATAGATATAGATATAGATATAGATATAGATATAGATATAGATATAGATATAGATATAGATATAGATATAGATATAGATATAGATATAGATATAGATATATAAATATAGATATGGGCTAAAGTTGCACCAGGGGAGTTTTAGGTTGGATGTTAGGAAGAACTTCTTTACCGAAAGGGTTGTTAGGCATTGGAACGGGCTGCCCAGGGAAGTGGTGGAGTCACCATCCCTGGAGGTCTTTAAAAGACGTTTAGATGTAGAGCTTAGCGATATGGTTTAATGGAGGAGTGTTACTGTTAGGTCAGAGGTTGAACTTGATGATCTTGAGGTCTCTTCCAACCTAGAAATTCTGTGATTCTGTGATTCTGTGATATAAATATATATATTGATATAGATATTTAATATGCATCACAGCAATAATTATTTGTGGATATTGTACTGCAGCTGAAACCAAATGCAAAGAACATACAGCAATGTAGCAGAGTCATTAAAGCTGCGCTGACTTGTGCTGGTTGAGCATACGGCCCATCATATTTAGAAACACAGTATTAATGGTTATGCTCTAAAACTTAATAAAATTACAAATCAGAATATCTCTAGTGAAATTAATGACCCAAAATATTACAGTCAAGCAGAAGTCAGCCTTGTCTTGAATTTGAAGGTCATTTGTAGTCATAAAAATACAGTTTTATGCTTTAGAGATTTGGAACAATAATAAGGCTAAGGGGACATTTGGCAGTGAGGGGGTTTACGTGACAAGGTTTTGGTAGCAGGGGGCCATAGGGGTGGTTTCTGTGAGAAGGATCTAGAAGCTGCCCCATGTTTGGGAAGGGCCCCACTGCTGACCAGAGCCAAGCCAATAAGCGATGTTGTTTTGTGTCTCTGTGAGAGTATATTTAAGACAGGGAAAAAAACACTGCGCCACACAGCAGCTGGGAGAGTGAGAGGAGTGAGGAACAGCCTTGCAGGCGCCTAGGTCAGTGTAGAAGGAGGGGGAGAGGTGCTCCAGGTGCCAGAGCAGAAGTCCCCTGCGGCCTGTGGTGAGGACCATGGTGAAGCAGGATGTCCCCCTGCAGCCCATGGAGTACCACGGTGGAGCAGGGTTCCATGCTGCAGCCCGTGGAGGAGACCACAGTGGAGCAGGTGGCCCTGCACCGACGGAGGCTGCTGCCTGTGGAAGACCCCTGCCGGAGCAGATTCTGGGCCGGACCTGTAGCCCGTGGAGAGGAGACCACGCAGGAGCAGGTGACCTGGCAGGAGCTGCTGCCCGTGGGGGAGCCAGGTTGGAGCAGTTTTCTCCTGAGGGATGGACCCCGTGGTACGGACCCATGTTTGGAGCAGTTCTAGAAGAGCTGCTGCCTATGGGAAGCCCACGCCGGATCAGTTCATCAAGGACTGCATCCCATGGGTGGGACCCCACAGCACAGGGGATGAGAGTGACTGAGAAGGAGCGGCAGAGAAGCGCTGTAGACTGACCATAACCCCCATTCCCCCATTCTCCTGTGCTGCTCGGGGGGAGGAGGTGGAAGAGGGTGTATGGGGGGGGAAGGTGCTTTTGGTTTCTTTCCTTTGTTTCTCACTTCTCTAGCTTGTTAGTAATAAGCAATAAATCTTACTATCTTCCTATGCAGAGTCTGTTTTGCCCGTTACAATAATTACTGCGTGATCTTCTTGTCCTTATCTCAACCTTTGAGCCCTTTTCATCATATTTTCTTCCTGTTCCTCTTTGAGGAGGTGTACTGGGTCTGGCTGGAACGTTAACTTTCCCGGCAGCAGCCCATACAGTGCCGTAGCCTGTACTTGTAGCTGGAACAGCAGTGTTATCACACCAGTGTTGTGTCTATTGCTGAGCAGCAGTGGCACAGCATTGGGCCTTTCTCTAACCCTCCTAGGGGGTGGGCAAAAGGTGAGGAGAGAAACATCACTAGGGCAGCTGACCTAAACCAATCAAAGGGATATTCCATACCATGTGATGTCACACTCAGCAATAAAAGGTGGAAACAGGAAGAAGAGGGGAGGGGTGGGCTCTCGTTGAGAAGACGTCGGTCCTCCTCCCGAACACCGGCTGCGTGTGTTGAGGCCTTGCTTCAAGGACGTGGTCAATCATCGCTCATTTGTGGAAGTAGAGAGTAATTTCTTTCCTCTGCACTTCCATATAGCCTTCATTTATTTTGTTTGTTTTCCTCCCTTCTTTTTATTTTTCCTTTTCCCCTCCCTTTTCCCCTTTCCCTTTTATTTCCCCTTAGGTAAATTGTTTATTTCATGGTAGTCTTTATTTAATTATTATAATTATTTCCCTTTAATTAAATTATCCTTATCTCAACCTGTGAGTTGTTCTTTGCTTTACCTTCTTCCCCCTCCTTCAGATGGTATGGAATACCGCTTTGGCCAGTTTGGGGTCAGCTGCTCTGGGTCTGTCCCCTCCCAGCTCCTGCTGCACCCCCAGCCTGCCAGCTTGCAAGACAGTGTGAGAAGCTGAAAAGTTCTTGGCTTGGTGTAAGCACTGCTCTGCAACAATTAAAACATCAGTGTGATATCAACATTATTCTCACCCTAAATCCCAAACATAGCACCCTACCAACTACTAGGAGGAAAATTAACTCTATCCTAGCCAAACCAGGACAGGTAATCTTTTTCTCTTTCCTTTCCTTTCCTTTCCTTTCCTTTCCTTTCCTTTCCTTTCCTTTCCTTTCCTTTCCTTTCCTTTCCTTTCCTTTCCTTTCCTTCCTTTCCTTTCCTTTCCTTTCCTTTCCTTTCCTTTCCTTTCCTTTCCTTTCTTTCCTTTCCTTCTTTCCTTTCCTTTCCTTTTCCCTTTTCTTTCCATTCTTGCCTTGCCCTGCCTGCCTTGCCTTGCCTTTATGAAGGGCCTTAGCAATTTTCTTCTCTTTCCAAAAATTTATTTTTCCTACTTTTAGGTGGTCCATTATAGCTTTACATGTGTTCTAGCAATCCAAGTACATCTGTAAAAGGTTTGTTTGGAAACAGAGGAAAAGCGAAGCCTGAAAAAGTAAATACTTTTCAGTAAAGTAATTGCCATTTCAGGATACCCTATGTTTCATCACAGCCTCCTGAACTTTCTTCAGAAAGCTTTAGCAGATCAGTCACCCCACACCAGAATGTATCCCAGTATAAGGAAACATTCCTGAAAAACAAACTTTATACCTTTACATAGTGCCAGGTCTAAAGTGATAGGTAGGAAATGACCTGATGCTGTTGGTTCTGGTGTGTGCGATTTTTTATTTTATTTTTTTTGAAGACATTAAGTCCAAGACAAAGAACAAGGTTGAGCTGGGTGGTATCCCATTTTACTCAGAGACCTCACCTCGTGCCAAGCACACTGATGTCTGGTTATCTGAGGAGCTGAGAGATTATTGCCAGACAAAAGAATAAATCTAGTAAGATATGCCTAATATGCCATTTCATATACTACCTTGCCAGTGAGGTCAGTAAAATACGAAAGAGACTGCTTTCCTCCTGGTTCATGTACCCTCTGTGAAGGAGTGAAGGAGTTCGATATAAAAGGGTGCTACCTACACAGATCTACATACAGATGGTATACGGTTTATTTCATACAACAGCAAATGAATTCTGTATTTCCCACACATTTCAGCTGGACAGGAAGCTCTCATAGTGCATGCAAGTAAGGGAGGTGGTAAAAGTGATGCCTGCCTGTTTTCCTGCATTCCCAGCACATCATGTATCATTTGCAAGGACAGCTCTGTGGCATGTTAAAGGCAATGTGCAATCCTTTCACCAAAATGCCACAGGAGACAAAATCCTTTTGTCTCATAGGAGAAATGAAAGAGTGCTCCACTGCCTTTTGTAAATGGCAGCCTCCCATCACAAGTAGAGACTGTGAACAGTCCAGAAGACACTGCTAACTTTGTGCTTCTCAGCATCGTTAAAATGAAGGCAATGGAGCCAATTTACTTCTTTTGATGATCCTCAAATTAAAGCAGCAGAGACAAATGCAAAACTATGTTTAATTCAAACTTTTGAGTTATTCATGCTGAGAGGCATTTCCTTCTCAAAATCTGAGACAGAAATTCACAGCAAACAGCCACACAGTAGAATGAAATATATAGAATAGGATTGTTTGGCAGCTGTCAATTCCACTTTTGTTTATGGAACCAATATCTTACAGGAATTACTCCAAATCCACCAAGTTCATGATTATTATTAATGGCATTAAGCATTGTTAGAAATGGCTCAGTCTTCAAAATAGGATTAAATAAAAAATAGGATTTATTAAAGGAATAGAGGTAAACAGCGCTGGGTGCACCGGGAGTCTCCGCTCCACCAGGACGCACACCAGTTACATCAAGCAGCTGATTTTTATGCACCTAGACTAATACATATTCATTACTACTTCTAAAAAAATAGATTATTATAATTAGCTTCCCGGATCCAGTTCCTCCTACTGGAGCATGCACATCAGTCTCTGGTGGTCCCTCTGGGGGTCTCTAGGGGTCTTTCGTGCTGAAGGCTCGTAGTCTTCTGTTGGGAATTGGCATACAGGACGTGGACATAAGCAACCAGGGGTAGGCCTTAGAAATCTCAGGGCCTGCTGTAGCTGAGCAAACCAAGCTGCCAGAGTAACTGTGAGAAGCTCCCACGGCAATGACTCCCACATCACCCAATTAAGGAACTCAGAAAATATTGTTATCAGCAGCTGGCCTCAAGGACTAGGCCTACGTGACCGTTAAGCACAAAGGGGGTTGTTTTTCTAACTTCTAATCAAAAGGTGGTGTTATTTTCTTAACGGTTTGTCTGGGTGCTTTTGACCAATAATCTTGTGTGAAACACTGTCCACCCCTGTAAAATTCACTATAAAAGTTGGGCTATTCGGGCAATAAAATGGTGAAGCATGATCTGACTCTGCTGGTGTCTGTCATGCTTTCGTCCGTGCTTCGCAACAGTCTTCCTCTCCAAGTTTTTTTCTCGTCCTTCCCCTTTGTACTCCTTGGCACCGTGTCAAGTTTACACAGCATCCCCTGCAAGTCTTGTCTGTTAGCCGTCCTTCAGCTTCTTTTTTCTTCTTCTTAATCTCTTGGCCACCTGGCCAGATATCAGAGGCTTGCATAGTATCCCATAACAGTCACTAGTTGTTATCAGTTGTTCTGAAACTCCCAGACATCAAACACAAACAGCTTTCTTATTTGACGCTTCATGAGTAATTAAAACATTCTTCCCCAGCCATTCACAGACACATCTATAGCAGTGTTAAATTAATCTCGAAGAAGACAGGAAAAAAGGCTGTAACTGTTAGAAATAGAAGTCCGGAATAACAAAAGCAAACAGGTTCATAAATTTAAGGAGTGTTTTCTGAAGACGTGATAAATTGACTAGAATGAGGGGGAGACTGGGACACACTGCATCTGTGGTTCAAGAACTAAATTGCCAGTGCAGGGCCCAGAGGCAGACAGGATTCAAACACAATTGTTCTTTATGGATACGAATTGTTAACACATTCCTCACAATCCCTTATCTTCTTTTTACTATCAACAATTCGTGTCTCTTCTGTTGTTAACTGGATTTCATCAGTCCGTTCTTGGAGGGTCCAATTCTTAAGCATCATAATTGACATATTCCCTTCCTTTTTTAATGAAGTTATTACCAATGTACTATTTATCACCCGGTGTATTAATAATGTAAGACAAGGTATCATACAAGGTATAGACAATAACATCTTTACACCACATAACAATAAAAATAACACTCTTTTAACCCATGGTCCACCAGGCAGCCATGAAAATAAATTCCATTCCATATCCTTTCAGGTTTGTGTTTGCTCGCTCACCTCCCCCCTCTCCTTCTCTGGGATGGGAGAGAGAAATGGGAAAGTGAAGCCTGTGAGTTGAGATAAAAACAAGAAAATAATAATAATAATAACAATAATAATGATGATAATATTACTACTAGTAATAATGTATACGAAACAAGTGATGTACAATGCAATTGCTCATCACCTGCTGTCCGATGCCCAACCTAACCCCGAGCAGTCCGGCCCTCCTCCCAGCCTGCCTGCTAGCAGGACAGTGAGAAGCTGAATTTGGCTTGGTCCTTGGCTTGGTGTAAGCACTGCTCTGTAACAATTAAAAACAATTAAAACATCAGCATATTATTAACATTCTTCTCATCCTAAACCAGAGCATAACATTCTATCATCTACTAGGAAGAAACACCCTTTTTATCAATCTTTAAACAGAAATTACTAAAGCTAAATTTTCCACAGACTTCTCCTTTTTGTGCTAGTAAATAATCCAAAGCTAGGCAATTTTGATACAAAGCAGTTCTCATCATTTATAACTATTTCTATTACAGTTAATAACCTAATTATTCTATTAAGTAAATATACTGGGGTCCTATAGTCCCAGGATCTGTCTTCTGCCCACATATCTGGATCATAATAGGCAAACGCCTTCAGGGTTGATTCAGGCTTGTGTTACCGTTCGGCCTGTCAGGGTGATCCAGCTCCTGGAAAACTAATCACAATTTTATATAGGTTAAAAAAAAAGGTTCTTATGTTATTTTCTCAGGACAACCTGACCTTAATGTGGGAGAAGTCCAGTCGAGGCCCTCTCACTCGGCAGTCAATACCCATAGGGGTTGCCTCCCTCGGTAGACCATACACACCGCAGTGGAGGGTCCTGCCCCGGTCTTGCCTTCTCCCTTTCCTCCCTTCAGGCTTGTCCCCTTTATTTGGCATCCTTAATTCATGCAGAGCCTCGTTGCCAGAATATTAGTTCTTCCTTAGCTTGAGTTTCAGTTTCCCAGGAGCGGGCTCAACTCTCCAAGTTTCAGTAGTTACTGGTCCTTTTATTCTGAATGCATGGGTCCCTTTCTGCGGTTCTCACAGCTTTTTCAGTAGTCAGTAAAACAAGGTACAGTCCCTCACATCGAGGGTTCAGTGATTCTTCCCTCCCGTGGCTGCTTGTTGAAACACTTTCTTTTTTATCTTCTGACAAGTTAAATAACAGTTATCTAATTTGCTTTGCCGTATGGCCCTTTCCAGGTTCCTGTAGCAGGATTCATCTGATAGCCTTTCAGGTTGATACAGATTTGACTACAGATACCAGGGTTTTGGCATTCATCACTATCTCCACAGTTTCCCAGCTGGACAGTCACATTCATGTATGTTGCATTCCTTCAGGGTCTCATCACTCTAGTCTAGAGAGACTTGCAGTCTCTCTGCTGGTTACACACTTTATTGATATCTATGCATACAAAGTCAGATTCAGTACACATCTTCTTCACACAAGCACTCTCATCACTGCCATCTGAGCAGTCTTCACATTTTACTCTAGCACCTCTGGCAGCAGTGCACAGTCAGGCGAAGGCGAGCAGCAGGCAGAGTGCCCCGCACCGTCACCTGTGTCACTTATACTACTCCTATTACCCAGCGCTGTTTGCTTACCTCTATTCCTTCATATTCTTTTAATAAATCCTATTTTTTTATTTAATCCTAATTTGAATCCTGAGCCATTTATAACAATAGAAAACAGGATTAATTCACTTCTTTGGAAAAGAGCTCAGCCAAGTGAGTTTTCAGACAGCAGAATGAAAAATAAATGAATCACATTAAATAAAATGTTTCTGTTTGCACAAAGCACTCATCCTTCTGGATTCTTGCAACTGAAAATGAAGGAAAATGTGGTTTGGGGTTCAGCCTGTTTTGGGAGGGAGCCCACAAACTATCACAAAAACACTACATCACAGCAAAGCTACGTCACTTTTTTTCTCTCTTTAATCTATTTTATAGATTTCATATTGATGAAAGGAGATTTAAGATGCAGACAAAGGACAATCTTAAAAGCCTGAATCCCACAGAAGGCAAAGAAAATAAAACCACTTGTTATTCTCTTTCCACTTCTCCCCAAATCTATGCAGTCTAGCTCTTGACTTTTAAAGGTTTGGGATCAGTGGGACTGAGTAGTATGTGGATAGGCAGAAACTGAGTCCACACAGGGCTCACATGGAAACCAGTATCAGAAACAAAGGTACTTGATGGTGCTTCATGGTATTGATGGCTTGTATGGGGGAAAGGACTCTTGTGTCTTATGGTCTGGTCTCCCTTTCTGTACTCAACCACTGTCAACCATCAGTTTTGTTGTTGTTGTTTTCTAGAAAAATCAATCAGTTACAATAAATGTCAATGACATGATGCAGTCTCTTCACCCCATCCAGCTGGGATCACTCTCCTTGAAATACCATTCTTGCAGCCAAGTGCTGAATATCTCAGAGAAAGTGGTTTAAGCAAAGCAGGTGGGCTAAAAACCCACACCATATCTATTCTGGTTTACCTGATGTGCAGTGTGAAATATGTTCATCTGATTCGTGTCAGTATGGAACAGTGCTAGGGCCGCATGGTATGATGAATATGACCTTCTGTCTTACATACCCTTGTATAACCACAAGTCTAAGAAAAACAGAATGGTTAATGTATATAGTTCTTGTACCTTGCAAAGGAATGTTTTAGCAATTCGTGTCAATAGAGAGCTTGAAGGGAAATGTACTTGTAGGCTTTTCCTTGAAGTCTCTGATATCTGGGGGGTGTTCAGAATAACTGCTAACTATTATGACTGTTGCATGGGACACTATGCAAGTCTCTGATGTCTGGCCAGGAGATTAAGGAGAAGGGGAGAGCTGAAGAACAACTAAAAGACAAAGCTTGCAGGGGATGTTGCACAAGTCTCTGACATACAGCCAAGTTGGACAAAGGAGAAGGACAAGAGGGAGGAAGACTATGAGCCTTCAGATCGAGAGACCCCCAGAGACCCCCAGAGACACCACCGGAGACTGATACGCATGCTCCAGTAGGAGGGTTTGGATTCCAGAAAATAATTATAATAACCCTGTGGTTTTTTAGAAGTAGTAATGAATATGTATTAGCCTAGGAGCATAAAAATCAGCTGCTTGATGTAACTGGTGTGCGTCCTGGTGGAGCAGAGACTCCTGGCGCACCCAGCTCTGTTTGCTTACCTCTATTCCTTTAATAAATTGTAAACTTTGATTATAGTCCTATTTTGAAGACTGAGCCATTTATTACAAATGGGGGCTCGTCCGGGATGGCTTTGGCTCCTGAATTCTGATTTGATCTAGGAGAGGCGCCCCACCATTTGGTGGCTCCTGTTCGAGTCAGGTCAGGACTAATGCCATCTTGAACCTGAATAAAGGTAAGCAAAGATTTTGATTTTTTTATGAGCTCCCTTGCCAGCTGCAGCACTGTATTTTGCCCGTAATTCTGCGCGCGAAGATCCGAACGAAGACGATGGAGTCTTAAGTGTTTAAGGAGTATACCGTTCAGTTGGGTGGGATTCGGTTGCCTGTGTGTGTAAGAGTGTAACTGAGACAGAACTTAGTCCCGAAATGAGTGTGGAGGTCTTCTAACCGTGGTTCCAATCTCCTGTGAGGGACTTTGCCGGTGAAGGAAGTGATTCCTATAGGATTCGTGGGTGTGTTATATATGGAGTAGTAATTCGTGTCAGAAAAATGGTTGATATTTGTTGGGAATTGGCATACAGGACATGGACATGTGCCCGTGGAACAATTGTTCAATCTGAGCTTGCCTTAAGCAACCAGGGGTAGGCCTTAGAAAATCTCATGGCCTGCTGTAGCTGAGCAAACCAAGCTACCAGAGTAACTGTGAGAAGCTCCCACGGCAATGACTCCCACATCGCCCAATTAAGGAACTCAGAAAAATACTGTTACCAGCAGCTGGCTTCAAGGACAAGGTTTACATAACTGCTAATCACAAGGGGTTCTTTTCTTGCAGGTGGGGTTGTTTTCTTGTAACTGTTTGTCTGAGCGCTTTTGACCAATGATCTTGTGTGAGACACTGTCCGCCCCTGTTAAGTTCACTATAAAAGTTAGGCTATTCAGGCAATAAAATGAAGCTTGCTGATCACTCATATTGAGTGTCCCTGTCTTCCTTCCGTCGACAACAGATATTAATAAAGAAGGGGGAGATTTGGGAATGTGGCAATGGGGGTCGGAAAGCCTCCTGGTTGGTGATAACATCAAACTCTTTAACGATGAGGTCATCAGGAATGTAAAGAGTTTAGAGGAAATAAAGAAGGGTGATTGAGGCAACGCCCTGCCGTCTGGGGTTGCTTGTTTTCCCCTCTGTTAAGGCACGGAAGTTGCTGGGGTAGTTGCTGGTAAGAACTGTTAACATTTATTGTTTAATGTTATATGATAATAATATTATTAGTGTGGTTTCAAGGGTTAACGAAACGCGGGAAAAGCAATCACATTTTGTTGCTTTCAGGAACCTTGTGGTGGGCAGAGCATGTGCAGAAGAAGAGGGAGACAGTCGAAGCCGCTCCTGCAGTCTGGAACAAAAGGTTGCTAATGTTGATGGGGAAACTGTGAGCCTTTCACCCACAAGGACCACCACAAAGAGAATTATAATATGAAGCGGGGATAGGATATCCATATGTATAGGTGTACTCGGGTTTCTTGTAAATATGTAAGAGCAATGTCCTATATATATTTGGAAAGTTCGACGGTTGCGTGTGCATGTTGGTAGAGCATAGACTCCCCGTGCACCCAGCGCTGTTTACTTGCCTTTTATAAATATTCTTTTATGTTACTAAATTCAGAGTTGAGACTTCATTTATAACAGGTGGGTGATAGGTCCTAAACCCCCTGCAAGACACTCTTACTAAGGTAACCAAGGGCTGTGGCAATTGCCATAGTAAAATTCCTAGATGGGTCAGACAAAATCGAAGACCAGGGACCAGAAGAAAGGGAGCAAATTACCAGGAAGTCCATTAGGAATAATGATTAGAAATTGGAACAATAGGGGCCCCAGAAAATTAAAGAGTAAATTAAAAATGGTCCAGTATTGTATGATGGAGGCAGGAGACCTTTTCTCCATTAACACCAGCGACAGGACCCGCGGGAATGGAGTTAAGCTGAGGCAGGGGAAGTTTAGGCTGGACATCAGGAAGGGGTTCTTCACAGAGAGAGTGGTTGCACACTGGAACAGGCTCCCCAGGGAAGTGGTCACTGCACCGAGCCTGACTGAATTTAAGAAGAGATTGGACTGTGCACTTAGTCACATGGTCTGAACTTGGGTAGACCTGTGCGGTGTCAAGAGTTGGACTTGATGATCCTTAAGGGTCCCTTCCAACTCAGGATATTCTATGATTCTATGATTCTATAGAATGACCAAAAGAACCCTTAAGACCCCATGTATTTTGGCCGATATTTGGGTCCACGGAGGACTGGGTCTGTCAGGTTTTGAACATTAATGTTAATAGTAGAATACCCGTGGATCTGGAAGAGAGCAAATATGCTGTAGCTGAAACATTGGAATTAGAAATTAGAGAGCAATTGATTAAGAATGAATATGTGCTACATTTGTGATGTTCTGTGCCTGTGCTGCGCTTAGACCTCCAGATAACAGGAGCCCCTCGGACCCCAAGAACCAGATCAAAACAACCTTATGATTCGGACTTTAACCAAGGTGTCAGAGATAAGGAGGACAGTTCACAAAGAGACAGTTTATGCATATGTATAGGAGTGTTGGGAAACTTCATGTATATGTAACTCTTTACGACTTTGGTGGGACTACCCCCTCACCCCCCTGCCGCCCAGAACTGAGTAAACATACCTACTTTACAATCTTACTGATTGTGGAGTCAGCTTTCTGTGAGACATTTTGGTGAGCCAGGCAGGAGACACTCTGCTCGGCTGCGGGATCGGCTGCGGAGCGGACGCCCCTAGGTGCACCCTGAGTGTTTTTGCTCGGAGGGGACTCCACTCTCAGCTGCTCACCGCAGGAGCAGACAAAGACCTCCTGAAGCTGCAGACAAACAGTATGTTTTCAGCTGCTGGAGGGATGCTAACTGGAGTGTTAATAATTGTATGTCTTATTCTTAAATGTCCAGGTATTTTGTGTTGAAAGTATTTGTGTAAGTGTAAGGGTTTGAAACAAAGTGGAATAAGTCACTCCACGAAGAACACAGTCAGAGACAATACTTGTTTGGTTGGTTATCATTCTAAATTATATTCTTGTGGTATGAATGAGATGTGCTACAGGCCTCTGTGTGATTGCGTGATTGTGCTGTGTGAGTGAGACGCAGCGTGTCTGCAAAACGAGTGAGGAATTCTAATCCGCTGTTCTGTATTCTCCGCGAGGGGACTGGTTGGAGACGAACGAAGTGCGTGACAGACCGAAAAGAAGTGCTGTTTCATCCAAGTTTTGAGTGGTGGTGCCTAATATATAGGCCTGGCGGTGTATCTTGTGATCCTGTTTTTTGCTCTTAAATGCTTTGAGTGTGACAAGAAATATGCGGGAGCATTATCTAAGTAACTAACAGTTGAGAAGTGTTGGTGTATTTGCTGTGGTGTTTGGTCGTTTTCCCAAGTACTGGGGAGGGAGGGGGCTGACTGATTATCAAAGCGGTAGAATGGAGATAATCATTTCTTTGGTGGTTCGGGCTTGAGCCCTGGGATTTTGGTAAGAAGGGGGAGAGCGAGTTTATTTAGGCATCAATACCTTTTAAACCCCCATATTGACGGATACACAGGAGTAATTCCTTGGTTTGTATGAGATTACTAACAAAGTGCATGAGAAAAAATGGCATTCGGCTTGAAATTCGGTCCTGTTGAAATGTAAATTTTTGTGGAAAAGATGGTAATATTTGTCTAGAAGATGGAAGGTTGCGTGCTCCAGCTGTTTTCCTGAAGTTCCGTGGATTTATGATTGAAACGGGGCTCGTTAATAATTTGAAATAGTAAAGTTTGTATGTGGGAAGAAGAGTTTAATCCCAGAGAATTGGAACATGTCGTGGTTTAACCTGGCCGGCAGCTAAACACCACACAGCCGTTCGCTCACCCTCCCCCCTCCCTCTCTGGGACGGGGGAGAGAAATGGAAAGTGAAGCCCGTGAGTTGAGATAAAGACAGTTTAATAAGACAGGAAAATAATAATAACAAAATCATAATAATAATAATAATAATAATAATAATAATAATAATAATAATAATAATAATAATAATACAATAGTGATAATAGTACTAATAATAATACAATGGTGATAATAGTACTACTAATAATAGTATGTACAAACAAGTGATGCACAATGCAATTGCTCACCACCCGCTGACCGATGCCCAGCCTAACCCCGAGCAGTCCGGCCCCCTCCCCCCGGCTAGCCACCCCTATATATTGTTTAGCATGACGTCAGATGGTATGGAATACCCCTTTGGCTAGTTTGGGTCACCTGCCCTGGGTCTGTCCCCTCCCAGCTCTTACTGCACCCCCAGCCTGCCCGTTGACAGGACAGAGCAAAAGGCTGAGATGTCCTTGGCTTGGTATAAGCACTGCTCTGCAACAATTAAAACATCGGGGTGTTATCAGCACTCTTCTCATCCTAAGCCAAAACACAGCATTCCACCAGCTACTAGGAAGAAAATTAATTCTGTTCTAACTGAAACCAGGACACAGACATTTGGGAAGAAGATTAGGAAAAGATAGAAAAAAAACGTAGTAAAAAGGTTTGAGTGGAAATTGAAACAAAGGACAGTAACTAGTAAGGAATAGTAATAAATAAATAAATAAATAAAAGGGAATGGGAAATCAAGGAAATGGGTAATATCCAAAACAAAGATGTTTTAAAGAAAGCCTCCTTGAGTGCATATTGGCACATTCGAAGGATATTGTTAGAACTGGGGGCACAGAAAGCAAGAGGACTTTCACTAAGTATTGCAATCAATGGTGGCCACTATATAAGCTAAAAGGCCACTTTATGGATCAATCCACTGTAACACTATCTTGCAATTAATGTTTTTGAGGAGAGAAGGAAAATAGGATTAAATGTCTCATACTGATATGTTGTTTCAGCATCTTAGAGGGAAAAGGAGTGGAATTAAGTTGGCCCCTGACTGAGCCTTTGGTGTTGGCATGAAAAAAGTACTGGCTAGAGAAAAATAAAGGAAGGGTTAAAAGAGTTGTTGAAGGTGTTAAAGGTGTGGCATGTAGTATTTAACAGAGCTGTTTGAAGTTGAATGAGCAAGGAAAGAGGATGTAGGAATGGTAATAGTTCTGCCTCAGCAGGAGCCTCTGATCTCAAAATCACCTGTGTGAGCCCTTTGGGGCAGAGGAACCATGATGGGTCTTAGAGAGTTGTCATGTAAACAGAAAAGCAGTTAACCCTTAAAACAACCTAAGTGAGCTCAGATTGCCAATGGGACTGCTCAGGGAACTGTTGACAATTGCATTCCCCTGACCGACCCCACGCTGAGACTATAGTCACCCCGGAAATAATGAACGGTAAATACCAAAATCTGGTTAAATTGGGAATGGAGAATCTGTTCCAACAAAATCCAAGAGAAACCCCTGTGGAATTTTTGGACTGACTATGAAATGCAATGGAAAACAAAACAAAACAAACAAACGAAACTGGAGAAAATAGGGGCTAAATTAGAACAAGGAAAATGGACACTGCCAGACAGGCGAGAGATATTGCCAAAAGTTTATGCGAAGCAAATATTGGGACGTTTGCATGCACAAACACATTGGGGTAGAGAGGTGTTAAGTGATCATTTACTAAAACAATTTGGTTGCATTGTTGTTTGTTTTTTTTTTTTTTGAAATAGCAAAGCAAATTACATAACCGTTGTTTAACTTGTCAGAAGATAAATAATAAAGAGTTTCAACAAGCAGCCACATTTATTACATGTAGATCTATAGAAAAGCCACAGTTTGCAACTGTGGATGTCACTGGGAAAATCGACTGAAATTGCAAATGCACTGGAGATGTTGGTCCAAGGTGTTGGGAATTGGAAAGGACTTCTGAGAACCTCTGTGACTGATAATGACTTTGTTTCATATGCCTTCTGGTGGGCTGCTTCTGCTCCATAAGCAATCACTGGCCCTATCTTTCCAAACACATTCACTGTTTATCTAGACTTGATTTAATTTTCCTGTGACTTTCTTAATACACTATTATTATTATTATTATTTTAAATAATATTTTGGACTTGTAGAATTGTGGTCTACAACATTTAGTTTATGTCACACTTTCAAATAGAGTTTAGATGCTTCCTCTTCCTGAAGAAGAACCAGTCTTTGAGCAATGAGGGAGGATGTACTGGCTGTCTGCTTCTGTGATAACAGTTAATACTCAGCTGCATTTAAAGAAATGTTTGGATTATTATGTTGTTGAAATATAGATCTGTGTTACTACAAGACTTTGCCTGAATTATGTATTCATTGAGTAGGAAACCTTACATCTCCTAAATTAGTACCTAATTTCAACTACTTTGGAAAAAAACAGCAATTGTGTCTTTATTTGCACCCGTGTAACAAAAGTGTAAGTACTGATAAAAGTAATAGAGCGGGGATGAGTTTTCACAGTGTTAACATATATGTTTGGCTTCACACACCCAACCTTTCTGCCTATGTGTAGAGCAGTGACAATTTAAGTATTTTTTACTCCACTACTGTGGAGGCTTTAACTGTCAATGAAATAAATAGCGACACCCTGTTGGTGATTAGTAGGAGCAAATAAACGTTTACTTCAGCACTGTAAAAACAAAACAAAACGAAACAAAACAAAAAAAAAACAGCTTATAGGCCTTTTGAGAAAGCACAAGTTGATTTCACTGAATTGCCCAAAGTAGAGAGGATGGAATATCTATTGGTAAAAGTAGATCATTTAACACAATGGGTATGTGAGGAATGTGTTAACAATTCGTATCCATAAAGAACAGTCCTGTCTGCCTCTGGGCCCTGCACTGGCAATTTAATTCTTGAACCACAGATGCAGTGTGTCCCAGTCTCCCCCTCATTCTAGTCAATTTATCAAGACTTCAGAAAATACTCCTCAAATTTATGAACATGTTTGCCTTTGTTATTCCAGACTTCTATTTCTAACAGTTACAGCCTTTTTTTTTGTTTTCTTCGAGATTAACTTAACACTGCTATAGGTGTGACTGTCCCTGTGAATGGCTGGTGAAGAATGTTTTAATTACTCGTGAAGTGTCAATAAGAAAGTTATTTGTGTTTGTATGAAGTCTTTGATGTCTGGGGGTTTCAGAACAACTGATAACAACTAGTGACTGTTATGGGATACTATGCAAACCTCTGGTATCTGGCCAGGTGGCCAAGAGATTAAGAAGAAGAAAAAAAGAAGCTGAAGGACGGCTGGGAGACAAGACCTGCAGAAAATGTTCTATAAACTTGATACGGTGCCAAAGGAGTACAAAGGGGAAGGACTTGGAGAGGAAGACTACAAGCCTTCAGCATGAAAGACCCCTAGAGACCCCCAGAGGAGACTGATGTGCATGATCCAGTAGGAGGGACTGGACCCCGGAAGCTAATTATAATAACCTGGGTTTTTTTAGAAGTAGTAATGAATATGTATTAGTCTAGGAGCATAAAAATCAGCTACTTGATGTGGCTGGTGTGCGTCCTGGTGGAGCGGAGACTCCCGGTGCACCCAGCGCTGTTTGCTTACCTCTATTCTTTTATATTCTTTTAATAAATCCTTTTTTTTTTTGAATCCTGAGCCATTTCTAACACGTAGAAGCTTATCCCGTAGCACAAGCTACAGCACAAATGGTGGTAAAAATTTTATTAGAACACCTGATACCTAGATATGGGATAATCCAGTACATTGATTCTGATCAGGACACACACCTTACTTCTAAAATAATAAAAGTATTATGTCAATCATTAGGTATTCAGTGCAAACACCATACTCCGTAGCACCCACAAAGCTTAGGGAAAGTAGAAAGACTGAATCAAACAATAAAACAACAATTGGCTGAATTAATGATTGAGACACAAATGCCCTGAACGAAATGCTTACCATTGGCACTTCTAAACATAAGAACTAAACCACACAGTGAGACTGAATTATCACCATATGAAATGTTATATGATATGCCTTATTCTCAAGGGATGCCTCTAGGGAACAATGTAGTTGAGGATCGTAGCATCCAGAAATATATAATTACTATTGGAAGGAGATTACAAGAGCTAAGAGAAATTGGAATGATGGCTCAAACACAACCTTTAGGATTAGCTGTTCATAAGATACTGTTATAAATGAAGTCTCAACTCAATCTGAATTTTGTAATATTTATAAAATAAATACAAAAGATATAAAAGGTATAAAAGGCAAGTAAACAGCGCTTCTCTACGTTTCTCTATCACATCCCAGAGAAGGAAGGGGGGAGGTGAGTGAATGGCTGTGTGTTTTTTAGCTGCCCGCTGGGTTAAACCACAACAGAAAGAAAAGCTGTAAATGAACTTGTAAAGGAAATGAAGAAAATTGCACATGTCCCAGTTCAAATTTGGAATGGAATCGATCTAAGAGGATTATGGAAGGGGGCTTTATGGGGGGTGATTGGTTTGCTAAAATAAGGATGGTTGTATTGGGGATATGTGGAGTATTGTTAATAATTCCATGTTTAATACCTTGTATTACCAGACTAATACACTCAGTTATACAAGGAATGCAAATATCTGCGGTACCTGTTGACCGAGCACCAGGGAAAGAGAAAACCCATTCCCTGATGATAATAAAAACAAACAAAGATTCAAAATTGGTATCAATTGGTATCAAATCAGCAAGTGTTGGCTTGATTAGAAAGGAAAACACGAATCAATGCCATGAAAAAGGAGATGGGGGATTGTGAGATATGTTCATCTGATTCGTGACAGTATGGAACAATGCTAGGGCCGCATGGTATGATGAATGTGACCTTCTGTCTTACATACCCTTGTATAACCACAAGTCTAAGAAAAACAGAGTGGTTAATGTATATAATTTTTGTATCTTGCAAAGGAATGTTTTAGCAATTCGTGTCAATAGAGAGCTTGAAGGGAAATGAACTTGTAGGCTTTTCCTTGAAGTCTCTGATATCTGGGGGGGGTGTTCAGAATAACTGCTAACTATTATGACTGTTGCATGGGACACTATGCAAGTCTCTGATGTCTGGCCAGGAGATTAAGGAGAAGGGGGAGCTGAAGAACAACTAAAAGACAAAGCTTGCAGGGGACGCTGCACAAGTCTCTGACATACAGCCAAGTTGGACAAAGGAGAAGGACAAGAGGGAGGAAGACTATGAGCCTTCAGATCGAGAGACCCCCAGAGACCCCCAGAGACTGATACGCATGCTCCAGTAGGAGGGTTTGTATTCCGGAAACTAATTATAATAACCCTGTGGTTTTTTAGAAGTAGTAATGAATATGTATTAGCCTAGGAGCATAAAAATCAGCTGCTTGATGTAACTGGTGTGCGTCTTGGTGGAGCAGAGACTCCTGGCGCACCCTGCACTGTTTGCTTACCTCTATTCCTTTAATAAATTGTAAACTTTGATTATAGTACTATTTTGAGGACTGAGCCATTTATTACATGCAGGAACTCATTAAGCAGTGGTAACTTGTAGAGGGGACCTCAGTTTCATTGCTTTTGTTCTTCTAGCATCCCTCTGCCTCTGATGCCTATCATGTCTACCTCTGCATGTGGGAATCATGTTTTCATATGTGCCTTTGCAAGCTGCCTTGCTTCCTCCTGGTGACTTGGTCTGTAATAAATGATGACCTTTAAGCCAGCAGAATCATCTGTGCAGCCACATCTTAATTTGCATTAATGTTAAATAATGTGTACAAAAGCATAAGGGCGTCTGCATCCATCTTTCTTTTTCTTTCTTTCTTTCTTTCTTTCTTTCTTTCTTTCTTTCTTTCTTTCTTTCTTTCTTTCTTTCTTTCTTTCTTTCTCTTTCTTTCTTTCTTTCTTTCTTTCTTTCTTTCTTTCTTTCTTTCTTTAATTTTATTTTCCGAAAGATTAAA
Organism: Anas acuta; assembly: GCF_963932015.1. Classification (NCBI taxonomy): domain Eukaryota; kingdom Metazoa; phylum Chordata; class Aves; order Anseriformes; family Anatidae; genus Anas; species Anas acuta. The sequence continues at coordinate 15,933,458 of NC_089016.1, forward strand.
TTTGTATGCATGGTGTGGAATCTCCATGGTTTTCACTTATCTGCTACAGAGCTTGAACTTTAGTCTTTTGGTCCAAAGGGAGAAAAATCAATAGTATCATACAGATACACAAGAAACTTTATTAAAGTAACCATGGGCATCTCCGCAACCTTACCCTATCAAGTTGGCCTGCTAATTGGTTTGCAGCAGTGTGGCTGCCATGAAAATTACCCAGGTCTGTCTTGTGAAAATCTGGCTCTATCAGCATCAAGAACACAAACATCCAAAGGTTGCTTCCTAGTTGTTGGGAACAGAAAATGAAGCTTGTTAACATTCTGCTGTTGCTTCTTCTAGGGAGAAAAAACACTGCTGCAGGGAGCTGTCCTCTGGCGGACTGAACAAAGATGATCAAGCTTCTCTCTGCTCACTTCCACTCACCCACCAGGTGACCACCGGAGACCACCATTGACGGGGAAGCCTGAAAAAAACTGCCAGAAGTGTCATTTCATACCCTCCTGAAGTCTTTAGTTTGGAGCGCTTCCCTTATTCATCCATCACAACATAGTATCTCTCCCTTTTACACATTGTCTCTGCTCTTTGCAGCACCCTGGCTTGTAGCTATGCTAAAGCAAAGCCAAATTCAAAATGGCCTGAAAAATCATTGGTGTATCCAGGCAAGAATGAATTAAAATGTTGCAAGAAATGCCGATTATAGATACAAGAGGGAGACAATCACAATTTCTAAATCCCCCCCGACACTGTTCTCAAATCCAGAAAGCAAGAAAGGCTTTGACTATCTGCATGAGTTTGCATTTACATTTTTAAGGCAAAAATGTGACTTGAAGGAGCATGTTGCCAGAGTGGATCAATGCCAGCAAGAAGCTGCAGCAGATCCAAAAACATCTGTGTAAGAAGCCTGCACTGCTGAACAGATTCAGTGCCCATCAGGTATGTTATCGACACTGCCCAGGGAACAGGAAAGGATCATCAGAGGTCTTCAGAAGGACCTGTGGGGTCTCTGGAAAGCATGAAGAAGTCATGGAGCCTTGTTGGGGTCCCAACTGGGCTGTGCTCTGCTCTCTTCCTGGCCAGCTCTGCTCCAGAAAGTGAACTGGTTCCTCTGGATTGGATAGTGGCCACAAGGAGGGGAACTGAATAAGGGAATTGTTTTTTCCCAGGTCCAGCTGCCTGGGAAAAAAAGAAGAAAAGAACACAAAATGGATAGAAACACTCAGAGCAATTTTACCTAGCCATCCCTTGAACACAGGACAGAATAGTTACAGATTTAGGTAAATAACCAAATTAGCACTGAGATACTCCCTAGAGTATTGCCTTTTATCAGTTTTTGACAGGATTCTGTGGTGGGAAAAAGAAAAAAAAAAGAAAAAGAAAAAGAAAAAGAAAAAGAAAAGAAAAGAAAAGAAAAGAAAAGAAAAGAAAAGAAAAGAAAAGAAAAGAAAAGAAAAGAAAAGAAAAGAAAAGAAAAGAAAAGAAAAGCCTAACTACTTGTTCAATCCATCTGAAAGGTCAGACGGACAGTAGAGGATGTTCAAATACAACTTTTTGTTTTTCCAAGTCTTTAATTCAGGATGTCACCTGTAATACATTAAATACATTAGTTTTGTCCAGCAATAATGACCAGGAACTTCATCTGCCAGGCTCTGCACATGCAATGAATATGGTGCTGTCCTTGTCCCTAAGAAACTGAGAGCTAAGTAGTTTTCTGCTACATAGTCAGTCTTCCATAACGAATACTTCACTAAGACCAGCCAAAACTCAAATACAAACTGTTGTCCATGGAATAAAGTGTGTCCAATGCAATGTCAAACACACAGAAGGTACGTACGGTTTACAGTCACTCTTGGCCCTGTTCAGTCTCCTGCCCATCTTATCTTAATGATGGAGCCTCTCCATAGCATGGAGGCTTTGCCTGTTTTTGTGAGCATGTAGTCACCATGAAGTGCTAGGATCTCCCTCCTGGCGCAGCAGATTTGGAGCTGGCCATTCATAGCAGCTCCCTATAATTCACACAGCAGTTCTCAAGAAGCAGGTTAAACTGCCTTTAGGGTTGATGTGTGGCCTTCTTGTACCAAAAGACCTAGCTCATGGTTTTACACTGAGCTAACTGTTTGCATTGATATAAGGCCCTGAAGACTAACTCAAAAATTTCTGCCTGTGTTGATGTTGCTGAAAAAATGAGGTACACAATTTGTCACAGAAAGCATATGGAGAACTCATAGAAGGAATAATGCCAAAATTGCACCTTTTTTTATTCACAGTTTATCATGAAGATAATTATAATTTATCCAGCCAGCTCCCTAGGGATGTTTTCAACTTTTCCATATTGGGATGGAAGGAAGTCAATTAGGGATAGGTCATGCAAAATCTTCCATCTTGGCCAGAGTAAAATATTAGGCTTCTAAGGGGTCAATAGATTACAGGGAAAAAATCGAAGAAGATGTGAAATCTGGCCTCATTAATTAATTTTTAAAGGAATGTAGGATTTCAGCATGAAGTTTGATGTATAATCTTTTTCCTTAATATGAAGTGCTTGTGTCAAACTATAAGAGTCTCATCTGCTTGTCCTGTTCTCTTTTCCATTAGTCTATTCACTCACACCAATAGATCATCCCAAATTTTCAAAAAGAAGAAAGATTAATTTTCTGTCAGTCATTTATTACATCATTAAAAAAAATATGTTTCTAAGGAGAAAAGCAGATTTTTTTTTTGTTGTTTTTTCAGGTGAAATGGAGGTGTGGTGGTTTTACCATGCTGGGCAGCTAAACCCCACAACCGCTCTCTCACTCCCCCTCCTTTAGATGAGGAGGGGAAGAAGTAAAGCAAAGAACAACTCACGGGTTGAGATAAGGATAATTTAATTAAAGGGAAATAATTATAATAATTAAATAAAGACTACCATGAAATAAACAATTTACCTAAGGGGAAATAAAAGGGAAAGGGGAAAAGGGAGGGGAAAAGGAAAAATAAAAAGAAGGGAGGAAAACAAACAAAATAAATGAAGGCTATATGGAAGTGCAGAGGAAAGAAATTACTCTCTACTTCCCACAAATGAGCGATGATTGACCACGTCCTTGAAGCAAGGCCTCAACGCACGTAGCCGGTGTTCGGGAGGAGGACCGACGTCTTCTCAACGAGAGCCCACCCCTCCCCTCTTCTTCCTGTTTCCACCTTTTATTGCTGAGTGTGACATCACATGGTATGGAATATCCCTTTGATTGGTTTAGGTCAGCTGCCCTAGTGATGTTTCTCTCCTCACTTTTCGCCCACCCCCCAGGAGGGTTAGAGAAAGGTCCAATGCTGTGCCACTGCTGCTCAGCGGTAGACACAACACTGGTGTGATAACACTGCTGTTCCAGCTACAAGTACAGGCTACGGCACTGTATGGGCTGCTGCCGGGAAAGTTAACATTCCAGCCAGACCCAGTACAGGAGGACACTGGATAGGAAAACAAATTGATTCAGAAAGCAATTGAACTTTATGAATAACTCAGATCTCTTCAAACTGGTGATGATTTGCAATAGTTTGTTATTATGCTACAAGTGTCTACTAAAACGTCTCTTCCTCCACTTCACACACAGATGTACACACTTTAAATACAATATTAAAGACACCTTTGACTAGTAGGGATCCTGTCAAAGTATGCTAATCAAATCCAGCTTTGATTACATGCTTACTTTTCTGCTCATCCCAATTGTAAAGCTAAGCTGTAATTAATACATTAGAGGCTGGTGATTATACAGTATTAGGCTGAACATAAAGAGTGAACATAGAGCATTAGATTGCATTTTAATAGATCAGACACTGTAAAGAAATAAGATCAACTCACAAGGTCTGGTATTAGCGAGACCTGGACAGGCTGGAGAGCTGGGCAGGAAGAAACCAAATGAGGTTTAACAAGAGCAAGTGTAGAGTCCTGCACCTGGGAAGGAACAACCACATGTATCAGTACAGGCTGGGGGATGACCTGCTGGAGAGGAGCTCTGAGGAGAAGGACCTGGGGGTCCATGTTGTCCATGAGCCAGCAGTGTGCCCTCATGGCCAAGAGGGTCAATGGGATCCTGGCGTTCATTAAAAGGAGCGTGGCCAGCAGGTCAAGGGAGGTGATCCTCCTCCTCTACTCTGCCCTGGTCAGGCCTCACCTGGAGTACTGTGTCCAGTTCTGGGCTCCCCAGTCCCAAAAAGACAGAGATCTCCTGGAAAGAGTCCAGCAGAGGGCCACAAAGATGATACGGGGCCTGGAGCATCTTCCCTATGAAGAAAGGCTGAGAGACCTGGGTCTGTTCAGCCTGGAGAAAAGAAGACTGAGAGGGGATCTCAATAATGTGCATAAATACCTGAGGTGTGGGAGACAGAGGGATTTGGCCAACCTCTTTTCAGTGGTTTGCGGGGACAGGACAAGGAGTAATGGTCACAAGATAGAGCACAGGAAGTTCCGCACCAACATGCGAAATAACTTCTTCACGGTGAGGGTGACAGAGCACTGGAACAGGCTGCCCAGGGAGGTTGTAAAGTCTCCTTCTCTGGAGATATTCAAGACTCGTCTGGACACCTACCTGGGCAGCCTGCTCTAAGGAGCCTGCTTTGGCAGGGGGGTTGGACCCGATGATCTTTTGAGGTGTCTTCCAACCCCTTCAATTCTGTGATTCTGTGATTATCTTGGTGACAATCTTGATCAAAATTGATCTCCTGCTACCAGTAATGTCTCTTGCATGTGAATGTTTGGGTGCTTATACCCTTATACCTGCATATGAGGACTAAATAGGTGATCTTTCCCTTTTAATTTTGTGGAAATTGAATTTTAAACCATGTCACACAGTAAACTATTATTATTTCTTTGGAAATGGGTCTGATAGGTAACTACCACAGCAGAGATGGTGTGCCTCCAGGAAGTAGAGCTGCAAGCTCCCCTCCCTCCCTGCTTGCCTGCGCAGGGACACCCCACAAGAAGGACAGACCATATAAAAGAATAAGCGTTGCAGTATTAACTGACACCCTACTGGCAGACACTCCATATAAACTAGAGGAATCCCTTCAGATTCCTTGTCAAGGATATGCTAAGGTCTTTTTTGTATACTCCTGCCAGCAAAGAAAAAAAAAAAAAAGAAAAAAAAAAGCAAGATTTCCATAGTCTGAAATTGAAATACTTTGAACTAGAAATAAGGACATTTGACTCCAAGAAAAGTTCTAGCATTAAGCGTAGCATTAAGCATAGGAAATCTCACAAATTATAACAAATAGTGAAAAGCTAAGATGAGGAAAAAGTAGCCACCTAAGATCCTGAACATCCTTGTGTTATTTTTTTCTGAAATAAAACTGGAGCTATTGTATTAGAAACAACAACAAGAATAACAACAAAAACAACAGAGGTCCAGACCTTCAAAGTCAACTTGGCATGATAAAAAATTCAGTAGTTAATCCTTTGAAAAGTGCTATACCTCAAAACATATTTTATTTAAAAAAAAAAAAAAAAAGACAAGGAAAGGAAATGAAGGTTCAGCTCTAAGGAGTTTTATTTTGCATGCAGGAACCAATTGCATTTCACTGCAGAACCACACAAAAGCGATGCTCTTGATATATATGAAGTGGTAATTCCTGTCAAGAAAATGGTTGATATTAATAAAGAAGGGGGAGATTTGGGAGTGTGGCCAAGGGGGTTGGAAAGCCCCGTGGTTGAGATAACATTAGACTCTTAACGATGAGACCATCAGGAATATAAAAGAGTTTGGAGGGAACAAAGAAGGGTGATTCAGGAGACTCCATGCAGTCTCTGGTTTCTTGTTCTCCAGCCCTTAAGGCATGGAAGTTTGGGGGTGTTTACTGTTGCTGTTATTTTCGAAGTTGTTTGACCAATGAAAAGCTGTTTTGAAAAGAACTGCTGTGGGAAGAAGGGTATAAGAGGGGAGCCTGCCCTTGAGATAAAAAAAGGCAACACGATGTGATGAAGTTATGTCATCAATAAAGAAGCAGAAAGAAGGAATGTAAAGGAACAGGCTGGCAGAACGGAGACCAGGATGGGAACAGGCACATGGATAGCAAGACATATTGTTCAAAAGGAATGGAAAATGGAGACTTGTTAGTAATCAAGAAAAGGAATGGAAAATGGAGACTGCTAAGTCATGGAACTCAAAGGATTGTTTGTTACCTTTCCTGATTGTATAGGCATACTTGCGTTTAGTATGTTGTAGTGGGTTTACGTGGCAAGGTTTTGGGGGCCATAGGGGTGGTTTCTGTGAGAAAGATCTAGAAGCTGCCCCATATTTGGGAAGGGCCCCATTGTTTTCCAGAGCTGAGCCAATAAGCGATGTTGTTTTGCGCCTCTGTGAGAGCATATTTAAGACAGGGAAAAAAACGCTGCGCCACACAGCAGCTGGGAGAGTGAAGGGAGTGAGGAACAGCCTTGCAGGTGCCAAGGAAAAGGAGGGACGTTATACCCCATGCTGCGTCTCGAACCCCCGACATCAGATTTCTCTTCACGTCGCCAGGTGGGGGTTATACAAGTGCCTCGAGCCAGTGAGCCACCACCACCTCCTTTCAAGGTCAGTGTAGAAGGAGGGGGAGAGGTGCTCCAGACGCCAGAGCAGAAGTCCCCTGTGGCCTGTGGTGAGGACCATGGTGAAGCAGGATGTCCCCCTGCAGCCCATGGAGTACCACGGTGGAGCAGGGTTCCATGCTGCAGCCCGTGGAGGAGACTGTTATAAGTTAGACCACACAATTTACTGGTCTATTGAAATTATTTTATTAATCAAGTAAGCAGACACAAGCAAAACAGCGCTGGGCGGCTGGGGAGTCTCCGCTCCACCACGGCACGCAACTTCCCCTTTCCAGTGTCGCTGTTTTATAGCATTCAAGTTCTGGCTTGTCGAGACTTGACTTGTCGACTTGTCGAGACCTGACTTGTCGACTTGTCGAGACTTGTTCTGAGGCTGCGCAGTCTGTTGTTGGGGGTCGTTATTCTTCCTCCGGTGATCATGCATTGTGCTTGTGTTCAGGTGGGGGCAAAATAGGATGTCTTGTGGTGGGTGGGTGGTATCTTACAAAATCTTTGTTTTAACAAGGATGTTTACCCAACCCCCCTTCCCCATTTGTCCCCATGTTACAATGCCGTGAGTTGTGAAACGTTATCTCCTCAGTAGATTCTTTAAATTCTCAAAGACAATGAACAAACCCCTACTAATTTATCACAATCCCTCCTTTTTCTTTTTCTAACATATTTTGTTCATTGAATTTTTGCAATATTTGCTTGCTGAGCATCAAAGTTTCTGCGTCGTCCTCCTCCTGCTCAAGAGTTTCATACTTAGCACGCACAAGCATAAGATGAGCAGCTTCTAATTGACTTTTCACAATTGCGATTACTTGACTGAATATACATGGTCCAAAAGTCAGTGTTAATATAAGTAACAACAAGGGCCCCACTATGGTTGATAGCAGGGTAGTAAGCCAAGGTGAGTAATTAAACCAGGATTCATACCAATTCTGACGAGCCTCATTTTTCCTTTTGTGTTTTTCTAATCCTTCTTGCAATTTAGTCATTGTATCTCTTACCACCCCAGTATGATCTTTACCAGATGGTATTCAGCCACTGTGTGATGGGTATACATAAGTGTGGTATAGAATCCTTGGTATAATGACACAAAAATCATGAGATTTGTTAAACAATTTTAAAGATAGGCAAGGAGTGACTCCCAACGATGAACATACCCACCTAGTGTTTTATTTGCAGGAATTAACCATTTGTGTGTTTGGTACATTTTTTTTCAGTAGCATGGCACAGATAATTTTTATCTCTTGGAACTGTGCCGATACATCTACCTTTTCCCGTAACTTGAGTCAAAGTTATCCCGATTTCCTGACCCCAACTGCACTTGGAAGGATTTGACTCATTTGAATATTCAGACCTCCCCATATCTCCTATAGCTTCATAATATGGGGGCTTAACACTTACACATAGCCAGCACCCTTCAGTTATCTCAGGATTAATTCGATTTAGTACCTGGAAACTAGCATTTATAACTTTCCACATACTACTCTTGGGTACAACCCCTTTCTTTTTTCACAATGCTTGGAAGCAGTGTGGGGAAGGATAACTCTGTCGACTTATTAGAAAACACTGTAGTAGGTTGGGCAGTCCCAGGTATTTCTACAGTCTGGACAACCAAACCTTCCCCTGTTAACTCTTTATTAGGCCCGACTACCTTGGAAGTCTCGGGTTTTTCCTTCTTTATTAGTATGAGTCCTCCCCTATCTGTTCCGTGTTCGTAAAATCTGACATTTTTCCTAGTACCCAGCTAGTATCGTCCGAGTTTGTTATATTTATATATAGAACCTTGCATATTTCCTTATTTCCGTGGAAGGTTCCTGTATACCCTATACCATGCCCTCGCCACCTGTAACAAGGATCCAATTGTCGGTTACAGCCTTGCAGCCCATATCCCACTTGTAAGAATTTATCCTGACCAGCCCCGAGTGTCCAGTCTGTAGCAATGGTTTCACACCCCCGGTATGCACAATAATACACGTTCAGGCATTTACAGTACCCCTTTCCCAGGTTAGAACTTAGGCAGAAATAAAAACCCATATATTCCCAGCATCGGGGCCTCGAGATCAGCTGACATAGTGTAGAAGTAATGCTTGGCCCCCCCTGATGTTATCTGGGTTGCAATAACCTGTTGATCTTCGAATCAACTTAAAGTCCATTTAAAAGGTTGGTGGGGATGGTGTTGAGTCGCTATGCAGGATGAAATCACTGCGAGAACCCCCAAATACCGATAGGAATGGCTGAGGCCCATTTCTTTCCCCACTTATTCACTCCTCTGCCTCACTCGTCAGTTGGGTTGCAGCCAACTACGAGGTTTTAGTTCTTCTCGGCAGCAGTAGTGTTCTTCAGGGGAGAGCCTCTACCTTAACCCACGGTACCTATCGAGTTCATCGCAATGTGAGCTTCAGGTCTTTGTTTCCTGGAGCAATCTCCCACTTCTCGTCACAGATGGGTCCTTTAACACAGATGGAATGTGTCCATCCTTTCTCCGCAGTCCAGACGACTGTTTCTGTAGTAAGCAAAACAACATAGGGGCCTTCCCCATCGTGGTGTTAAAAAAAGTCTCTTTCCAAGTCTTAATTAGAATTGAGGGTGATCAAGTGGCAATTCCAAGTCATAGGGCATACCATATAGCATTTCAAAAGGAGAAATTCCTACATCAGTTCTGGGCTGCGTCCATATGTTTAACAGTGCAAGGGGTAAGCATTTTACCCAAGAAGCCTTAGTTTCCAGCATAAGTTTTGTTAGTTGTTTCTTAATTTCACCATTCATTCGCTCTACCTTTCCAGAAGAGGAGGGGTGCCAGGGGCTGTGAAAATCCCACTCAATCTCTAAGGCCTGCTTTAATCCTTGCAGTAAAGCTTTACACCCATTCAGTCACGTGGTCAATTAGGACAAACAAGTAACTCAGTAAAGTCTACCTGTATACTTTGGAAAGGTCAAAGCCCTGGCTCCCGTCCCCCTCTAGATGGGTTACAGAAGACCTTTTTATTTACCTTTTGACATATAGTACATCCTCTGCATGTGTGCTTCCCTAAAGTATATATTCCTACACAGACATGCTTTCTTAGAACAACATCACACATTGCTTGCACCTCCCAATGACTCTTCTGATGTAAAACAGTTAATATTTGCCTCATTATCACTTTATTCAGCATTTCTCTCCCATCAGGGAGTATCAATTTTCCTTAAAATGATCCACATATTTGTAACATTAATACCTCCTTGGGAGGTTGTAATTGCTCCAAAATCTTTCGAATTTACCCAAATAGATAGGTGGCCCTGTAAACCCCTGAGGTAAAATTGTCCACCTATATTGTTGCTTCCGCCCCCATTTCAGGGTCTTTCCAGTCAGAGGTGAATATACATGTATGTTTGCTCTCAGGGCCAGAGAGCACTCCATAACACTGTTATTCCAGTCTAACAATTTACTATTTGAATGCCCAATTTAATCATCAAATCCCTTCCCAACAAGTTGGTTTCCACCTTGGATACATACAATAATTGTCCAGTGATCATTTTATCCCTTGGTCTCAGCTTAGTATTCCCCAAAAGTGGCACTGTTATCCCAGCCCCTTCTACCCCCATCACATTTAGGGTTTCATTAGTTAATTTAATCCCTGATACTTTAGAAGTCAGTAATGACTTAGCTGCCCCAGTGTATTGGGTTTGATGGCAAGGTTCGGGGCGGGTGTGAGGGGTGTAGGGGTGGGAAACTGCAGTGGCAGCCCCCATGAGAAAAACCCAGAAACCTCCCCGTGGTAGATAAGCCCCAAAGGGGCCCACTGCTGCCCAGAGCCAAGCCATGAACAATACAGTCTGTGCCTCTGTGAGAGCACATCCACGAAAACAAACAAAGAAACAAACAAAAACCTGCTGCTCAACAGCAGTTGGGAGAGCGAGAAACCCCCCCGCAGACACCTAAGTCAGTGCAGAAGGAGGGGGAGGAGGCGCTCCAGGCGCTGGAGCCGAAGTCCCCCTGCGGCCGCTGGAGAGGCCCCTGGTGGAGCAGGCTGTTCCCCCCTCCTGTCCCCCTCCCTGATGCTTGGGAAACTGACCAAACACCACAGCAAATATGCAAATATACCAAAACTTCAAGACTGTTACTTAGATAATGCCTACATCACCTTTCCCTTCTCATTCAATTTCAAACAGCTCTGTTAAATACTACATGCCACACCTTTAACACCTTCAGCAACCCTTTTAACACTTCCTTTACCTTTCTCCAGCCTGTACTTTTCTAATACCAGCACCAAAGGCTCAGTCAGGGTCCAACTTAATTCCATACCTTTTCCCTCCAAGATACTGAAACAACATATCAATCAATATACCATATTTCATCCCATTTTCCTTCTTTCCACAAAAACAACATTGACTGTAATATGGTGTTATAATTAATAGTTCCATTTAGGGGCCACTCCGCTCCATCCTCTAGTTTATAAAGTGGCCACCATTGATAAGAGTTCTTTTACTTTCTGTACCCTCTCACCCCACTATATCCCTCCAATGTGTTAGTATACATCTTAGGGGGCCTTTCCTCGGGATTTCTTTGCTTTAAACTTTTTCTATTGTAATCTACAGTGGTTAATATTCCACTGTTTTCCTAGAAGCTCTTTACTAGTCAATCCCAATCCCTCCAGAATCCACAATATATAGATACACAAGTAAAATCAGACCACTGTAAATTAACTGCCTGTTGACAATTACACTGAGGACATTTAAACCTGATGAGCCGATAATATGCCTGGGCAAATTTTGTTCCCTTAGACATACACCTCAATGGCAGTCCTTATATTTACATATTTACATATTAACATATGTATAAAAGAATACTTTAACAAAAAATGCCCGGGCTTTTATATATACAGAATCACGGAATCACAGAATCACAGAATTTCTAGGTTGGAAGAGACCTCAAGATCATCGAGTCCAACCACTGACCTAACGCTAACAGTCCCCACTAAACCATATCCCTAAGCTCTACATCTAAACGTCTTTTGAAGACTTCCAGGGATGGTGACTCAACCACCTCCCTGGGCAGCCTGTTCCAGTGCCTAACAACCCTTTCAGTAAAGAAGTTCTTCCTAACATCTAACCTAAAACTCCCCTGGCGCAACTTAAGCCCATTCCCCCTCGTCCTGTCACTAGGCACGTGGGAGAACAGGCCATCCCCCACCTCACTACAGCCTCCTTTGAGGTATCTGTAGAGAGCAATAAGGTCACCCCTGAGCCTCCTCTTCTCCAGGCTGAACAAGCCCAGCTCCTTCAGCCGCTCCTCATAGGACTTGTTCTCCAGGCCCCTCACCAGCTTCGTCACCCTTCTCTGGACCCGCTCAAGCACCTCGATGTCCTTCTTGTAGCGAGGGGCCCAAAACTGAACACAGTACTCGAGGTGCGGCCTCACCAGAGCCGAGTACAGGGGGTTGATCACCTCCCTAGCCCTGCTGGTCACACTGTTTCTGATACAAGCCAGGATGCCGTTGGCCTTCTTGGCCACCTGAGCACACTGCTGGCTCATATTCAGCTGACTGTCCACCATCACTCCCAGGTCCTTCTCTGCCTGGCAGCTCTCCAACCACTCATCTCCCAGCCTGTAGCTCTTCTTGGGGTTATTGCGCCCCAGGTGCAGGACCCGGAACTTGGCCTTGTTGAACTTCATGCAGTTGACCTCAGCCCATCGGTGCAGCCTATCCAGATCCTCCTGCAGAGCTTTCCTACCCTCGAGCAGATCGACACACGCACCTAACTTGGTGTCATCTGCAAACTTACTGAGGGTGCAATACAATATACAATGTACAGTTATTATTCCAGTTAGAATTATTCCTCAGCAGCTGCAAACATTATGCCAGTTGCCATTAAAGCTCACTTACCCTCCTCCTGTCCTTTTCTTAAAATCTCGGACATCCCTGGAGTTAATGGGGATGGCCACATATTCCATTCCTGGCTGGGGTCCCCCCATCTCTATTTCTCGTAGGGGATATAATCCCTCCCTTAAAGCAGATTTCTGATTTCTTGCCCTGCTTCTGGTTACCGGCCCCTGTGTTTCATGATCCAATTCCGATTCTCCTGGATTAGCTAATTCGGGGAGTCCATTAAGGATGGGAGCCGTTGGTGCGGGCAGTGGAATATAGGGTGGGGGTGGTGTCGGGACTTCCAAGTCCTTTCTCTTTTTATCCCGCCCTCCTTTTTCTTTTAGAGGATATAGATGCGGCCTTGTATCTGAATTTATCCAGAGGTGCGCATACTCACTTTCTTCCAGACTAAAGGGTTCCTTTGAGTTTACATAAATATTTAGGCCTGACAAACGCAATCTTCAAAAGACCCAAATACAGGCCAGTAAAGGTGGTCTCCTCGAATCTGTTTACCACCCCAAACTTCAACACAATAATGTATCATTTTTACTTTATTCCTTCCCCGCCTAAAAGGGGAATCCTGCCAATTTTTAATCATTAATCCCGGGGTAACCTAACATCAGACGTTACCCCACCCATGGGACCAGAAGGCTTACTCTTCTTCTGTCCTATCTTCCGGAACACCTTCACACACACATGCATGGATCGCTTCCCCCTTTTCGTGGCCCAGTCCCTCGCGGGAGGTGGGAACCGCACTACCGAGGGGTCCACACTCGCTTCGTCCACAATTGCACGTCTCGTTTGTTGTGTTCCAGAATACCCAACCCCAACCGAACGGATCACCAGCCTATACTTACCCACCCTGTGGGTCTTCTTTCGGTCTTCGTGCACAAAGGTTGCCTGGGGTTTACCGGTTTTATTTGCTTGTGTCTAATTTTGGGTTCGTCGGTGAAGGATTTGAATGAAAGTAGTCCTAGTGAAGGCCGCTGAAATCAGCGGGGCGCCCCCTCCGAAGGTCTTTCAATCAGATTGACTTCATCCGAGTCACGGCACCAAATTGTTATAAGTTAGACCACACAATTTACTGGTCTATTGAAATTATTTTATTAATCAAGTAAGCAGACACAAGCAAAACAGCGCTGGGCGGCTGGGGAGTCTCCGCTCCACCACGGCACGCAACTTCCCCTTTCCAGTGTCGCTGTTTTATAGCATTCAAGTTCTGGCTTGTCGAGACTTGACTTGTCGACTTGTCGAGACTTGTTCTGAGGCTGCGCAGTCTGTTGTTGGGGGTCGTTATTCTTCCTCCGGTGATCATGCATTGTGCTTGTGTTCAGGTGGGGGCAAAATAGGATGTCTTGTGGTGGGTGGGTGGTATCTTACAAAATCTTTGTTTTAACAAGGATGTTTACCCAACCCCCCTTCCCCATTTGTCCCCATGTTACAATGCCGTGAGTTGTGAAACCTTATCTCCTCAGTAGATTCTTTAAATTCTCAAGGACAATGAACAACCCCCTACTAATTTATCACAGAGACCACGGTGGAGCAGGTGGCCCTGCACCGACAGAGGCTGCCACCTGTGGAAGACCCCTGCCGGAGCAGATTCCGGGCCGGACCTGTAGCCCGTGGAGAGGAGACCACGCAGGAGCAGGTGACCTGGCAGGAGCTGCTGCCCGTAGGGGAGCCAGGTTGGAGCAGTTTTCTCCTGAGGGATGGACCCCGTGGTACGGACCCATATCTGGAGCAGTTCTGGAAGAGCTGCTGCCTGTGGGAAGCCCACGCCGGATCAGTTCATCAAGGACTGCATCCTGTGGGAAGCCCACGCCGGATCAGTTCATCAAGGACTGCATCCTGTGGGTGGGACCCCACAGCAAAGGGGACAAGAGTGACCGAGAAGGAGCGGCAGAGAAGTGCTGTAGACTGACCATAACCCCCATTCCCTGTTCCCCTGCGCTGCTCGGGGGGAGGAGGTGGAAGAGGGTGTATGGGGGGGAAAGGTGCTTTTGGTTTCTTTCCTTTGTTTCTCACTTCTCTAGCTTGTTAATAATAAGCAATAAATCTTACTATCTTCTTATGCTGAGTCTGTTTTGCCCGTTACAATAATTATTGTGTGATTTTCTCGTCCTTATCTAAACCCTTGAGCCCTTTTCACATATTTTGTCCCCATTCCTCTTTGAGGAGGGGGAGTGAGAGAGCGGCTGTGGTGGAGCTCAGCTGCCCACTCGAGTGGAACCATGACATATGTAAAGCAATGTTCTGTATATTTAGAATGTTTGATGTTCGTGTGTGCATGTTGGTGGAGCATAGACTCCCCACACACCCAGCGCTGTTTACTTGCCTTTTATACCTTTTATAGCTTTTATACCTTTTATACCTTTTAGAAATATTTGTTTTATAAGTATTACAAAATTCAGATTGAGTTGAGACCTCATTTATAACAATAGCTTTTATAGCTTTTATACCTTTTATACCTTTTAGAAATATTTGTTTTATAAGTATTACAAAATTCAGATTGAGTTGAGACCTCATTTATAACAATAGCTTTTATAGCTTTTATAGCTTTTATACCTTTTATAAGTATAAATATTACTAAATTCAGATTGAGTTGAGACTTCATTTATATCACTCTCATGTTGAGCTCAACCATGCCATAGCTGTGGCATTTCCACACATCATAACAAGATCATATGTGAAAGCCTAAATTATGCAAATGAAAAGGCTCCACTAATACTGTTGAAATATTCCTGGAGTGTACACTTGACAACCTGAAAGTACATTTCACACCACTAATGACATCATCCCTAACACAACTGTCATTAGTCAAGCAGTTTCCATGGCAACGCCCTAGTACAGCTATTTATTCATATAAAGTACTGCACCTACTTAGTTACATATACAGACAGATCACTAGATTCCTAGGTACTGAAATTGAAATAATTCAATTTTTAGTGTCTTTCTTTATGAAGTGATTCTTCCAGATATAGGAATTGCCATATCAATGTGACTTTGACAGGGCCTGCTGCAGAAGACATATTTTGCAGGCACTTCATGTCAATTAGAGCCCTAACTGTTTCATGGAATAATCAGTCCTGCCAGATTAAGGTCAGGCAGCAAGGTAATTTAATTGGTGCCATTATATCTAGGTGGAAAAAATGCTCTAATAAAGTGCACACGCTGTAGTTGCCAGTGAGGAAGTGCTATGCAACATAAAAGGGATTGCCTTCCTAAAGTGTATGGGCAAACCATTTGAAGAGAAAGAAATAAAATGGAAGCAACTTCACATGCTTTGTTTCCAAAAAAAAAATCCAGTGTGTTAGACCAAGGGGGGAATTTTATTTCACTTGAAGTGGTGTTATTCACAGGGGAGGAGTATTGAAGAAAAATAAATAGGAAATGGGAAAAAAAATCCCCTCACTCTATGTACATCTTCTTATCCCCTGTGGAATGATAAACAAATAAAAATCTCTAAAAATCAGAACAAAGTCTCTTGTTCCCAGTGTGAGCAGGAACCTCCCCAGCCTTCCCCTGGGGAGTGGGACTGGGAGGCTTACTCCTTCCTTCTGCCAAAACTATCAAGTTCAACAAGGCCAAGTGCCAGGTCCTGCACCTGGGGCACAACAACCCCAAGAAGAGCTACAGGCTGGGAGAGGAATGGTTGGAAAGCTGCCTGGCAGAGAAGGACCTGGGAGTATTGGTTGATAGTCAGCTGAATATGAGCCAGCAGTGTGCTCAGGTGGCCAAGAAGGCCAACAGCATCCTGGCTTGTATAAGAAGCAGTGTGGCCAGCAGGTCTAGGGAAGTGGTTGTCCCCCTGTACTCGGCTCTGGTGAGGCCACACCTCGAGTACTGTGTTCAGTTTTGGGCCCCTCACTACAAGAAGGACATGGAGGTGCTCGAGAGAGTCCAGAGAAGGGCGACGAAGCTGGTGAGGGGTCTGGAGAACAAGTCTTACGAGGAGTGGCAATGGTTGCTGGTTTACCTGAGTAAAACCACCAGAGTTCTGTATAATCCAAAGTGTTTACAGTTAGTTGTAAGGACTCTGCAGATGGTAGCTTTTATGTATCACTAGGGGGTTTTGTTGTTGTGCTTTTTTTGTTTGTTTGTTTTGCATAGGAATAAGTGTATTCCTAAAGTACATAAGACTGGTGAAGTCTGCATCCCTATTTATTATCCCTAATAAACTACTTGTTTTTTTATGACTTCACCATTAAATAAAAAAATGTCTGCTTAGAGTCACACTTACTATGTTGTGATATGAAAACTAGTCATGAACAAATTGAGCCCAAAAAAACAGAACTGAGAAAATTTTCTTATTTTTTGAGTGAAAAAAAATGTGATATAGAACAAAATATTGTGAAATTGTACCAATTTTGCAAAGTTGAAGCAATGGAAAAAGATCAGACTCTGAGCCCTTTGAATTTCCCTATGAGTATTTCAAAAGACTCTATTAATTACTATTTCCTTTTACTATCCACTCAAGCTTACAGTGGAACTATTTAAAAAAAATAGGAAAGATTTTTTGCAGCTATGAATATTGCATAAACTAACTGAATTAAGGTCAAGCAAAGGTAGATAATAAATGGAAATGAAAGTTTTTTGTCAGTATTATTTTCTTTTAACTATGTATGCTATAACATTTTGGCTCAACATCCCATCTGAACAGCATTTGATTCAGCGTTGGTCATGAATGCAGAAACAGGACTGAGAATTCAGCAGCTGAAAGCATCTCAAAGCTATTAGCTGTATCCATCCTTCCTTCCTTCCTTCCTTCCTTCCTTCCTTCCTTCCTTCCTTCCTTCCTTCCTTCCTTCCTTCCTTCTGTTATAAATGAAGATACAACTCAATCTGAATTTAGTAATATTTATAAATGGCAAGTAAACAGCGCTGGGTGCGCGGGGAGTCTACGCTCTACCAACACGCACACACAACTGTTGAACTTTCTAAATATATATAGACATATTCACAATATAGAGACAATATATAGACAACTTTGCCCGGCAACCAGCAAATCCCCAGCAACTTCCATGCCTTAACTGGTGGAGAACAAGCAACCTGAGACAGCAAGGAGTCTCTTGAATCACCTTTCTTTGTTCCCTCTAAACTCTTTACATTCCTGATGGCCTCATTGTTAAGAGTCTGATGTTATCACCAGCCATGGGGCTTGTTGACCCCCATGGCCACACTCCCACATCTCTCCCTTCTTTATTAACATCAACCATCTTCTTGACACGAATTATTACTCCATATATCACACTTCCTCCCTCCCTCCCTCCCTCCCTGCCTTCCTTCCTTCCTTCCTTCCTTCCTTCCTTCCTTCTTCAACAAGCATCTCTGCTTTGAAAAGCCTGGCTTGTCATAGCTTTTCCCTGGTCTGGAAGAACGACCAATTCACTGTTGAAGCAATTCACCATCATTTCAATGCTTGTGAAGCCGTGAGCTGAGATGCCTACTGTGGTCTGGTTGATGAGGTCCTGCTCAACCAGTAAGCAACAAGTCCACGTTTATATCACTACTGTTTTCATGAGTGTCTTTGCAGCCACTACGGATTCATGGAAACTTACTCCACAGTCAGCAAGATTGTAAAGTAGGTATGTTTATTCAGCACTGGGCAGCACGGAGGGTAGTCCCACCAAAGTCGTGCGCACCTAACGTGGCAACTTGCTTTGGTTATATGCAGTAAAGAGTTACATATGCATGAAGTTTCCCAATACGCCTATACATATGCATAACCTGTCCCCACTTAGTATTAAAATTAGCTACAAGAAGTCATTTCCATAAATTCCTCTTGTCTGCGCTTGCTTGGTGCCTTGTGGTGGTGGACTCTGAGGGTCGTGGGGATGAAGTAAGATGTCTTCATCAGGGTTGAACTTTTCACCTCATCTCTTTGTGCATGCTCTCTGAGGCCTTGGTCACAATCTGGACCATAAGGTTGTTTTGATCTGGTTATCGGGGTCTGAGGGGCTCCTATTTGGAGGCCTAAGCGCAGCACAGGCACAGTACATTGCAAATGTAGCACATACTCATTCTTAATCAATCGCTCTCTAATTTCTAATCCCAATGATTCACTATTAGACTATGCTTAGGCCATCAAACTGGGCAACATCCTTTGAATATGGAAAACATCCTGCCCCTTGCTATGGGATCTTCATAAGGAGTTCGCAAGCAAATAAACTGCAGCTTCACTGTGACTTTAGCTCCTATTTCTAATTTTACACTTGATATGCTAGTTACACCTTCCAGCTAGGCCTACACATCTGACTGGGCTGGAGGAGATAAAAGGGGTTTTGATGAGTTACACCTGGGCACACATGCTCTAGTAAGGCCACTTGCATCTTAAAGGAGCCCTAAGTGCCAGGGAAGTGGCTGGCTGAAGATATGGGAGGCAGCAATGGGCAAACAGATTAATTTTCTGCTTGTTTTATGAAGTATTACTACATCTCTCTCTCTTTCCCCCCTCCCCCTGAAACATGGGATTAGAAATTAGAGAGCGATTCAAGATCTCAATACTACATTCCTTACCTTTAAACAATGTAACTGCAAAAACATCTTTATTCCCAAAATCGCAAATGTAGCACTTATTCATTCTTAATCAACCGCTCTCTAATTTCTAATGCCATGTTTCACCCCCTTTCTTTTCTCTTTCTTCAATAATTCCTTCCTTTTCAGTTCCTTCTGATAGGAAATAACTTGTTGCCTGAATCCATAGAGAGACAGGAAAATTGTTCAATTAAAGTGATCACAAAATCACGGAATCATCTAGGTTGGAAGAGACCTCAAGATCATCAAGTTCCACCTCTGACCTAACACTAACAAGTCCTCCACTAAACCATATCACTAAGCTCTACATCTAAACGTCTTTTAAAGACCTCCAGGGATGGTGACTCAACCACTTCCCTGGGCAGCCTGTTCCAATGTCTAACAACCCTTTCAGTAAAGAAGTTCTTCCTAATACCCAACCTAAAACTCCCCTGGTCCAACTTGAGCCTGTTCTCCCTCATCCTGTCACCAGGCACATGGGAGAACAGACCAACCCCCACCTCGCTACAGCCTCCTTTGAGGTATCTGTAGAGAGCAATAAGGTCACCCCTGAGCCTCCTCTTCTCCAGGCTGAACAAGCCCAGCTCCCTCAGCCGCTCCTCATAGGACTTGTTCTCCAGACCCCTCACCAGCTTCGTCGCCCTTCTCTGGACTCGTTCGAGCACCTCGATGTCCTTCTTGTAGCGAGGGGCCCAAAACTGAATACAGTACTCGAGGTGTGGCCTCACCAGAGCCGACTACAGGGGGACAATCACTTCCCTAGCCCTGCTGGCCACACTGTTTCTTATGCAAGCCAGGATGCTGTTGGCCTTCTTGGCCACCTGAGCACACTGCTGGCTCATATTCAGCTGACTATCAACCAATACTCCCAGGTCCTTCTCTGCCAGGCAGCTTTCCAACCATTCCTCTCCCAGCCTGTAGCTCTTCTTGGGGTTGTTGTGCCCCAGGTACAGGACCTGGCACTTGGCCTTGTTGAACTGCATACAGTTGACCTCAGTCCATCAGTCCAGCCTATCCAGATCCACCTGCAAAGCCTTCCTACCCTCGAGCAGATCGACACACGCACCTAACTTGGTGTCATCTGCAAACTTACTGAGGGTACACTCGATCCCCTCATTCAGATCATCGATGAAGATATTAAAGAGGACTGGCCCCAGTACTGAGCCCTGGGGGACTCCACTAGTGACCTGCCTCCAACTGGACTTGACTCCATTCACCACAACTCTTTGGGCCCGGCTATCCAGCCAGCTTCTATCCCAATGAAGCATATGCCAGTCCAAGCCACGAGCAGCCAGTTTCTTGAGGAGAAACTGGCCTTTCTATTTTTGTCCCTGCAAAGCCTCACAACATCGTTATAGTCCTTCTGAGCGGCCCGCCCTCTTTTCCAAGAATTATAAACCCTCTTTTTTTTCCAAAGCTCTGGTCACAAATCTCTGTTCAGTAAGGCCGGTCTTCTTCTATGCCAGCTTGTCTTTGGTCACATGAGGACAGACAGCTCCTGAGCCATTAAGATTTCCTTCCTGAAGAATGCCCAGCCTTCCTGGGCTCCTCTGCCCTTCGGAACTGCCTCCCAAGGGACTCTACCAACCAGTGTCCTGAACAGCTCAAAGTCAGCCCTCCGGAAGTCCAATACAGTGGTTTTACTGATCCCCCTCCTGTCTTTGCCAAGAATAGAGAACTCTACCATTTCGTGGTCACTCTACCCAAGACAGCTCCTGACCACATCTCCCACCAGTCCTTCTCTGTTTGGGAACAGAAGGTTTAGTAGGGCACCTCCCTTGGTAGGTTCACTAACCAGCTGTGTCAGGAAACTATCTTCCACGCTCTCCAGAAACCTCCTAGACTGCTTTCTTTGGGCTGTGTTGTGCTTCCAGGATATGTCTGGGAAGTTGAAGTCCCCCATGAGAACAAGCGCTGACGATTTCGCAACTTCTGCCAGCTGCCTGTAGAGCTCCTCATCTGTTTCCTCATCCTGGTTCGGCGGTCTATAACAGACCCCCACCAGGATGCTTGCCTTGTTGGCCTTCCCGCTGATCCTAACCCATAGAGTTAGGATCAACGTTATCATTCCCAGCCTCGAGTTCCGTGACATCAGAACACTCTCTGATATAGAGAGCCACAGCACCACCCCTTCTGTGCTGCCTGTCCCTTCTGAAGAGCCTATGGCCAGTCAGTGCAGCACTCCAGTCATGGGAGTGGTCCTACCACGTTTCAGTGGTGGCAACCAAGTCATAGCTTGCCTGCTGCATAATGGCTTCCAGATCCTCCTGTTTGTTACCCATGCTGCGTGAATTAGTGTAGATGCACTTCAGTTGGGTCATTGCCTTCTTCCCCAGGAGGAAAACACCACCTGTACTCCTGCTCCATCTACTATTTGTCCCAGTCCCCTAAAGTCCTGTTTGATAGCCTTGAGGCTTCTCTCAACAATATCATCACTGCCAGCCTGGGCTATCAAAAGAGGATAGGAATCAGAGGGGTGAACCAGGTTTTGGAAGCTTTCTGGCAATGTCCCTGACCCAGGCCCCAGGGAGGCATCAGACTTCCCTACGGGTAGGGTCAGGCCGACATATAGGGCCCTCTGTTCCCCTGAGAAGGGAGTCGCCTACAACGATTACCCTTCTTTCTTTCTTAGTGGAGGCAGTCCTGAGGCGTGGAGTCGACTTCCTTGCCCTAGGCATCCTCTTGGGTAGACTTTCCACCTCATCCTCACCCACCAGTCTCTCAAGCTCCAAGGTCTCAAACCTGTTGTGTAAGGGCACCTGGGAAGTTGAGGCTGGTAGGGAAGGGGTTTGCCTTCGTTGCCAAGCAGGGACCTGTTTCCTCTTCATCTCCTAGGTCCCCTCCCTCTGTCCAACAGCAACAGGGCAGAGGGTCCACCACTGTTTGGGGTGTCTCACCCCTGTGCCTTTCCTTCAGGCCTGATTTAAGGAGCAGGACAGCATCTATATCACAGAAGGAATAGCTCTTTTATTTTCCTTCTGAAAGAAAAGGAAAAAGCTGGAAAGTTTTCACACTTGTGAAAACACTTTCTTTCAAAGGTTTTGAGAGAACAAATGAACTATACAGATGACGAAAGCTGATGAAAACTGGGAAAATATTGTCATAAACAAACATTTCCAAAATACATTTCCACCTGGATGAAAGCCACTTGCATTCTTTTTTTTTTTTTCCTTCTAATCTTGTTTTGAATGAAATCACTTCTAAGAAGGCTCTCAGCAAATCTGGAGTTGCCCCTCTGATTATAAGGACTGACTGTTTAATTGCCAATAGTTTTATCTTTGTCAAATGAAGCAAATCTGGTGAGTTTGGCTGGGATCACCCTTATTGCCTTGAGAAGACCCTTTATACAGCAGGCAACATTTTTTGTTATACAGTATTTAAAGTCCAAAGCATCCTTATTTAGCCAGCAAAGATACCCATTATCAGAAAAAGATACTTCAAGTTTTGAATGCTGCACACAGCTGCTGAGATGCAGAGGAGAGAAAATAGCTGAGAACACCTGCAAGGGAAGAATATATTAAGCTATATTCAATGGAATAAACCTGACAAAGGATTTTATGCCTGATTTTTTTTATAAAAGGAAGAAAACTTGCGAAAAGGAGGCGATAATAAACTAGGACGATGCATTTCCCGGTAGGTGATAAGTAAGCTGAGGGATAGCTGCAGGATGCCGTGATGTACTCTGCTGTCACAAAGATTTTATACAAAGGCTGGACAACCTGTTCAATAAATCAACATAGATCTATCTTTTTTTTTCCCCGGGTATCTGCTTGGAAACTCACAGCCACATTATAATGCCTGCACAGTGTTTGTTAACTTGGCATACCCTTTCCATCATCTCCAATCCTATGCTGTCTCTTGGGGGTGAATCATCTTTCTATAACATAGAGCACATGGTACCATGTGATGGTCCTTGTCCTTGCTGGGGAAAAAACAAAACAAAACAAAACAAAACAAACAAACAAACAAACAAAAAAAAAAACAACTAAAAAACACAGAGGAGGTTTGCACAAAGGTACACTCATATCCTAACAATCATATACAGGTCACACTGGGTACCCAACGTTTTCCTCACCTCTCAAACACTCTTGATTTCAATGGGAAATGTTCTTGACAAACTGATACAGACTATAGTCTCTGGGAATTAATGGAAAAATTTGTTTTGCTATTTTTGAATTAGATTCTGACCTTTTTTGAAAGGAGGAATTCCAGATAACTTCAGTCATCAGAGTAGACCCCTGCACTTGGATCTTATTCAGTCTTCCCTTCCTTTCCTGTGCACTGCCCAAGTCTACCACCAGTAAGGTAGTTACTGAGATCAACTGGCTGATGTAAATTTGGAGAAGAGCCACTTGATGGTCAGAGAAATAAATAGAAAGAGTGCAGCTTTCACATAGGAAGTGATCAGTTAAAACTGACAAGACTTTGAAATGTGGCTAGTACAAACAGCTTGGGCTATTTGCATCCTAGATCACACACTTCCCTGGGTTGGAAGGTATCAAGGAAATGATGAGTGAATTTAGTTGTCAACCTAAATGTATTGAAAATATTGACTGGAAGAAAAGGGGCAGGGTTAGTCTCAGATGCTCAGCAAGGATTGTGTCTATTTATAAGTGAAAGGTTTGTTCACCAGGAAAGACAGATTCATCCAGGCACCATGGACCTCTTCTTATGAACTATGTGGTGAGTTCATTTTTCAAGAAAAATCATGCAACCTGCAATGGAAGCCATGAGGACTTCTGCTGGCACAGATAGCTGCTGCAAATTTAGAATCCTGCCACAGAGCATAGTCCTGCCTGAGACAGAAGCATCCCTGCAAGATGACAGCATTTGCACCACAGATGTGAAATAGCCCTGCATATCATAAAGCTGGCTCCCAAAAGTTTGGGAGGATAAACAAACAAACAAACAAAACCATCAAGTCTTCCAGCTCTTGAAATTCCATTCTTCCTCAAGAACTTCAGGATTTTCATCTTTTCCATAAGCATTTTAGGATCTTTTCAGAAACAGCAACTTGTCTCAGTCTTTGATGTTTTACATCTTGGGAATATGGTAGAAAAGTTCCTTGTTTCTCTAATCTACTGGGACATCATGGGACTACATAGATAATTAGATCTACACTGAATTAGGAGTTATTTGGGGAACCATAAATCTAATTTTTCAGATCTGTAGCTTATCATTGCAAATTCTTTCACACAGACTCTATCTCTAAACATTTATATCAAGACAATGGTGTGTATTAACATAATCAGAGTCTGACGGGATTTTTATCTGTCAAGAATTTCATCCTCTGAGTCCATGACTCATTATGTATGCAACAATGAAAAGGAGAAAAAGTAACTGCCAAGTATTCAGATAGTAACAGTAACGCTTTGGCAGCGTCCCCTGCAAGCTTTGTCTTTTAGTCGTTCTTCAGCTTGTTATAAATGAAGTCTCAACTCAATCTGAATTTAGTAATATTTATACTTATAAAAGGTATAAAAGCTATAAAAGGTATAAAAGGCAAGTAAACAGTGCTGGGTGTGCGGGGAGTCTACGCTCCACCAACACGCACACACAAACATCAAACATTCTAAATATACAAAACATTGCTTTTACATAATAAACTTGAGTATGCCTATACATATGCACATTCAGAAAAGGTAACAAACAATCCTTTAGCTTACCTTGTTGTCTTTGCCCACAAACTTAAACATGGGAGCCTGGAAATGCTTGGCGAGATGGTCTTTTGACGTGTACTGTTTCACCGAATCATCAGAAACACAGCCGTCTTGAATCAGGTAGTACTTGAGGATCTCATCGATTTTGGAGGTGGGAGTGGCAAAGCAGCTCTCTATCAGCGTCTCCAGTCCATTGACATGCACCAAGGGTTCAATCCCAAAGTACAGAGAGTCCCGAAGCTTGAGGGTGGGAAGGGCACCCCTGTAGGGTTCATCAAAGTCTTTATCTCAAGATAAGATCTCAAGAGTGAAGGGGAAGATGCCCTGGTTGCGACTCATTATTTCCAAGGGCGAGTTCTTTAGGTTGGGCATGTAACCTTTGGAGATGGTGTACCGGCGTGGGAACTCGCAGGTCACTGGGATCAGCAGCTTGCTAGTGCGGATGATGATGTCCCCGTTGCTCCCTGGAGTCTGCTTTGGCAAGCCAGTCACCAGATTGGTGGCAATGATTTTATCATTTATCACATCCACAACGGTGCCGCAGGACTTCAAGGAGAAATGGATGTTGACATGAGTGCCATTAGATACCCCTTTGAAGGAAGTGTTGATTTAAAGATCAAAGCCAAAATTTCTTTAAGTGGTATATTCTTTATTGCAGCGCTGGATGCACAGGGGATCCTTCCGCCTATCGTGCATGTTCAAAGTGACAAAATATCTCATATTTATACAGCGAAACAATGAATATTCAATTAGCACCCATACATATTCATTACCTAATCCCGCCTACCCTCGCTTCGTATGCTAATTAGCTTATCAGTCCTTGCGCTTGCGCAAAGCCTTCCAAGAATTGTGGGCCGGGGTCTCCAGGATGTGGGCAGTGGTCTTTGGGAGGAAGGCCGTAGGTCTTCCTCGTAATGCACTTTTCACCTTTGCTTAATCAGTTGTTTTCCAAGCTGTAAAAATACTGAGTTGGCTTTCAGTTTAACTGAGGGTCAGCAGATAACAGGAAGTCTCAGTTAACAAGACAAGACAATTGACTCAAGTTATCTCAAGTCTCAGCCTGACTAACGGTTAACAGATACTGGGATGTTTTCAAATAACAAGATGCTTAAACATAACAAAAGGTCTACAGATAACAAGATGTCGTTTACTTTGTCCTTGCTAACTTTTAACCACAAGTTTTATTCTATCCTAAAGTGAGTTTATACTATATCAGTGTTGATGAGGGAAAGGTCCAGGCCTCCAACCAGGTCCTTTGGGATGCTCACCTCAATAGAGCTGGACTTGCACAGCACTGGAACTTGGCAAGTGTGGTTGTCTTCTGACAGAACAAGTCCCCTTGGACATTCACATTGGTATGAGTCTTCCACTTCAAAACAGGTATGGCTGCAGCCTCCATTGTTATTGTGACAGCCTTCAATTTAATCAGGAAAGAACAATCCTCTAAGTTCCATGACTTACTAAACTCGAGTACGCCTATACATATGCACAATCAGAAAAGGTAACAAACAATCCTTTAAGTTCCATGACTTAACAGTCTCCATTTTCCATTCCTTTTGAACAATATGTCTCGCTTTAAGTTGTTAAGCAACTCGGTCTTCAGGCCTTATGTATCCCGTTCTTCCCAGACTGAAGAAAAACATATCCATCTCCTTTTCAAGGCCAATGAGGCCTGGGTCAAAAGGCACGTTCAGGTCACCAGGGGACGTAACAGCAAAGCCTTCGATGGCTGTAGCAGCAGAGGGGCCCATGGAGTAGCAGTCGGATCAGTAAAGGAGCCCGCAGCTCCCTCACTATCTGGCAAGTCACACGTTTGTGATTGTGGCCCCACAGGGCTCTTTAAGGCCTCAGAGATGGCTCGCCAGGTGCTGAGCAATCCCACTGCAACCTTGTCATTTTTAGTTGCAGAGTCCCACACCTTGACCTCAGTTTGATCCCATATTTCAGGCTCATAAATTGTCCAATTGTTAATAAGGAGAATAAGCTCTAAGGTTACCAGGACAGTCTTTGTTCCTAAGGACGTTTGATTCCCCATAACACGCAACTGCTTACCAGTGAGAGGCAGTTGTGTGCGCGGGTCCGCTTCTCTCAGCTTGAGCTTCTTCCCAGCTCCAGTGCACCTATTTCTAGCGACTTTCTGTATGAGCTTCTCTGAGAGGTTTGCTGAGTAAGGCCAAACCTATGCTCATGAAGCGATCAATGTGCCTGTTCCCGTCCTGGTCTCCGTTCTGCCAGCCTGTTCCTTTACATTCCTTCTTTCTGCTTCTTTATTGATGACATAACTTCATCACATCGTGTTGCCTTTTTTTATCTCAAGGGCAGGCTCCCCTCTTATACCCTTCTCTCCACAGCAGTTCTTTTCAAAACAACTTTTCATTGGTCAAACAACTTCGAAAATAACAGCAACAGTAAACACCCAGAAACTTCCATGCCTTAAGGGCTGGAGAACAAGAAACCAGAGACTGCATGGAGTCTCCTGAATCACCCTTCTTTGTTCCCTCTAAACTCTTTTACATTCCTGATGGCCTCGTCGTTAAGAGTCTAATGTTATCTCAACCACGGGGTTTTCCAACCCCCATGGCCACATTCCCAAATCTCCCCCTTCTTTATTAATATCAACCATTTTCTCGACAAAAATTACCACTCCATATATAACAAGGTGGTAATGTTTCTTACACAGCGATTTTTGCCTAATTGCTCTAAGGATTCTGGTTGTCTGCATTTTACAAGGTTGTCTGTTAAGCTTTTTAATTACCACTCCATATATAACAGTAGCCATCCAGGTTTTAAGAATTGATCCAGTAACTTTGTGCACAGACCAAAGTAAGAAATATTAAGTATTGCCTTGGGGGTCGAGTGATACTCTGTGTTGTGTGATTGAGACGTACTTTTGTACGAAGCGAATGTGGAGTCCTGATCCGCAGTTCCATAGCTCCACGAGGGGCGCAGCCAGAGACGGACGAAACGTGAGATAAGGGAGAGAAAGGAAGAGTCTCGGGAAATTTGGTATACGGTAAGCCCTTGCACAGGGAAGTGCTTGGCAGGACACCAGGGAAATTTGGTGTACAGTAGCCCTTGCACGGGGAAGTGCTTGGAAGTACACCAGGGAATGTGGTAAACTCATAGGTGTGAGCCACACAAAATGAGCCAAGTTACAGCAAAATGAGCCAAGAAAGAAGCATGTAGAGAGTTTTCCAAGGATTTAAGGTTAAATAAGACACCATCTTTCAGAAGTGTAATGAATGACAAGTAAGAAATCAAGACCTTCAGCCACAGGAAAAAATCACACTTTTACTGTAAGGGAGGAAGCTTAAAAGAGAGTGTCATAATGGAAGTGAACCAATATTTTTTTAGTGCATGTAACAGAGTCATTTTTAACCCCCAACACAGAACAACCCATGTGAAGTCAGCTTAATTATTGGTTAAAGGAAGATGACAGTTTTGTGTGATAATTTTCTCAGATTAAACTTATTTTTTAAATTATATTTAAATGATTTCTAAGGGGTGAATCAAATGGTGGCGTGTTTTAGAATGCTGGTTGTTGGGGGGTGATGAAAAGCCAGGTATATTTAAAAACACCATCCCATAAACTCCTGCTCTGCACTCTGCAGAGTATCTGCCTCCCCTGCCATCATAAAGTATGACCTGAGACAAGAAGAGAGTTGCAGTTTTGCATGACTGAACAAGAGGAACACAGGAAGAAGGGGAACAAAGGTGTAAAACCTATTTTACCTCTGCTGGAGCATTGGTCATATGATTTAAGTGAGCAGTGGTGGGTTTGTCCACCTGATGCTTGCTCACGGTGTAAATTGAGCATGTAACTTCCACTTCTCTTTCTTCCATATTCCCTGTTCAGACTGACCATTCTTCAGGACAGACAGTATCTAACCATGCATATGGTCATTGTCAAATACAGTGTGTGATCAGTCCTGATCAGGACATATCCAGGTGTCAGTGCAGCCTAGGTACCGTACACCTAAGGGCCCAAACCCCCGAGACTCTCTTTCACTCATCGCCTCTGTGGGAATAGAAATGTTGTTTTTGCAGAGTTACATTGTTTAGAAGGAGGGAATGTGGTACTGAGATATGCTTACAGTGATAAGAAAGTTTAGCAGGCGACCTAGTAAAATGCAGACAACCAGTCTCCTTAGGACAATTAGGTGAAAATCACGGTGTCAAGTCAGATAAGTGAAGAAACATTACCACTTCAAACAGTAAAAATGTCAAAAGAAATTTGAAATTTAACAGGCCGGCAACTGAAGGCCATGCATTGTTTGTGAAGCATCAGATAGATTGTGAACCTGGATTACCCACTCAGTGGGGAAACAGGGGAGGGTCCTGCCATCAAAAGGTATATAAACTGTGTTTTGGAACTAGTAGATGCGCTCTCTCCTGCTTGTGGGGCGCCCGCCATTGCAATCGCGAATAAATTACTACTTCACTGAGATCCTCGCCTGAGCCTAAGTTATTGGCTACAGAGTGTTTCTCACAATTTGGGGGCTCGTCCGGGATCCAGTCACCTACTGGGGAGCTCCACCGCCGCAGCAGCAGGAAGGCATGCCCCGCTGATTTCAGCGGTCCTGTGCATCGACGGTGGCAGTTCTGCGGAAAGCTGATAGAGGGCCCGAGACTGGTTAAAGAGGCAGGATCCGTGAAGTAGTGGGGAAAGGAAGAAGGTAGGCACTCCGGGTTTTTAAGAATCGATCCGGTAACTCTGTGCACAGACCAAGGTAAGAAATATTAAGTATTGCCTTGGGGGTCGGGTATCTGGTGTATGGTAAGCCCTTGCACGGGGAAGTGCTGGCACTACACCAGGGGAATCTGGTGTACGGTAATCCTTGCACGGGGAAGTGCTTGGAAGTACACCAGGGAATCTGGTAAACTCAGGTGTGCGGTAACGCTGGCACGGGGAAGTGCTTGGCGGTACACCCCCATCTTTCAGTACGTTGGTGTGTGGTACACTGCAGAAGGGAAATTTCTGTAGCACATACTGGCGAGGGTTAGGAAAGATGGGAAGTACGAGTTCCAGGGAATCTGGTAAACTCATAGGTGTGCGGTAACGCTGGCACAGGGAAGTGCTTGGCGGTACACCCCCATTTTTCAGTACGTTGGTGTGTGGTACACTGCAGAAGGGAAATTTCTGTAGCACATACGGGCGAGGGTTAGGAAAAATGGGAAGATATGAGTTCCAGGGGACAGGGAGATATCCCTGGGGGAGTGCCTACTAATAGTTCTTCCTGAAGAATTATAAGAGATTGGAAACATAATCCCAAAATTAGAGGGATTGTAAAAGAAAAATAATTAAAAAAAAAAAAAAGGTTAAATATTGTGTATCAGTCTGGACAAAAGAACCAATTAAGGAAACAGCAGTATTTTGGCCAAAATACGGGTCTGATGAAAATTCAGGCTTTAAATTTATGTGTAAACAAGAAGATTCCTTTTTCAGAGAAGGAGCCAAGTTATGCTCCCTATAATCTTAATATTGAACTGGTGGCAGCAGCAGTCACTCCAGGAAGGGAGACAGGGACTGTAATTAACACTGTCCCTAAAAAAGTATCGTACCCTAGGCTCCGGCAAGAATTAGAACAAGGTAGAAGATATACTGAGAATTTTGCCTTCCCTGATACTAACAGTATTAACACTAACTGTGTATCCTCTTAGGTGAACTACCCCCCCCTCCTTACCAGCAGAGAGGTTAGGACTTTTAAGAAGGAGAGGAAGTCTTTATTTGAGGACCCCGACAGCCTAGTTGAACAATTAGACCAGTTCCTACGACCTGATTTATACTCTTGGGGGAGGGAATTATGTCTATAAGTATGTTGTTTACAGGGAAAGAAATGGGAATGATCAGGAGGAGAGCTGCTATACAAGAATGGGAAAGAGCTCATCCTCCAGGACCAGGGGTAATACCGGCAGGGCAGAAATACCCACTTGCCAATCCTGGCTGGAATAATAATAGTGTGCAACACAGAAATCATATGAGAGACTTGGGGTCAGAATGAGAAAGTACTTGGGGATAAGACCTGAGGACCCAGTAACCCAAGGGCTCTTGAAAGTTCATTGTGTGATTAAAGCCTGGCAAAATACGCAGAAAATGATTCAGAAGGTGGGGGGATGTAGTGAACAGTCACTGGGGGACCCTCCTGCGGGAGGCCTGGGAGGTGTGTGTCCGAAGGGGAGATAAGAAGGAAAAAAAAAAAAAGAGCGAAACTAATGGTATTGACAGTGCAGCGGGTAGTGAGGCAGAGGGTTGGAGAAAGAGGAAGAAAATCTTCAGGGGGAGTTAGGGCCAGGATGGAAAGGAGAGGAAGAGAGATGAAGGAATGGCAGGCAAAGAAGGCTGCCTGTGTTGTGGCCTGAGTCCTAGCAGGGACAGGCTTTGATAAGATGTTTTAAGTGTGGCCAGGCTGGCCACTTCGAATAGGAATATCCAGAGTGGAAGAAGGAGGAAAGAAGGAAAATGGGATGAAATATGCTATATTGATATGTTGTTTATCTTGGAGGGAAAAGGTATGGAATTAAGTTGGACCCTGACTGAGCCTTTGGTGCTGGTATTAGAAAAGTACAGGCTGGAGAAAGATAAAGGAAGTGTTAAAAGGGTTGCTGAAGGGGTTAAAGGTGTGGCATGTAATATTTAACAGAGCTGTCTGAAGTTGAATGAGCAGGGAAAGGTGATGTAGGCATTATCTAAGTAACAGTCTAGAAGTTTTGGTATATTTGCATATTTGCTGTGGTGTTTGTTCAGTTTCCCAAGCATCGGGGAGGGGGGAACAGCCTGCTCCACCAGGGGCCTCTCCAGCGGCCGCAGGGGGGCTTCGGCTCCAGCACCTGGAGCGCCTCCTCCCCCTCCTTCTGCACTGACTTTGGTGTCTGCGGGAGGGTTTCTCGCTCTCCCAACTGCTGTTGAGCAGCAGGCTTTTGTTTGTTTCTTTGTTTGTTTGTTTTCGTGGCTGTGCTCTCACAGAGGCACGGACTGTATTGCTCATGGCTTGGCTCTGGGCGGCAGTGGGCCCCTTTGGGGCCAGATGAAATTGTCCCTTACCTGCCACGGGGAGGCTTCTGGGTTTTTCTCACGGGGGCTGCCACTGCAGTTTCCCACGCCCCCCCCTCACAGCCCCCGAACCTTGCCATCAAACCCAATACACTGGGGAACAGCTAGGTCATTACTGACTTGTAAAGTATCAGGGATTAAATTAACTAATGAAACCCTAAAAAGTGATGGGGGCAGAAGGGGCTGGGATAACAGTGCCACTTTTGGGGGATACCAAGCTGAGACCAGGGGATAAAATGATCACTGGGTAATTATTGTATGTACCCAAGGCAGGGACTAACTTGTTGAGAAGGGATTTGATGATTAAATTGGGCATTCAAATAGTAAATTGTTAGACTGGAATAACAGTGTTATTAATGGAGTGCTCTCAGGCCCTGAGAGCAAACATACATGTATATTCACCTCTGACTGGAAAGACCCTGAAATGGGGGCGGAAGCAACAATATAGGTGGACAATTTTACCCCAAGGGTTTACTGGGCCACCTATCTATTTGGTTAAGTTCTAAAAAAGATTTTGGAGCAATTACAACCTCCCAAGGGGGTATTAATGTTAACAAATATATGGATCGTTTTCTATTGTCAGGACAGGAGAAAAGAGTTGTGAAGAAAGCTACTAACAAGCTATTCAACTTTCTGGGAAAGCAGGGCTTGGGAGTATTAAAAAAAAATAAATAAATTACAATATGGAGAAAGAGAAGTCAGGTATTTAAGGCATCTAATGTCTGAAGGAAAACAAAGAATAAATGCAGAGAGGATTCAAAGAATTGTTGAAAATTAAGAAAGAACTAAAAAGTTTTAAAAGAAAGATTTTTTTTTAAGAAATCAGGAGCCATGAAGTCTGAAGGAAAATGGATACTCCCTAATGGGAGAGAAATGCTGAATAAAGTGATAATGAGGCAAATATTAACTGTTTTACATCAGAAGAGTCATTGGGAGGTGCAAGCAATATGTGATAAGAAAGTATGTCTGTGTAGGAATATACACTTTAGGGAAGCACATATGTAGAGGATGTACCATATGTCAAAAGGTAAATAAAAAGGTCTTCTGTAACCCATCTAGAGGGGGACGGGAGCCAGGGGTTTGACCTTTCCAAAGTATACAGGTAAACTTTACTGAGTTACTTGTTTGTCCTAATTGACCACGTGACTGGATGGGTGTAAAGCTTTACTGCAAGGGTTAAAGCAGGCCTTAGAGATTGAGTGGGATTTTCACAGCCCCTGGTACCCCTCCTCTTCTGGGAAGGTGGAGCGAATGAATCAGACATTAAAGAAGCAATTAACTAAACTAGTGTTAGAAACCCAACTTCCTTGGGTAAAATGCTTACTCCTACAGGTTTAAACAGCACCAAGAAAGGATATAGGAATTTCACCATATGAGATGCTGTTCAGATTGCCCTATCTGGGCAGAAGGGATGAGATACCACAATTTAAAACAAGAGAGTTTTCTTAAGAACTGTATTCTGGGTTTGTCCTCTTCTTTGTCATTTCTCAGGACCTGTGGGTTGTTGGCTCAAACCCCACCTTTGGAATTCCCCATTCACCACCATCACCCAGGAAACCGGGTCCTGATTTGGACCTGGAAAGAGTCAACTCCGGCCTGAATGGGAAGGACAATTACTAACCACTGAAACAGCCATAAGAACTGCGGAAAAAGGTTGGACTCACTATACTCGAGTGAAGGCATCCGTCGACGCTAGTACCTGGGAAGCTGTTCCTACAAAAGACTTGTTGGAAGTTGAAATTGAATAGAAAAATCTCATAGTGGACTCTGAGCAGGATAAGAGCTTACAATTGTAAACTAACCTTTATTTTCACAGGTAACTAACGACTGCGACTTGTGATTGAAAGAAAGAACAGACCTATAGCGAAATGCAGTGCTCCCAAGGGGGGGGTTGTTATAGTAGTAGTGTACATCTTATTTTTTTGTATCGATAATTATTTGGAAACCTAAGGTTTAAAAATAATGACAGGGAAAAATTGATTACTAATTTTGTTTTTAGTGATTCTAGGCCTCAGAGAAGGCCTTGGTCAATTGGCAACTTGCAAAAGGCATGACCAGATAATAGCAAAAATGGGATACCCCATCAAAATATGGGTGACTGTGACAGAGGGTTATGTACCACATTCTGTCACGTTTGATGTTTGTGAGGTGTTAGCTTGTGGAGATCTAAATGCCCAACGACAATTGAGCAGAGAGAACAAATAACTGGGAGAGACCCAACAGCCAGATTGAGAATAGCTGTATGGAAACAATCCTCTATTGCCATCAGAGAAAGGGAGAAACTCAAGGAGAAAACAGGAGAGAAAACAGGAAGCCCTCTGAAATGTGTCAGTTCAAACAAGGTATGGGGATGTGAATGCCTGGATAGAATGGGTCAAATATACCGTCCAGAGTCTCAACCGTAGCTACTGCTATGCTTGTGCCTCGGGATGACCGATTGCCCAGATAGTGCCTTTCCCATGGGGGTGGACCAAAGACTCCCAAGGGATGCGATGTATGATTGCATTGTACCAAGAAAAGACTGCCTGGGGAAATGAGGCCTGTAAGTCTCTCTTTGCTGTTCCTTGCATGATAACAGTATCACGGTTCCCCCTGCATTCTCTACAGCTATAGGTAACCATACAGCTTGCCTCTCACGGCAGGGTGTGAGTGCTACCTGGCATCTACGAGAATTTGCCTTGTGCTACCAAGGACTTGATGGGAAACTGCTCAAGACTAGAGATCCCCAGGGCAGATCTCTGGTGGTACGGTGGAGGGAAGATCTTACGGTCCACCCTACCATCTAATTGGGAAGGCACTTGTGCACTTGTTCAATTAGCTATACCCTTCACCCTGGCATTTGAAAGAGAAACATCACAAATACCCAGAGGAAGTAAAAGAGGCTTAGGAATATCATTTGATGATAGAGTATACATAGATTCTATTGGGGTACCTAGAGGAGTTGCAGATGAACATAAAGCCAGAAATCAAATTGCTGCAGGGTTTGAGTCACTGTTCTGGTGGGTAACAATCAATAAAAATGTGGATTGGATTAATTATTTCTATTATAATCAGCGGAGATTCATCAATTATACCAAGGATGCGATGAGAGGAATCGCTGAACAACTAGATGCCATCAGCAAAATGGCTTGGGAAAACAGGATAGCATTAGATATGATGCTCGCAGAGGAAGGAGGTGTGTTTGTGTGTGTGTAATACTGAGCAACCATTGTTGCAATCTTATACCCAACAATAGTGTCCCAGATGGCTCGGTAACAAGAGCATTGCAAGGGCTTACCACCCTTGCCAGTGAATTGGCAGAAAAAAAAAAAAAAATAAAATAAAAAAAAAATAGGCATATTTGCAACATTGATCGTAGTTGTAGGAGTTTTGACAGCCATTGGTTGCTGCATTATCCTCTGTGTAAGAGGACTAGTACAGTGGTTAACTGAAACCGCACTATTGAAACAAATGACCATGGAGCCACCACCTTACTCAGATAAGGTGATAATGAGGAGATGGAAAGCAAAGAAAGCAAAGAAGAAGAAGTCTATCAAATTGCACCTTAGAGAAAGGTTTTGCAAAAATCAACAGTTTATAAAAAAAGAAAAGGGGGGAATTGTGGGAATAGAAATGTTGTTTTTGCAGAGTTACATTGTTTAGAAGGAGGGAATGTGGTACTGAGATATGCTTACAGTGATAAGAAAGTTTAGCAGGCGACCTAGTAAAATGCAGACAACCAGTCTCCTTAGGACAATTAGGTGAAAATCACGGTGTCAAGTCAGATAAGTGAAGAAACATTACCACTTCAAACAGTAAAAATGTCAAAAGAAATTTGAAATTTAACAGGCCGGCAACTGAAGGCCATGCATTGTTTGTGAAGCATCAGATAGATTGTGAACCTGGATTACCCACTCAGTGGGGAAACAGGGGAGGGTCCTGCCATCAAAAGGTATATAAACTGTGTTTTGGAACTAGTAGATGCGCTCTCTCCTGCTTGTGGGGCGCCCGCCATTGCAATCGCGAATAAATTACTACTTCACTGAGATCCTCGCCTGAGCCTAAGTTATTGGCTACAGAGTGTTTCTCACACCTCTCTTTCGCTTTGTCCCTCTCCAGCCGAGGGGACTTAGTTCGTCCCCTTGCGGGACTACAGAACCTTGTGGATCGGGACTCCGCACTCGCTAAAAGTGTGTCTCATTCACAGTCCACTCATTCACACCAGAGTCTCCCCAAACCCAACCCGAGGCAAGATACGGTAGTTTTCCTTACCTCGGTCCATGCACAGCTTCACGGTCTGGGTTATCAGCAGTAATCCCAGTGCCTGTTCCCGATCCAGGCTGGACTATATGTGGGCTGTGTCTGTGTATGTCAGCGCTGGCCTCCCTTCTCCCCAGCGCTTCACAGAGCCTGTCTTCAGATTAACAGTCTTGGTCCTTTGCCGGATGTACCAAGACAACCCACCGCCCCCAATGGAACTGCTGAAATCAGCGGGGCGCACCTTCCTGTCTGTGGTGGCAAGAAATCTTCAGCAGGTGAGAAGATCCTGGACAAGCCCCCAAATTGTGAGAAACATCTCAAATAATTTTCTTCAGACAGGCTCTTTTGTGAAGCTATTTTATTCATGATTGCAATGGTGGGCTTAAATCCTTGGAAAACTCTCTACATGCTTCTTTCTTGGCTCATTTTGCTTCCCTTTTGAAGCAAATCCATTAGACTCAAAGAATTACTCATTTTGATCACTTCCATAAAGTGAGTTTCTCGCAGCAATTAGTTCTCGCACACAGTTACTTTTTCACACTGACAAATGAAAAAATTGGCAAAATTTGATGTATTTTACACATTGTGCTTCACGTTTCTTGTATAGATAGAACTTGAAAAACACAAGCATTTCTGGTAGGGGATCCAAGGTCTTTGACTTAAAGAGACTAGCACTTTATTTCTTTATTTCACTATTTACTCTGAAAAATCTTCCATCTTGAGTTTCACATAGTAATCCCATAAGAGGCACTGTCTGATCTGACACATGTTCTGGCTAAAAGTTAGACTCATTTTTTATTCATGCAAACTACTAAAGGATTGGTGTGTTGGTATACACATATATAACACAAATATGGAATAGCTTCACAGAAGCTAGACTGAGTTTAGACTGAAACATCTAATAAGTTATGAACAATGCTTAAAAATAGGCAGCAGAAATTAGAAAAAAAAAAAAAAAAAAAAAACAGACTAAAAGTTTGGATGAGATAAATAGCCTTTGGTCATACTGAAGTCCAGGAAACGAGAGCCAAGAAGGATCCAAACTCACGTAATATAGCCAGAGGAAGGCATCAGCAGAAAGACAAAAGTCCATCCTACTGGGAACAATCCCTATCAAAGGGTAACAGAGTTTATTTGTAGAAGGCAGAGCTCCAACTTTGTTTACCAAGACAGATCCAGTGCAACAAAGCCCACTTGCCTCCTGCTTCCCTGGTAAATGATAAAGCAACTGAGTCCTCTCATCTCCAGAGTACCCAGGATGGTAAAACAGGATGTAAAGGCATCAATTAGAGGCAAAACAGGTAAGACTTCATTTGGAAACATGTGATGAGGCATATAGGAGGGTAGTCAATAATATGGGCTCAAAATAAAAATAATTTTATATCCTTCCACATCCAATCTGTCTTGGGGTTTCCTTATGAATTAAAACTATATTAAGAAACAGTAGGCTACTCTGAGATATGAAAACAAACATGATCTGAAAACCATGTATTTTTCAGCAATTGGTTTTCATTAATTGTTCCCTTCTTTAAGTTTCCAAGCAAGGAGTGAAAAAATATATATCTAGGCAGAAAGTCAAAATTCTTTTAAAATGTGTGGTGTTTTTTTTTTTTGTTGTTGTTGTTGTTGTTTTGTTTTAATTTAATTTATTGCAAGCTGACTCCAGGAGGTAATTACAGACAGTTTTTTGTATTATTTTTGACACTGAGCCTAAAATTTAAACTGAGTCCTGTGAAGGATTTGACGTCTGTAAAGCACAGTCAAAATGATGGCCTTTTCCTGTAGTATGTTATGACGCTGGAAGCCCTGTGAGAAACAAATTTTCTAAGATGGCTTGCTGTTCAACTAGACTAGAGGGTGAGCCAAGACTCAAACCACAGGGCGACAGTGTTGTCCTAGAACTAGGGTAAGTGGCTAGGGGGAAGCACTGGTGGGTTAAATGTTTCTGTGTGACTGCAAACTAATTTAAGAAACAACAACAAATTGACTCTCATCTTGAGCATCTGTGTATTTGTTTGTGCACTCTCCAACAGTTTCATGTCCTTCTTGTACTGTGGTGCCCAGAACTGCACACAGTACTCGAGGTGAGGCCGGACCAGCGCAGAGCAGAGTGGGAATTTATTTCATTTACAATTTATACATATATATATACATACATTAATACAATTTATTTTCATTTACAATTACAATTTATTTCATAGTCTTCTCTAATGACAGGAAACATAACTGAATCCATACATCATCTCCTTATAGATCACATCCCTCTATTTCCTCTTAACCTGACAGATCCATGCTTGTGCAAGGGAACTTAGCTAGGACAAAGTGAGAATATGCAATCAAAAATGCTCTTCACCTCACATCAGTGAGGGAAGGCCAAACTTGTTGGCAGCCAGACCAGCTTTCATAGCTCTTCTTCTTTCATAGTTTCACTCTTCTGCTTCTCCAGGCTCATCTCTTGAACATTTTCATCCCAAAGTCTTGGCCCCTTCCTCTCTGGCTTGTATTCTCATACAGATTTGGGGTCTGAGCTGTGACCACGGAGCAGGCAAGAAGCTATGGGGTGCTGTTGCAATGGAAAAAGCCATCTCATCAGGGATAACCTCAAAGGAGACTTGCTATCCTCCTGTCCTGTGCACTCAACACAGTGCAGCATACAGCCTTATGCAGAGGGACATACCAACAGCTCCATGTGTCTGGGAAATCTCAGTGGGGCACCATGGCCCTTTTAAATATGAGCAGGTTGCAGCTTTTCCAGATTCTCATATAACACACAGGAAATTGTCCGGAAATGTCTCATCAGAACAAAACATTGTGCTCAATGAGGCTTGATCTTCAATCATAGGTCATCCAGGTGAGGCTTTTAAATGAGTGAGGCTATTAAATAATTCGGAGAATTCAGGGGCTCTCTTTATGCTGTAGCATTGAATGCATTAGATTCCTACAGCCTTGTGAGGTAAAGGGGAGGGGAAAGAAATCTATATTCAGTTCCCTGAGAAAAATTTTCCTCTTCATAACCATCTATAAAAGATTATTGTATTCATTTTATGTAATTATTCCATAAGAAGTAATTAAAAGAGAATAATCAGCTAGTTCAGTGATGAAAAATGTTTCAAGCAAGAACACAAAGGAGACTAATAAAGGCACCATGAATCCACATCATTATTTTTAGGATCCCTACATATTTTTCCTCTATTTTTATTGTTTGCTGAGAATTAATTGTTCATTTCTCTTCTCAAGAAGCTTTATTGCAACTCTGTCACTTCTTGAGACTTTGGCAGCATGTGCTAGGCTAGCGCTCGAATTCTCTGAACATAAGCAATTACGATCTATTAAGGAGGAGTGTGGAGAAGCTGAGTCAGAACACTAATCCATTAGTAACACTCATACTGAGTTTACAAGCACTTCTAGGAGCACACAGTTCTTGTTAATGGCAACTTTGAGAACCTACTTGCAAGCATATAGATTTGGCCTTCAGAGTGGGATTCGAAAAGATAACATGATCAGTGCTCACTCTCTTTTAACATCAGTACACATTACCAATACACTGACCTTGCATTAAACTCCTCTTAATATTTCTGCCCAACTATGTCTATTGCCACATTAAAGTATTCAAATGCAGGAAATGAAAGAAGACTGAAAGCATCAACTTTTCCATGCTGTCCTTATATCTTGCAACATAGTTTTTCTTTCTTTTTGTCAGGGGACACAGGAAACATAAGATTTACTGGTGTTTGAATACATCCTTCCATTTCTAATTTGCAATGCACACAATCTACAAGGTTAGCTTGATTTTTTTAAGTATCACTAAGGAAGTCTGCAGAATAATTCAATTTTGGGTTTCCATTTCTAGTGAAAGTTGCATATTGCACTTGGGTACTATGCTGCTGATGTAAGTCTTGGGTTGGGACACAGGGAAGCCAAGAGTTTGACAGTGTGGCGACTAGCCCATGGAATGATTTTGAGTGAGCAACTTTCTACATTACAAATGCATTTCAGCATTAGCAAACAATAATGAATAACAATGTGGAACATTAGCATCTAAAGACTGAGATCAATATATTAATATAACTTTTGTTATATGTGAATGCGCTTAGGGAATTTGTAATAAATTTTTATTTCATAAATTGTCATAACATCCAATAAAGAGAGACAGTGTTTTTATTATACAGAAAATAGATTAATAAAATTGAAATTGAATATCCTTTTTTTTTAAAAAAAAAAGTTCACTAATTTTAGATGCCTGAGGCGAGCCACTCAGAAAAGCTGATCTTTTCCAAAAGTGGTGCCTATTATATGAAAACCTACATGCCCCAAATCCAGCTCTTTCACAATAATTCTTAGTGTATACTGCCCCATGCAGGTCCTGCAGCACTGAGAATACAATTCATTTTTAAATCAATGGGTCCCTTGTACTTCAATGCAGTTGCACTGGATTTGTATGTGTTCCTTCCCAACTGC
This sequence comes from Anas acuta, assembly GCF_963932015.1. Lineage (NCBI taxonomy): Eukaryota > Metazoa > Chordata > Aves > Anseriformes > Anatidae > Anas > Anas acuta. Next base: position 15,973,787 of record NC_089016.1, read on the forward strand.
ACTTTCTGAAAATTCATCTTCCACCTCAAAGCCCCATTTCATTGCATTTCCCTGTCATTCCACCTCATGTTTGCTTAGTAATTACAGGATACAATATTCCAGTGATCAAATCAAACTGCATTAATATGTGCCTGTGTGCAGCTCAGTGTGAAAGAACCTTCTTTCCACCCTTTGGGAGCTAATTATTATATACACAATCTTTGTATTTTTATTAGTCAGCCTTATGATTTGTGTGGTAAAGGGGACTGGCAATATTGTTTCACATACATCAAAGGCTGAAATGCAGTTTAACAAGAGCCAGCAGGTTACATACAACCCCCAAAACACTTGTTATAGGTGTGACTCGCCCAAACCAAACTACACAGTGAATGTTGGCAGAAATTATTCCAACTCTCTGCAGCAGTCAGATCAGCAGCTGTAAAATGAGAATTTTTCATTAAAAGAAAAAAAAGTACATTTCTGAAATATCATTTAATGCAAGATCTGAGTGTAGCTCACTTCTTTTTTGGCTCTACCTTATTGAGAGAAACAAGGCATGCTTGATGACTTAGACAGTCCCCCCTCAAATTTCAATCATTTAGTCTCCTTCTAGGATTAGTTTACCCATAAAAAGTCTTCCAATTTACAAATTTGTCTTCCTAATTATTTTCAGAATCTAGGAGAAAATGGAAAGAGGAAATGCTCTGTATGCAGTTAATAAAGAAGAGAAGGAAAAGTTTTTTTTTTTTTTTTTTTTTTTTTCCCGAGCAAGCCATTCTTCTAAGCACTGTTAAGCACCCTAATTATAAACATTTTTATTGGGTTCTTTCTGTATTTTTTCTTGTTTCCTTGCTGAACATCATAGAAAAATTATCTCCCTCTTTATTCAAAGGGCAACTAATATGCAGTCCTCCTCAAAGTCTATCCCAAGGGAACACAATTTTAAGAAAATGTGCTGTGCATTTTGCATAATTACCAGTGAGGTCATTTTTTTCTCTGTTTTGGATAATTTAGAGGGAGCAGAGACATTTGATCTGATGATTTTGACATCCAGTGAATCAATACTGGGCTATACTAAAGCAAAGCTCCTACCAACTTCATTGCAAACAGATTTTGCCATCTATACGTCCCTATACTGTACCCAGGGTATGATCTAACCCCACCAAGGTCAGTGGTTGGCTTTCCATTGATCAAAATGGGTTTGAGGCAACCCCTTTAATGCATGGGCACATTTCCTATTGATCTTAAGAAAAATAGTGCTGGAATTTCTTTGAGGCAAAATAATGTTGCTTTGCTGAAGCCCACAACGTGGTGGTTCTGAGAAACGCTGAAAGTAGGAATGGACTGTTGAGCCTACACAAAGCTTGCTGAGAAATGAGATTACTGTCCTGAAGGATTTTTCAAAATCTAAGGAATGCATTCATTCACAATTTCTCTAAAAAATTACAGGTGTTTCAGAAAGACCTATCAGGCCTGGGTGAATTTTCATAAACCTCCATCAACAGACCCATCCCCTTGTGGTACCAACACCTACCTAATATCTGAGTCCCTGCTTAGTCTGATTCAAAATAATCAGATTCTCATTTTAACTAGAAAAAACGTTTTGGCTCTGATAAAACTTCCCTGACAGAATTTTAACTGGAGCAAGCACATTCCAGATGAGAAAATACTGCTTTTTTCCCCATTTTCTGCAGAATAGCTACTCTGGCAAACATTCTCAACCACCTTTATACCAAATAAATAAATAAATAAATAAAAAATCCTGGGTATCTAATCCCACCTTTGTGGCTGCCTTGTTGAAAAAAAAATAGGCCTGGAATGCAAATTAGGCCTTAGAAATGAATTTGACTGTTCTGCTAGGCCCTCAATTAAAGACTTCTTTTCCTTCTTAAAACTCCTAACCTCTCTGCTGGTACGGGGGGAGTGGCATGGCCCCAAGGCCCCACCAGGACCACCCTGCCTCCGCTATTTTTTTTTAATAGTGTTAGCAGCACGTCAGAGATCTTGAGGTCAGCAAATAAGGATGACTTCGAAAACATGGAATAAACACAGCAGTCCTCTCTTTTTTTTTTTCTTTTTTTTTTTTCTCTTTTTTTTTTTTGAAGACATCCAAGTGTGAATTTTGTGCTTTTTCTAGTCCATGGTAACTCAGAAAATGTAATCAGTGAGCACCCCTCTCTGTGATAAAAATCAGCTTTGCTAAACTGTGATTCATGCTGCTGTTCAGCTCCTCTGTAGATGCTGAAAGTCATGCTACATGGTGTGATGGCTTTAGCTCAACTGCAGATGATTGGGCTTGATGCAAGAATTGTTGGGCGATGTTTTATGACTCATGTTATGCAGGAGGTCAGACTAGATGATCATAATGGTTTAAAAATTCATTAATCTGTGTGGATAAATATCTGTGAAAGGATTAATTAGAAGTCCGAACATTTATTCTACATGACAAATTGGATTCCAACAAAGGTCTTTAAAGCTGAAATGTAAACACCAAGCTGACAACTCCCAAGTTTGAAAGGTCACACTAGCAAAACTTACTACTGAATGAGACTGACTTTAGCTAAATTTTTCCTCTTTTCTTGAAAATTTCAAGGCACTTTGTTTTAAATTTAACAAAAAGAAAAAATAAAAGAAAGCATTTCCATTTGAAAGAATCTTACCTTCTAAATGTTGAAGTCCCTTATAAGAGAATTAGTTTTATTAAAACATATATACATATTTTTTCACTTTGAAGAATTTTTTTAGGATTCCAAGATTTTGTCTCTGTCTTGATTTTTTCTTTTTCAGTAACATAAAAATATTAATGGGATAAAGAAATCACTTCCTGTTGAGCACTACCAATGATCCAACTCAGCCTTGTGATTTGAAATTTCAAAGGATCTGTGCCGTTTGATGTATACTGAGCTCAAGACACAGGGACAATCTGTGTAGCTCTGCCTACCTTGGTAACTGTAGTCAATGTACTGTAAAGTCTTTGTTAAATATTTATTAATTAGCTGTGGTTTAATAATGTATGTCTGAAGAAATGCTGAAGGCTGTGAGTGGATAATGAAAGAATTCTGTTTCCTGAAACGAATGCCTTGAGATATTATATATTTTACTGTAGTGGTTTCCTCACTCAGCAAATTGAGTGACTTTGCCACTTGGGGGGAAATAGGCAATTGTGTCTAGCAGACGTCTGCTTTTGTAACCTCCTGTTTCCCAGGGAGAATCCATTTAGAGATCTGAGCAAAAGCCTGTATGGTAATCCCAGGCCCAAAAATACTTCAGTGGAAAGAGTTTCCTTTAGACTGCTCATGTTTCCAATGAATAAAAGCATCTTTTATTCTATCCAGTAACAGAATGAAGCGAGAGTTGTGTGCAGGCATATGTGCAGCTCTTGACATATAGACCACTCCATCAGCTTACAGAAATGCATCTTATAGGCAATGGATTTTTAGGTAGACCCTATAGATCTTTTAGCCCAATATGTGTTTTTTTCTTGTTCTGGAAGCAGTTCAAACCCCTGGCCTGTTTAAAATGTTGACATTTACAATGGTGAAGACCTCTTTGCACAGCAGTATCTGTTCTTTTCTTCGGTTAGAGGGTTTTAAAGCCAGATCTTGGTTCTGCTTAAAAACAGAGGAGCCAGGATATGTGGGGTCTAGCACCACTGCTGCTGTAGCTTTATGGATAACCTTTCTCTGTGTCTGATCCTGCTATGTATTAAATAGAAATCTAGCAGCTCCTCTCCATACAAAGGTGAGACCATAATGTTGACTTCCTTGATCTTTGTACAATGCTGTGTCCATCTGACATGAAAGACCTTAAGAGGATTTAAGACTGGAAAGTCTTTAAGAGCACGTAAGGAATGATAAATAAATATGTAATAAATGGCTCAGTCTTCAAAATAGGACTATCATCAAAGTTTACAATTTATTAAAGGAATAGAGGTAAGCAAATAGCGCTGAGTGCGCCGGGAGTTTCCGCTCCACCAAGACACACACCAGTTACATCAAGCAGCTGATTTCTATGCTCCTAGGCTAATACATATTCATTACTACTTCTAAAAAAACAACAGGATTATTATAATTAGTTTCCGGAATCCAAACCCTCCTACTGGAGCATGCGTATCAGTCTCCGGTGGTGTCTCTGCGGGTCTCTCGTGCTGAAGGCTCATAGTCTTCCTCCCTCTTGTCCTTCTCCTTTGTCCAACTTGGCTGTATGTCAGAGACTTGTGCAATGTCCCCTGCAAGCTTTGTCTTTTAGTTGTTCTTCAGCTCTCCCCATCTCCTTAATCTCCTGGCCAGATATCAGAGACTTGCATAGTGTCCCATGCAACAGTCATAATAGTTAGCAGTTATTCTGAACCCCCCCCCCCAGATATCAGAGACTTCAAGGAAAAGCATACAAATACATTTCCCTTCAAGCTCTCTATTGACATGAATTGCTAAAACATTCCTTTGCAGAATACAAAAATTATATACATTAACCCCTCTGTTTTTCTTAGACTTGTGGTTATACAAGGGTATGTAAGACAGAAGGTCGCATTCAGACCTTCATCATACCATGCAGCCCTAGTATTGTTCCATACTGACATGAATCAGATGAACATATCTCACATAAATAAACAAGATCTGCTGAAACAGAGAGAACGTGGGGAGTTTTCTCTATAAGCCAGCTCTGTGCTATCTCTGGTTTGTACAGAGCCTTGGACTGAGAGAGAGCACCAGAAACAAAATCAAGAAACAGGCAGTTGCAGGTGACAAGATGTTGCAGGCTCTGGCTTGTTACAGGACTGAAATGCCTCCAGTGAGCACAGAGCATCTTTTTGCTCTGTTGCATTGCAAAATGTTCAAAAGAAACCAGTCCCTTCCACAGAGATTTTAGTCACCACAGACCTGAAACTTCTTCATAAAATTCCAGAGCACTTGTAATTTCTAAAGTGACTACAGAGTGAAAGGTATTTTTTATTACTACTTAACACTGCAGCAATCCTGGCTCCCTATGCAGGACTGTTCAGAAAGCTGAAGGTGCCTTTCCTTCAGTTAAAACTGCTGTGCTTCTTTCCCCTCTATACAGGAAGGCCACAGAGGACATCGTTTACCCGTGGGAAAGGACACAGTGGCTTTCCACAACAGGCTGTGCTGTGCAGGGGCAGAGAGGATGGACAGCACAGTTCACTGTTAGCTAGATGATGCAGTGCTCTTCCCCGTTTGCTTCGTTAGGTGAACTGTACAGTCTTTGCTTCAGTATGGACAGACACATTTCTTTGGTTTCTCTTTAGGAGTATTGGCCATTGTGGTGTTATTACTTGATTAATATATTTGCAAGGGATAACAAGTTGATGCTTCAAATGGGCATTTTGTGACCACGCATAGGCAATTATGACCTGGGATGAATAATTTTTGCATATGAAAGAGGAGTTAATTTTGTAGATTTATTCTAACTCCATATCTTTGGAATAGATCTGAATTTAACATTACCTAGTATAAAGTTAATAATTTCCTTTAATTCTGTGGGACAGAGCCTGCTCTAATATCCAGTGCCATAAGGGGATAGTGTCCCCTGACTCCACAGTATGACCTTCTGGAGGCAGCATGAATGTCTGCATCTTTGCAAAGCCTCCAGCCTGCTCACAAAAATGTTACAGACATGATAGCAGAACAGGCTCTTCTCATTTAAGTCTATAGAGGAATATTTGGAAGAGCAACAAAGTCAAGGACACTTTTAACCTTCTCTTGGAAGCAAAGTTCAGTAGAACTGCTCACCAGCTGAGGGCATCAGAATATGAACCCGTGTGTCAAATGAGCATGCACCTCCACAAAGACATCTCCAAAAGAACCAGCTAAAAAGAGCTGGAACTGTACACATGTTCATACCCATTCAGAAAATTTTTAAGAAAAACTGTATCAGTAGATATGAAAGAGTAAACTTGTAAAATATATTTTTAAAAATGTATGCATATACAAATATAAATAAAAGCTGCTCATCGTATAATTATTATATCACGTATTTACTGTCTTGTGCAATGTGTCCAAACCAATCATATAAAATGCACATCTAAATATGCCATAACATTTTTAAATGACTAAACAAAGTGTGATAACATGTACATAGGCGCAGACATGGAAAAGCCACCTCTCTCCATTTACACCTATGCATCTAGGTTCCAAATCCAGCTCAGGATACCTGAGCTCTCCTGTCCCTCAGCCTCTCCCTGACCCCCCGCCTACACTTGCTGGTGTGTGACTCCCATTAGCATTAATTGCAGCCACAGACCTGCAGGCAAGGTAGAGCACATCCCTTAAAAAAACATCAGCACATAGGTGAACACATCACTCCTATTTTACAATCTTTACACCGACTCCCTGTAAAATTCTCTATCAATTTCAAGGTTTTATTGCTTATTTTTATGGCATTCAGTGGCTGTGGCCCAATATATCTGACAGATCTTTTGTCACCGTGTGTTCCTGAGGGTCAGAACCAGCAGGGTTATTAAGTCTGTCCAAGGAATAATCTTAAGTCTTTCTGGAGCTAAGGTTTTCTAGAAACGATATGGCAGGAGTCATGTCAGAGTTGTTTCTGAACTGCTCTTTCTTTCATGATGTGTAAGAATTAAGTAAATGCCATCTGGTAAGTTTTATCCTGGTTATACGCTAACATCCTGTGACTTCAGGCTGACATATGACTGAAAGAGGCATCACTGCAGTACTGTCTAAATTAAAGATGTTAAAAACTCATAAAGTCATCTGAAGCCAGGAATCTACAGGTCAGTCCCATATTATTCCTAACACTTCATCCAACATAGCTCAAGGATGGACCAAGCAATGCTGCCCACCTTTATGCCTGTAAAGAAAAGATGCATCCTGGGCTTATTTCCATACATTAACAAATGTCATTCAAATGTCATTCAAACTTTTCAGACTTGCACTGAGCAGGATAGTAATAATCAAACCTTAGTAAATAATTTTTTTGGGAAAAAAAAAAGTCGATTCCAATCTTCAGAGAGACACATTTACTGAGACCTGAAGTTTGTTCAGATCAATCCATGGTAGGATATCCAGAAGAAGACTGATTCCTTCAAAATGAAGATTTAACATAGATTTTTTTGTTTTGCCTTTTTTTTTTTTAATGCTCTTGAACTGATAAGTGGTTCTGAGCGTTTAGAAATCAAGCTGGGCTGTTTAGCTTTAATGGCCTGGAAGTTGTATGTTTATGTTTCATTTCCCCATCTAGCTGAGTGTAACTCATCACGACTGGGGCTTATGTAACCAACAGTCACTTGACTATTTAAGGGAAAGTAATAATTTAGGAAACACAGCATATAAGGTAGATTACGGAATGTAAAAAAATTATAAAACTTTTTATAATTATAAAATTATTTTCCTCCTGGACTACTCATCTTTGCCCAAGACATCATTAATTTAAAATAAATAAATAAATAAAAATAATAATCTCCAATAATAATAATAATAACAACAACAATAATATCTTTTAAGATTAATCAGCTTGGTGTAGTTTAATTTTATCTTGTCAGATTCAGGCTAAGCAAGTGACCTAACTGTGAAGATGCAGCCAGACTCATGTCTGTCTTGTTTGACTGTCACTTTGTCAGAGCTTTGGTTGAGGGTTTTGCCGGTGATCCTATTCCCCTGCTGTGCAAAGCAGTGTCATCCTGTACAGCTTCTAGTGCAAAGATGATAGTTAGTGTGAGCTTAACACTTGCTTTCTTTCTCATCTCATGCAAGAATTCATTTGCCCATAGGAAGTCACTGTCAAAAAGGTGTACACCCTGCAGAGGCAAATGCAAGTTTGAGTAGGAGTGAAGGGGCATGGAGCATTTCTGGATCTTGTGCAATGAGGTGAGCCACTTGGGGTCAACACAACTGTTGTTACAAGAGCTACCCTCTCCAAAGCTCTCTTATTTTGCTTCAGTCTTATTTATAGAGTTAAACCCATCTTTGTTTTCTTGAAGAAACACATGTACCTCATCGATCAGTTGATAGTTTTTCAGTTTTACTTTGCTTGTTTGTTTTCCATTTCATGACTTTCTCTGTTGTGCCTGAAGCCATTTTCACTTAGGTAATAATCACTAACAAACTGGACTCGATCATTATATGGATGGGTAATATCAAAATGCTGCAAAAAAATACCCAGATGATTCAATATTTGTATTCATCATGGTGCTACTGTACAATAGGGTGCTTGGATTGAGTGTTGTTTTGACAGAAGTGGCATCATTCAGAAAGCTTTCCTATTTATGACCATTCATAAGCCCATGACAGTTTGCATAATGCCTCTTTTCTGAGCCATTCCCATCACAGTTCAATGAACAACTGGAAAAAAAAAAATCCCTGTATTTTCCATTGCCTGTGCGTGTGTGTGCAATAGTTTAATCCAACCCAGAGAAGGGTGCAGTTCAGTAGCAGTTAAAGCAAGCCCTGAGGCTATGGACACATGAGCAGAGAGGTAAAGCTTGAGGCATAAACCTGAACGGGTTGCACAGTGGCAGCTGAGCACAAACCTTCTGTCTGTAAGGACAGTCAAATATCACGTTCAGCTTCCATGATGTTGCTATGGCACAGTACACATTGTCTCTTGATTGTGTCTGTCATGTAGGTAGTCACTCCAGTCTCCCCATGGAGTTCTTTCAGGATGTGATTAATTTCATCCTGAAACAGATACCAAAACACTCAGATGAATTGTGCCCCAAAAGTGCATTTTCTACCCTCATCCCATTGAGGAGACAGGGAGCTCAGGAAGACCACTTTGGGTGTTGCCAGTTATGTGGCATATGTATAAAGTTATCCAAAACTGGATTGCACTCCTGTTGACACATTTTATTACACTGTGTGAGACCATATGCACTAAGACTTTACTGTTCTTTCTCTGAAAGTTGTTGGTAGTGGCAAAATAACAGGTTTTCTCAGCATAAGCTGACAGTCCCTGTGGGAACATCCTGTTTCACTAAAAACATGGCACCACCAGGTGCAGTGTTACAAAACTTTTTTTTTTTTTTTTTAAGAAGGAACCCTTGAGAAAGTTTTTACCCCAAGGGAAGAGTATGAGAGGTAAAGATGTTGTTGAGGCTTTGATATGGGGTGAGAAAGGAAAGGTTTTTCATGAGGGGTAGATTTTATCTAGCTATAGATGTCCACAACAAAGGGGTCTATGCATGACCTAGTCATCCTGGCTTCAACCAACATCAGCAAAACTCCAGTCAAAGCAGTAAATGGAAATTAGGAAGTGATTCATCTAATCAAAAGTTAGGTGTCAACTCAAGGAAGAAATTAATTTTGCCCTAATGCCCATAACTGTCTTCTCTAAGTCTCCTTGAACATACTGGGGTACTAGATATGTACCTGATATGTAAACTCCTTCACTACAGACAGCTATGGTTAGGTTAGATTACTTCTTTCTAGAACTCTTGTATTTAAATTTGAATTAGTCATCCTAGCATCCCTGTATGCCAACGGAAGGAAATAGGGTTTACTCGAAACTGATCATCTGACTACATTGAGTACTACTCTGAGACTGGGATGAATCACTTTCCAGAGCTACTGATGTTAGGACACACCATTTGTCTCCAGAAGGTTGTGCTGTTCTTTCTTTATTTTGTAACTTATACTACACTTTTGAGTTTATCTATACAACTAGGGTGTTTTTCTCTCCTGCAATAAGGAATCATAGAATAGCAGTAGATGAAAATAGATGCAGTCACTCCTTCATGAAACATCATATTGTACTTCTTTTACACACCAGAAAAATTTGAGGATATCTCTGTATTTTGAAACATCTTCTGTCCTTATTGCAGCAACTCTTTGCAAAAGACCTGGTCATTGGTGCAGGAAGGTGACCTTGAACAGTACATCCTCTTGTTCTATATTTGGGAAGTTCTGGTTATGCCCAGGACCCTTGACTCATGAATATATGTGGCTCTGGAATTAATAAATCTCTACATCCTCCAGAGGACAGTCACAATACTTTGAAGGAATTTAGGACTTGTTGCACCCTATTGTACACATTTCACTTTGTAGCACTGCAGGAGAAGATAAAAAATGAAGTTGCTATTTCGTGCCCATGTATTTCATGCAAGTACAGTCATGTGTAGGGCAGAGGGGAACTCCCAAAGGAGTATTTCCATCAGGGCTCTCCCCGGTGCCAGTGAAAAAGGTCCAGAGCTCCTATCCTAATCTCTAACAAGTGTTGTTATTCTAAAACATCCCTTCTTCCATGCATTATTTCTTTCTGAACCTGGCAATGTTATTCCTCAGAATCCCTGCTTTATAGATAGTGAAACTGAGACACACACCTTAAGCAACTTGGCCAAACAATGTTTTGATGGACTAGTCCTTAAAATCTCCCAGCTTTTAGCTTCTTCATACTCTATGCATGTCTCCAGACCAACCTTTTTTATCCATGAGAAAAGAGCAGTCTTTCCCTTTACTTTTACCCTGTATTTGAATAGGACAGAACTGTAGAAAAAGATAGATTCTTCTTAAACTGGTGACATTTGTAAGGAAAAGAGGACATTTTGTCATAGCCTACTAGACAGGCGATTCTAAGGTTTCACCTCAACATTTCTGGAAAACAAAACCAAAATTAAAAAGAGGGAGTTTGTGGTTGTGGCTTTTTTTTTTTTTCTCCCCACTTACAGACAGCTGTTTGCATGAGTTAAAAAGAAACAATCAATGTACTTGAGCAAATATTTTCAAGAGAGCTCTTTTTTTCTTGCTCAGTATTGATAATGACCTGCATTTCCTACCACAATGATTATCTTAAAAGTCTTTTTGGCTTTGAAGAGGTTGTCTCAGCTTTTGGAGTACTTGTCTCGTGAAGGAATATAACCCAAAGAGAAGTCTATTACCTTCAAATTCATTTTTTTCTTTTTTTTTTTTTTTTGAGACAATTGATGTCATAAATTAAACTGCTTGTCTTTGTTTTTTTTTTTTTTTTTGTTTTGTTTTCTCTCATACTCAACAAGGATAAGTACACATTAGATCTATGGGCATCGCGTGCAGGTTGCTATGGCAACCCTTTGAGCCGCTGTGCACCAAATAACTTTGTCATATGAACATTTATCACAAGCATACCAAGTCTGGTACTGCTCTGTATGGTCTTCGACTAAACAGCAGGATTTTTTTTGAATACTAATTGGTTGTGGCTTTCTATGCTATGAAGCAAAGTTAATCAGCTTCCAGATTGGAAGTTAACCATAAAACATAATCTGAGCACTCCTCATCATGACCGTGCTGCTCAGCAAAAGGAAACTTTGCAAGAAGCACCACCCCCTTTTCACCACAACTGTGGGTTGTTTCCTTTTATTGCAACCTCACAAAACCTATATGTAAAATGACAGGCTGCATCTGTGCATGAGTATAACATTATTAGGCTGTAAATTAAATTTGAATTTCAACTATTAACTCAATTGTGGGAAATAAAGCTTTTATAAATTTTAAGAAACTTCTAAAGCCAGAGCCAGGTTCTAGTTCTTCACACCCACTTTTCGGTATATTTTTATGGGAAAGTTGCAGGCTGCACACCTGGTCCTTCAATAGACTGTTTGAAAGGCTTTCTTATGCATTTAAGCTACTCCCTGTGCAACCACAATTTAAAGAAAATCCAGGAATTTAAGCATGATTCTGATTTATAGTTTCCGAGGGACAGATTAGCTATCTGTGTAAGTTACTCTAGCAATTTTTATATAACAGTTATATCATAGGTAAATTCCAGCTCATACACATGACTAGGAATGTTATTATTTTTGTTTGAGAAAAAATAATATCTTAGGTTATAGGCACAGGAATTTTCGAAGAGCTTACATCTCTAGTGTAACCCTCATATTTAAATGTTACTGTCAGACATTTTTAGGGCACATTGACTTAAACGCCCGAACTCAACCAACATAAAATGTCTTTGTAAGTCAGTTTACAAAATAACAGCAGCAGAGTAAGCAAGTATTGGCAATTTTTATTTTTTTTTAATAAGTAGGATTAATTGCATTAATTTATATTCTTGCACTTACCAGGTTTTTGTTTCCATTCTTTCAATGGATGCTTCATTGTATTATAGGTATTCATAAACAGTACACCCAAACCAAAATTTGCTGGACTTGTTATAAAGACTACCATTGGCTTGAGACAGACACTGTTACGAAATAGTGCCTATTTCTTTAACTTGTTTTAAATATTTACTGCAGAATGAGATGTGCTTTTCCCTACAACTGGTTACTTTTAGCCATTACTTTCAAGGGAAGGCAGTGTGAGATGTAGACATGCATATTGCAGATGGCAACATTCAGTTAGATGAATCTTTTGCTGAAAATCTTAAAATCAAGATCAAGTGACTTGCTGGAAATGCCTAAATGCTTTGGTCAAACACAAGTTATTTGTCTTAATCTAGGCATAATGAGGTGACATTCTCTACCTTTCATTATGCAAAATGAAAGATTAAATCATCTAACCCCACAGATTTGCCACGTAGCTGCCCCCCCCCCCCCAATATTTTACATCTCCTGAGCTGTAGGTTTCTGGATACAGTTTGTGAACAATAAATGCTCACTTCATGATTTCCTTACGAGTGCCGCCTTCTACACCACTGCTCACAAAACAACAGCTGAATAAAGAGACTGGATTTCACAAGCCTTTTGCAGAAACTTTATTTTCTTCTATAATCTAAATGAAGACCTGTTGAATTCTGTGTTTGCAAGTTAAAAAGACCTTAGGGGAATTAGATACGCAAACTCAAGTCAGCTGCGTTCTTTTGGGACCTTCACACTTCATGAATTGCTTCCACTGTAATTTTAAAAGTTTTCTTTATTAATAACCAGATTTGAAGGAAGAATAAGTGTCAACTAGTCTCACCAGGTAAATCAATATACACAGGAGTAAAGTGACATGCTTTGAGTCCTTAAGACTTGTTTGTGCCTGAAACAAAACTAACAGTTCACTGTCAAAAGCTTTCCTTGTTGGAAAGGTTTCACAGATCACTGGCCCACACTCACTTTGTCTAGCTTTTTGATTTCATAAAGGCCCGGATTTTTGAGTTCCCATTCTTATTGCAAGTGTAGTAATGACAAGGATGCAACCCATGCTGAGCAGGCAATCACGCCCAGCCAGCGTGGGTTTATGAAAGGCAGGTCCTGCTTGACAAACCTGATCTCCTTCTATGACAAAATGACGCGCTGGGTGGATGAGGGAAAGGCTGTGGATGTGGTCTACCTTGACTTCAGCAAGGCTTTTGACACCATCTCCCACAACATTCTCCTCAAGAAACTGGCTGCTCTTGACTTCTCTTGACTTGGACTGGCGCACGCTTCGTTGGGTTAGAAACTGGCTGGATAGCCAGGCCCAAAGAGTCGTGGTGAATGGAGTCAAGTCCAGTTGGAAGCCGGTTACTAGTGGTGTTCCCCAGGGCTCGGTGCTGGGGCTGGCCCTCTTTAATATCTTCATCGATGATCTGGATGAGGGCATTGAGTGCACCCTCAGTAAGTTTGCAGATGACACCAAGTTAGGTGCGTGTGTCGATCTGCTCGAGGGTAGGAAGGCTCTGCAGGAGGATCTGGATAGGCTGGACCCATGGGCTGAGGCCAACTGCATGAAGTTCAACAAGGCCAAGCGCCAGGTCCTGCACCTGGGGCACAACAACCCCAAGAAGAGCTACAGGCTGGGAGATGAGTGGTTGGAAAGCTGCCTGGTAGAGAAGGACCTGAGAGTGATGGTTGATAGTTGGCTGAATATGAGCCAGCAGTGTGCTCAGGTGGCCAAGAAGGCCAACAGCATCCTGGCTTGTATCAGAAACAGTGTGACCAGCAGGGCTAGGGAGGTGATCATCCCCCTGTACTCGGCCCTGATGAGGCCACACCTCGAGTACTGTGTTCAGTTTTGGGCCCCTCACTACAAGAAGGACATCGAGGTGCTCAAGCGAGTCCAGAGAAGCGCGACGAAGCTGATGAGGGGCCTGAAGAACAAGTCTTATGAGGAGCGGCTGAGGGAGCTGGGCTTGTTCAGCCTGGAGAAGAGGAGGCTCAGGGGCGACCTTATTGCTCTCTACAGATACCTCAAAGGAGGCTGTAGGGAGGTGGGTACTGGTCTGTTCTCCCACCTGCCTAGTGACAGGACGAGGGGGAACGGGCTTAAGTTGCGCCAGGGGAGTTTTAGGCTGGATCTTAGAAAGAACTTCTTTACTGAAAGGGTTGTTAGGCACTGGAACAGGCTGCCCAGGGAGGTGGTGGAGTCACCATCCCTGGAAGTCTTTAAAAGACGTTTAGATGTAGAGCTTAGGGATATGGTTTAGTGGGGACTGTTAGCGTTAGATCAGTGGTTGGACTCGATCTTGAGGTCTCTTCCAACCTAGAAATTCTGTGATTCATATACATAATGCTCAGGATGTCAAAAAGATAGTAGGATGAACAACAGAAGATGCATCTGTTTGGGGTCAGCTGCACATTAGATATTTGTGTTTCATTATACTGTTCTTAGTTTCTGGAAGAAGTGAATTAACTGTGAGAGCTTTTTCTTTGCCTCTTTATTGCCCTTTGGTTGTAACAACATGCAAAAAAAAAAAAAAAAAAAAGTCTTTGAACACAGAACCGCTTGCAGGAGATATGCTGGAATTAAGTCCTTGTTCACACATACCAGAGCTGAAGGAGTGTTCCTAGAGCTGTAGTCCCTGTTCACATACCTTTTTTCCCCCCTCAGAAATCATGCCTAGAGGACTAAGGTATCTATGGCTTAAACATAAGAATCACTGGGAAACAATTTCTGCTGTGTAGAGTACTAGAGAACAAACTACAGTTTAGGTGATTTTTAGGTCATCCAAAACTTCAGTCTTTATTATATAGAATGACAGCAGAATACAGGCAGGAAATGAACAACTAAGTACCCAGTAGTTACTGCAATTCAACAAGCTTAAGTTACAGTTATACAATACTCTCTTTGAAGACATATTTTAATATTAGGAAACAATCTCATCAATCCTGGGAAGAGAATTCATACCTATCCTCTCCAGTCAAGTAGATCTCAGAAAAGAGTAAGAAAAGTACCTTTAATACATTTCTGGTCATTTGCCTGGCCATTTATGCTATTTCATCCCCTATTCAACTGTGACCTTTTTGACTAGACTAGCAATTAAGATAATAGTGATGGTATTTTTCTGATAGCAATCAGTAGCACCTGGACACGAAAGCAATCCACTTCCTAGGCCCAGAAAAAATGGAGAAACACCATGACTTCAGGGAGCTACTCCTTATGGGGAAAGACTCATCAGGGAGTGTAGCAATAGGCAAGGGATAGTGATTTTAAACTAAAAGCAAGCAGATTCAGATTAGAAATTAAAGAAAATAGTCTTCACTATGAGGGTTGTGAGGTACTGGAACAGATTGCCCAGAGGAGTTGTGGATGCCCCGTTACTGGAAGTGCTCAAGGACAGACTGCATGGGGCTTTGGACAACCTCATCCACTGGGAGGTGTCTCTGCCCATGGCAGGGGTTGGATTTAGGAGGTCTTTAAGTTCCCTTCCAACCCAAGCAGATGTGTGATTCTTTGATTTAGTACTTCACTGATATTACTGAGGTGATTTTCACATAGTAACAAGATTCTTGTGTTAACTACAGCATTATGTTGTTTTAATGACTGAATGATTGATGCAAAGTATAAGTCATTCTCTGATACTTTCAGAAAGTGTTTGAAACTTCTGGAGCGTTATGCACTACATCTGAGCTCTGTAGGTCAACCTACAGAAGGATATTCTTTATAGCTCCTACAAAACCATGGCCAACCTCCAACCTACAAGTTTATCAAGAAATTAGCCTTCAGAGACTTGAATTTTGGATACAGAAGAATTCCCAGAATTTAAGGCTATGGTTGTCACTGCCAAGATTATTATAAGTGCAGAAATGCAAATTGAGATGAAGTGACATCTGTTTTCTGCTGTCATGAGAAGTGCATTGATATTTTTCCAGGAAAATTTATGCTGGAATTCTGTAAAAACTTAAATTTTTAAATCTGTCTCAATCTGTTCTCTGGGTTGCCTTACAGGCCACGTGCTGCATTGTCACATCCTTCCTGAAAACTGGAAGTTTGCATTGGTGACTGAAGCTCTAAAGAAACTGGATGAAAGATAGTTCTGTCAGTTTTTGGCAATTCCTCTTAAGAAAATGGGTTTGAATAGATGGTATGTCTGGAAGAAAGATTAAAAATGCATAGTTAAAACTGTACAGAATACACAACATTGTGAAAGGCTAACAAGCAGAATGCATCATAAGAACTATCAAGTTGAAGTGCTTAGACAACGGCCTAATTTTAAAGAGTTTTATACCAAGAAAAAAAAAAAAACAAAAAAACAGAACTCCAGAATAGGCGCAAGAAGAATTTATTTTAAATCATTTCTCCGCAATGAAGTATTTCAGCCAATGATTTATTTTTTAGAATTTTGATTTCTAGTGAGATTTATCAATAACTACATTTCTAGTTAGATTAATAAGTTATAAAAACATTACTTTCCAATCTGAAATAATAGCTGGACCTATATCCCTTCTCCAGTGATCCCAAAACCTCAGAAAACAGACACTTTCTAGTTACTATACTTCAAAGATTATTTTTCTATCTACTCTAGTAAAGACATAGCTATGTCCAGATTGGAAAGATGCCACATTGAATAGAAGTGAGATGTTGAAGAAGAAAGCATGCCTTTGACATGAGCCTAGACTGAGCTTGGGAAATAATATTATGGTCACCTTGGAATACTAGGTATGCTGGTATAGGCTTGGTGTCATCTCACAGACTTCTGAAGAACTTCATCAGCATGAACTAGAAGAGAACTTGACCCTTTCATGACTAAGCAAGGAGTACTGCAGAAACTGTGAGACTTACCTAGAAGAACACAAGAGACTAAGAGAGGAAGGCAGAGATGAAAAAAATAGGGCTGGAGAAAGAGAGCAAAGATGCTGAACCTGAGCTGGTCATTTTATCTTCAGAGTTCAGCTACTCAATGGAAAGCTGATTTTATAAGAGGTCACACTGCATATTCTCAATTTAAGCACGGAAAAGAATCATTAGTTCTGCCAAAATTATCAAATAATTTATATAGAGTATTAGCATTTTCTGTGTGTTAAACAAGAGACAGGGCTTTTAGTAAAGAGGACAGAGATGGAAGAAAAGCCTCTGGGAAAGTATGTACTAGAGCCTGAACTGACAAAAAAAACCATCTGGAAAGTCATCACCAAGGTCAAAGCACAGCTGATAAGTTGCTCTTCTGCTGATCAGCAGAAGATGTGAGAGCCTTGCAGTTCATCTTCCTAGCCATAGACAAGTCAGCACTGCAAATGCCTGTTTGGATGCATTACATTGGACAAGCTTGGTTGTTTTTCTTCCATCCAATCATTTAGTATAAAGGTGTGTAAGTAGCACACATTCAGTCCCTTAAGACCCTCAATCTGAGGGCCAAAGTTCCATTCCCTGTTGTGTCTTCGTGACAGCTGTCACTAAGAAAGAAAGCAACTAACCCAAAATGCATAGTGTTATGATACTGGAAACCACCAGTTCTTGAACTGTAACTGTGCTTCTGCACAGAAGGAAGATGTAGGACTAGCTGAGAGTGTAAGGGGTCATGGAATTGTTATTCTATCTTTCACTGTATTCCATTGCTCCAGGTTCCATAATTTGTTGGTGCACTCTAAAAATTCCTTTTTATGTTTCACCTCAATATCTGAGGGTGTCACCTGTTAATTCCTGCAACACATAACACGTATAATGCATAGAAACATACAGGCTACAACCTAAGCAATCCCTGTAATCACTTTACTATCTCCAATTCTTTTACATTCTTATCCTCTTCTATGAATCAACTTCCACCTCATAAACAGGGAAGAATAATTATGCCCACAAGAATCTTAAGGACTGGAAAGACTTTTAAATGGATGAATAAGAACACAAGAAGCCTTTCTAACTTACATCAAATTTCAGTAGAAGTCTCTCAGTTCACTGTGGTTGCACCTTTGAGAAAGTCTGTAATAATTTCTAGGGTACAACTCATTTGTCTTCACCATTGTTAACTATGTTACTGAGACAGGGCCTGTCTCATCCTGTATCTTGTGCTATGCAGTGTATTCACATAGAACAACCTGACTTTATGGTGGTCTTTATGGAGGATAACAGACTAATGGATACGTCCACTATGCAAGTTTCACTTATTTCATCCTTATAGATGCCTCTTGGGTGATAATGGACATTGAGTTGCCATTGCTAGCAGCTACTGATGTGTTGCAAAAAAAAAAAAAAAAGTTACCTTATGCTGGATTTGACAAAAGACCTTGGCCCTAGAGAAGGGCAGGGCAAGGAAGTCCAATGACAGATGAAAGAGAAAAAAGCACACAGAACATTCCCTGTCCAAACTCCCCTGTAGCACCATGAGAAAGTTTCTGCTGACTTTCCCAAGCATAGGAACTCAGGCAGGTGTTTACTTCACAGGGGTTTTGATTTCAGCAGACAGAAGAACAACTAAAAGGCAAGAATAGGCATCCAGAAATATCTCAGTGGAAGGGGAAATAGCTTTAACAGAAAGCAAGTTTTCAAATTGTGACCTTTGCCAGATCTTGTTAGAA
Organism: Anas acuta; assembly: GCF_963932015.1. NCBI lineage: Eukaryota > Metazoa > Chordata > Aves > Anseriformes > Anatidae > Anas > Anas acuta. The sequence continues at coordinate 15,992,349 of NC_089016.1, forward strand.
CTAGTTGGGAACTTATCAAGTAACCAATTTATTCCCCATTGGGAATACTGATTTATCAAGAGTGAATCATATGGACTAGAATATCAGTTTTCTTAAGAGATTGCAGAAGAAAGGGTCAGAAAAGTATCATTTTTTTTAAGCTGTTGAGATGTCTGACTTGATCTTCTTAAATAACTCCAGGCTTCAGTTCAGAACAATACTTAACACAGTATTCTAGCAAATTTATGATTAAAAAGATATCTTGAATTGAAATGAAGCATTACAGAATCTTTTAGGTTGAATCATTATATTTCCCACCCTTCACATTTGCTAGCTGCAACAGCAAGGAGGGTTAGCTACTATTTGAAGTTTGAAGCATTTGGTTGTTAAACCATTCAAAAGCCAGCCACAACATACAGATGTGCTCAGCGCTTTGTAAGGACTATTTTCCCTGAAGACTTAACAATTCAAGCAAGCAGAAAAAAAATATAGACAAATGAGAAGGGAAAGCAGGAGCATAGTAACATCTTTGCTCAACCATCCAAACTGAAAGCTGAAGCATGACTTACACCTTCTACATACTTTTTATGGCCAGTAGAGAAAAATAAGCACCCACACAGCTCAGTATTGGTCCAGGATATGAAAGATATCTATCTACAGGTGAAAAACAAGTGATAAATTTTTAGTAAGTGTTAAAAAACACAGTCTTTTGTTTTAAAAATATTCTCCAAGGAGATGTACCATAGCAACTCAAAATAAAAAAAAAAAGACAATTAAAGAGAGCAAACAGTAGCATTACCATAAAGCTTCAAGCTGTAGGTTTGTTTCACTGCTAGATAAAGAGACCTATTCTTAGCTGAGGAAGGTTTAAAGCTATGCTCATCTCTCCTATTACTCTTACCAAAGGCAGCAGTTAAGACTTACCACAGCTTAAACCTGGATAATGCTTCCAGAATCCATAGATCAACCTCAGCTCTACTCAACCATAACTTTGTGTTTGATAGTGAGTTACTTAATTTATACTAATTATCTTCTTAGTAAAAGCAGGTGTGGTTTGTTTACTTTTAGTTTCCCAACAGGAATCAAGAATTTACCACAGCTTTCTATAAGACCTCATAGTAATAGTTTTTCATAAATTAAGTAAAAAAGTTGATTTTTGGCCCAGCTGCACTGATAAACTGACTTTGGGGTACTGAGTCATCTAGCCACAGAAGCCCTAAATGGCTTGCTAAATGTTGTTTCTGTGGTGTTGGGGTTCTGTCTGTTCCAAACAAAAGTTCAACCCACTGCAGGAGATCTAAACCACAACAAAGCTGAAAAGCTCAGAAACAAGGATTTGCAAAGCTGCTGGGGTGGGGGGATGGGGGTGGGAGGTCTCTATATTGTTTTACAGACCAAACCACCTAAAGCAACATCCTAATAAAGAGTAAATTATATACTCCATGAGTCTGATGGCACCAGATAGTTTCCACAGTGGTGTAGGAAGTTCTCCTAGATCATTCTCTTTATGAAAAACAAACTTTATAAGTGTATTTCACCTCTGAAAGAAAATAATGCAAACTACATATCAGCATTCCTTCCATCATCATTAACTGTGTTTGCTTCTCATCCCAGATTTTAAATGGTCACAATTAAAGCACGCATGTTGACTTTGAGATATTGCTGATCCCAATAGCTTTACTTCACTTTAGTATAGGGAATCTAAAGCTTTCAAAAGTCTTAACATTTGTGTATACAGTCTCTTTCATTTTATAAAAACACAGTATTTGACTCTATTTCAAAAATCTTTGATCAATCCAAAGAATTTCAGCAGGTTTGAAAGCAGCCTGTGTCAACTTACTTTTTCACACTAACTTCCACGTTAATTTAGCCTGCTTTTAGAAGCCATCAAGTTTCCTCTAGCTCCACAAGCATTTCTCTGTAATGAATCACCTGACAGAAAACAGTGAAAACATGTGGCTCTTTTGTGTGACTGCTGCAAATTCTCTCTCTTTAGGGGTCATGAGACCAGTGTTTGCTCATTGTGTCTGTCTTTGTCCACCTCTTATCTCTCCTTTTCCAATTAGACTAATTTCTTGGAGCAGGGGCTATATTTCTAACCTGCTTCTGTATAACACCCAGTGCAGCTGGACCATAACCAGGTCTCCAGTGAACTACCGTCATACCATACCCTTCCATGGATGCTCTCAACTAAATCCTCTCTTGGAAAGAGCCTGGCCTGGTGGGATGCACTGCAGTGGAATAGGTTTGATGAACTCATATTCTAATCCTACATCATCTAATGTTTAGTTTAGTTTCTTCAGAGTAGCTGCATTGTCTCTGCTTCAGATCTCCTCAGAGCAGCTATCTTCTCCAGGCATCTCTGTGGAAGCACACATTGCATAGTGCTGTAATGTTGAGGGATTTCTTGAAACAGCAAAAATCCCATGGCTTGCTGTAGCTGAGCAAACCAAGCTACCAGGGCAACTATGAGAAGTTCCCATGACAGTGTTCCCACATCGCCCAATTGAGGAATTCAGAAAAATATTGTTACCAGTAGCTGGCTTCAAGGACAAGGTCTATGTGACTGCTAATCACAAGGGGTTGTTTTCTTGCAGGTGGGGTTGTTTTCTTATAGTTGTTTGTCTGAGTGCTTTTGACCAATAATCTTGTGTGAAACACTGTCCACCCCTGTTAAGTTCTCTATAAAAGTTAGGCTATTCGGGCAATAAAATGGAGCATGATCTGACTCTGCTGGTGTCTGTCATGCTTTCGGCCGTGCTTCCTGCAACATATGGCGCCCGAACAGGCTGAGACCCGAACAGGCTGAGGCCGGGACATCGGAGCGGCGCCGGGACATCGGAGCGGCGCTGTGAGATCCGAGGCACACGGTAAACCGACCACCGCACAGAGAGAAGCATTGAAACACCCTACTAACCGACCTGGGCAACGGCCTCGGGGTGAGAAACGGGACGCGGAATCGCGGTGAGACGCGGAATCGCGGTGGGACGCGGAAAACGGAATCGCGGTGGGACGCGGAATCGCGGTGGGACGCGGAAAAGGGAATCGCGGTGGGACGCGGGAAAAGGAATCGCGGTGGGACGCGGAATCGCGGTGGGACGCGGAAAAAGGAATCGCGGTGGGACGCGGAAAAGGGAATCGCGGTGGGACGCGGAATCGCGGTGGGACGCGGAAAAAGGAATCGCGGTGGGACGCGGAAAAGGGAATCGCGGTGGGATGCGGAATCGCGGTGGGACGCGGAAAAAGGAATCGCGGAGAGACGCGGAATCGCGGGGGGACGCGGAAAAGGGAATCGCGGAGAGACGCGGAATCGCGGAGAGACGCGGAAAAGGGAATCGCGGAGAGACGCGGAATCGCGGGGGGACGCGGAAAAAGGAATCGCGGAGAGACGCGGGAAATTTGAAGTAATCGCATGAAATTGAAGTAATCGCGGTGCGATGCGGGACATCCGAGATCGAGCTGCTACGGGAGACCAGAGGCATCAGTGGACAACGGCAGCCGACCCTCACCGTGTGGCAAGTCGGCACAGAGCAGAGGGGCGGACATCAGGACCCTGCAGCCTGTCTGACGTAACCATGGAGGCAGCGGCGGCTGTGCTGCTTCTCTTTGGCATTCTTTTTATAAGAGGTTTATCTTGCAATGCAAAAAAGACTATTCGTCCCCAGATCGGTGTTATAACTATGTTTCTGGATAACATTCTGTGGGGTTGCCACATTCTATGGATTACTAGTGACAATTTAGCTCTATTGCGGGGCAGGAGTGCAGAGACGCGGATTACACTGCCAAATGACCACCGGCAGGCTCTTTCACAAACAGCTTCTAAGGTTGCAGCTGGCACTGCTTGCAGCCGTATAGCAGACGTTACACTCTCTTTCCTAACTAGTAATCATGTGTCTCATCCATTTGTGGTGAATGGTCAGTGGCAAAAAGAAAAGGGGGAGAGTAAGGGACGACAAAGACAGAAACGGTACCAGGAGGATGCCACTGACACTACTAGCACGGGTAATAGGAGTAGTATAAGTGACATAGGTGCAGGGCGGCGGCAGGCACTGCCGCCCTGTGGGGCATTCTGCCTGCTGCTCGCCCTCACCTGCCTGTGCACTGCTGCCGACAGTGCTAGAGCAAAATGTGAAGACTGCTCAGACGGCAGTGATGAGAGTGCTTGTGTGAAGAAGACGTGTGCTGAATCTGACTTTGTGTGCAACAGTGGTCAGTGTGTGCCAAACAGATGGCAGTGTGATGGGGATCCGGACTGTGAAAATGGGTCTGATGAGATTGCTGATCTGTGTTATATGAGAACATGCCAGGTAAATGAAATCAGCTGTGGTCCTCAGTCAACCCAGTGTATCCTGGTGTCCTGGAAATGTGATGGTGAAAAAGACTGTAACAGAGATCCTGATTGCAAGGATGGAAGTGATGAAATTAACTGCCCTTCTCAGACCTGCAGGCCAGACCAGTTCAGATGTGAAGATGGGAACTGTGTCCATGGGAGTAGGCAGTGCAGTGGTGTGAGAGACTGTCTGGATGGCACTGATGAAGCAAAATGTAACAATGTTATTCAGTGCTCAGGACCTGGCAAATTCAAGTGCAGAAGTGGAGAATGCATAGATATCAATAAAGTGTGTAACCAGCAGAGAGACTGCAAGGACTGGGGTGATGAGCCCCTGAAGGAATGCAACATACATGAATGTGACTGTCCAGCTGGGTTTGAGTTTGTAGACAAGAGAAACTGTGGAGATATTGATGAATGTCAAAACCCTGGTATCTGTAGTCAAATCTGTATCAACCTGAAAGGTGGCTACAAATGTGAACGTAGCCGTGGCTATCAGATGAATCCTGCTACAGGAACCGGGAAAGGGCCATACTGGTACAAAAACACAAATAACACCTGTGATTACAATGACGCTGCTAAGCAGGGTTTAGGGGTTTGTAGCATGGAGACAAGGGGTAACAACTACAATGTTTGGAACAATTGTGCAGCTTTGGCCTTACCTCCTGATGTGCTTCTGATTTGTGGGGATGGGGCCTGGCAAGGTATCGCTGCAAATGCTATCAGATGTCCATGTTACTTAGATAAACTCATTGTATTTGCTCCTAGCTTGTTACAGTTGCATGAGATCACCAGACATAAATGGGCATTGCTTGCATCGGATAGCAATGATAATGTTGAATTGTGTGGGGTTGCAGCTAGAGCGGCATTAGCAATTTCAGTGCCTGGAGTGGCATCTGCGGCCGCACGTAACAACTTAGAAAAATTGGTATGCTGGGCCAAGAGGCAAGCCTATGCCACGACAGAGATACTTGAGGAGATGTTACCAGATCAAAATAGTCTGCGACATCTGCTTTTACAGGATCAAGCTGCTATTGACATCTTGCTTTTGGCTCAAAGGAATGGGTGTGAGGACTTTAAGGGAATGTACTGTTTAAACCTTTCTGATCATAATGAGTCAATTCACAAATCCATTACTTTCCTGAAAGAGCATATGAGAAAGATTCAGTATGGTATCAATCCTTTCAATCAATGGTTCACTGACTTGTTTGAAACAAGGTGTAGATGGTTGCTGGGTTTAGTCACAAGGGGATTAAGGATTTGGTTTATGGTGGTGGTAATCATCGTTGTGTGTTGTAAGTATAGCTAAAGAGTCACTTGTAAAACTGCTGTGTCGGGCTTGGTTTGCTCAAAAGAAGAAGGGGGAATTGTTGAGGGATTTCTTGAAACAGCAAAAATCCCATGGCTTGCTGTAGCTGAGCAAACCAAGCTACCAGGGCAACTATGAGAAGTTCCCATGACAGTGTTCCCACATCGCCCAATTGAGGAATTCAGAAAAATATTGTTACCAGTAGCTGGCTTCAAGGACAAGGTCTATGTGACTGCTAATCACAAGGGGGTTGTTTTCTTGCAGGTGGGGTTGTTTTCTTGCAGTTGTTTGTCTGAGTGCTTTTGACCAATAATCTTGTGTGAAACACTGTCCACCCCTGTTAAGTTCTCTATAAAAGTTAGGCTATTCGGGCAATAAAATGGAGCATGATCTGACTCTGCTGGTGTCTGTCGTGCTTTCGGCCGTGCTTCCTGCAACACTGTAATTCACATGATTGTTAAGATTTAATCCCTCTACTTGCCTTTCCTCCTGCAGAAATTGCACAGTGACTTTACATCCAGGCTGGACCCTTCCGAAGCAAATTTTGTCATTGACAGAGTAAAACAATGAGGTACCTAAAAGCGTCAGAAATATATACAGCTATTCCTCAGAGTCCATTATCCAGCATGGAATGAGTACTGGATGCTCTGAAGTTAGCACAGATCTGGTGTTGGGTTGAAGTGATATCAAGGAGTGTATTCTTTGGTGTAGGGAACAATAAATTCATGGTCTTTGTCATACTCTGACTCACTACAGTATCACTTCAATGACAGCAGATTTCTCAAGCTGTTGAGAGCGTGAATAATTAATTTAGTGACTACTGGTTTGTATGTCAGAAGTACAAGCCCCTGCCTCTAGTTACTTCTGCTGACTTCAGTGGCTCATTGTGACCTGCCAGATCCTAATGGAGGATAAGCATCTTTGTCACTGATGAATGTACATTAATCTGTGATTTGGGTTTCCTCAATTCTGTACAACTACAGCAGTGATGCAGAGCTCAAATACAAAACCTTTGTTTCTTCCCCATATCACTCATGGTCTGGCAATAGCATGGTTTTTAGTTTTTAATCTCTCCTATAACCAAGTGAGGTTACTATTAACAAATTTTATAGATCAAGTGACTATCATTCTTATGGATAATTTGGCATGGAAAATGGCAATTCATTATTTCTCTACATTACTCAAGAAGTTGTTTAAAAGGCTGGAAAGAAAAAGGCAAGGCAAGGCAACAAAGTAGAGCATGTCTAATTCTCTTGCCTTACTTTCTGACAACCCTTTTGTCCCCTCATATCAGAAGGGATTGGGGTTTGACTCCAGAGCATAGAAAATGAAGAGACAAATGGTTTCCCACACAGTAGTTTCTGAAGATGATGTTCTTTAGTAAGATTGGATGGTTGATGAATGCTAAAAACTATGAAGATGAATCTGCAAACATTGACTATTCAGGGTAGAAATTGCAAGCCCTGATAACTGCAGAGTGTTTTATTTCTTAAAGCTTTTAAAAATTTATAGCTCATTTATGTTCCAATATAATTAAATATGTGATAATGTGGTGTTCTTAATTACAGTCTTGTACTGGGTCTGGCTGGAATGTTAACTTTCCCGGCAGCAGCCCATACAGTGCCGTACTCTGCACTTGTAGCTGGAACAGCAGTGTTATCACACCAGTGTGTCTACTGCTGAGCAGCAGTGGCACAGCATTGGGCCTTTCTCTAACCCTCCTAGGGGATGGGCAAAAAGTGAGGAGAGAAACATCACTAGGGCAGCTGACCTAAACCAATCAAAGGGATATTCCATACCATGTGATGTCACACTCAGCAATAAAAGGTGGAAACAGGAAGAAGAGGGGAGGGGTGGGCTCTCGTTGAGAAGACGTCGGTCCTCCTCTCGAACACCGGCTGCGTGCGTTGAGGCCCTGCTTCAAGGACATGGTCAATCATCGCTCATTTGTGGGAAGTAGAGAGTAATTTCTTTCCTCTGCACTTCCATATAACCTTCATTTATTTTGTTTGTTTGTTTTCCTCCCTTCTTTTTATTTTTCCTTTTCCCCTCCCTTTTCCCCTTTCCCTTTTTATTTCCCCTTAGTTAAATTGTTTAGTTCATGGTAGTCTTTATTTAATTATTATAATTATTTCCCTTTAATTAAATTATCCTTATCTCAACCCGTGAGTTGTTCTTTGCTTTACTTCTCCCCCTCCTCATCTAAAGGAGGGGGAGTGAGAGAGTGGTTGTGGGGTTTAGCTGCCCAGCACGGTAAAACCACCACAAGTCTTCAAAACAAATCCTGCCCTTTCTAAAGAAGTATTGCTTTGATACAGAAATAATTAACAAAGAATTATAATTTAGAAGAGACCATCTAATCTGATGTGCATAACACCAGACCACAAAAGCTTGCTATCCGTATCTATACCAAGCACTTAACTGAGTTTAAATAATAGTTTTTCTTGAGCTCCTTTTGAGCTCAGTGGTGGAGGGTCCTCCATTGTCCTATTAAGGGGTGTAGCCGATTAACCATGATGGGTCCAGTTGGATTCAGGGCACTGAACTATCACGATCACAGATTCACCAATAATGCATTAACCAATATGGGTCCGGTTGGATTCAGAGCACTGAACCACCACAGTCATGGATTCACCAATAATGTATAACCACGCTTACTCTAGTCACGTTATATGAGAACTATCACGGCTAGGAGCAATGCAATCAAGTTCAATTTATTACAGCAACAGGTACACAGGTTCTTTGGATTGCCAGCGATAGTGACTGTCTGCAAAAGCAAGTTAGCATGCATGAAATACACAGGTGACACAGGTGTGCAGCCTATAAATTAATGCATTAAGAGGATCAAAGACTCAAATCTCACACAAAGGCGTCATAATGGGGGGGGGGGAAAGAGAGGCTCAGCCCATCGACTGATCCCAGGAGTCAGGAGGTCCTCAGGATGGTGTATTCCCACATGGTGGTATCTTTCCTGACATCCCCTCTCTCTTAGGCCAATTTATATTATTTCTATCTTTTAGGTGGAGCTTGAGTGACTCTAGTCAAGCATATCTTAGTTATGACTGGTGAAAAGTTTTCCTGTCTCCATTTAAAAGAATAGGCTCCGAGAAATTCAGAGTGCATGCTCGGTGAGGGGTGGTCGCACCTTGGAGGCAGGTAGCTTTTGGGATGGAGGTGTGTTTTGGTATTAAAATGATATTATAAAGAGCAAAAGTACACTAGGGTACAGCATTTGTCAAAACATGACAGGTTGTTGGCTCAGGGTAGCAAAAAGTGCAGCTTATCGGTCTCGGTGTGCACAAGAACAATCGAGGCCCCACCTGGTTACAGAGCCTAGCCGTGGTGTCTCCACTCCACTCTACGCTCCGCACTGTTCCTTAGAGCTAGCACACCAAGTTTCCCCAGTGCAATAGCATCTAAGGTTGGAAGCCCAGGGAACGCTCAGGTAATGCAGCTACGCCTACCCTGAAAGCCTCTTCAATGCTGTACATTTTCTTTAAAATGTGAATGTTAGTTTTATTTTCCTAGTTACTTTAGGCAATTGCACCACATCCATACATCCAGTTAAGCTGCTTCAGTAGTTAATTATTTTCAGAGTCAAAAAATGTATGCCACATTCCTACACAGTAGCTTTGTTTTAAACTACCAAATATCATTAAGCTTCTCTCTGCTAATTTAAAGAATTGTCTGCTTTCTAAAATCCTTTCTCAAATAGATATTTTTAGACTATAATCAATTAACCTCTTAATCTACTCCTGGATAAGCTAAATTGATTGAACTTAAATCTTTCACATTGAGACGTGTGTTTCAGAATCTGTCATGCTTGTAAATTGTTCCTGAATGCTTTCTGATTCACCCACATCCACTTTTGAACTGTGGAAACCCGCACTGGGATACCACCTTCCAGTAACAGTTGCCAGCATGACAAGAAACATTGCCTCCCTACTATATTTGTTAACTCCTCTGCTAAGATGTTCAGGACTGCATTTGCCTTCTTAGTAACAACATTAGGTACCTTTCTGGACATGACTACCTACTTGACCACAAAGTTTATTCGGGACACCTGTTTCTTTTGTATTGTCCCTATATCTTTAAGAACCAGTATATGATTACAGAATCACAGAATCACAGAATCGTCCAATCCAATGCCTAACAACCCTTTCAGTAAAGAAGCTCTTCCTAACATGCAACCTAGAACACCCCTGGCTCAACTTTAGCCTGTTCCCCCTCATCCTGTCACTAGACATGTGGGAAAATAGACCAACCCCCACCTCGCTACAGCCTCCTTTAAGGTACCTGTAGAGAGCAATAAGGTTGCCCCTGAGCCTCCTCTTCTCCAGGCTGAACAAACCCAGTTGCTTCAGTGGCTCCTCGTAAGACTTGTTCTCCAGACCCCTCACCAGCTTCGTTGCCCTTCTCTGGACTCTCTCAAGCACCTCGATGTCCTTCTTGTAGCGAGGGGCCCAAAACTGAACACAGTACTCGAGGTGCGGCCTCACCAGAGCCGAGTACAGGGGGACAATCACTTCCCTAGACCTGCTGGCCACACTGCTTCTTATACAAGCCAGGATGCCGTTGGCCTTCTTGGCCACGTGAGCACACTGCTGGCTCATATTCAGACGACTATCAACCAATACTCCCAGGTCCTTCTCCGCCAGGCAGCTTTCTAACCACTCATCTCCCAGCCTGTAGATCTGCTTGGGGTTGTTGTGCCCCAGGTGCAGGACCCAGCACTTGGCCTTGTTGAACTTCATGCAGTTGACCTCAGCCCATAGGTCCAGCCTATCCAGATCCTCCTGCAGAGCCTTCCTACCCTCGAGCAGATCGACACACGCACCTAACTTGGTGTCATCTGCAAACTTACTGAGGGTGCACTCAGTGCCCTCATCCAGATCATCGATGAAGATATTAAAGAGGACTGGCCCCAGTACCGAGCCCTGGGGAACACCACTAGTGACCGGACTCCCCCCCTTTTCTCAGAAGACCAAAGAAGTTTTTCTCAACCTGTCTAAATCACTGAGTATTGCTTTTTTCAACAGAAACTGGATCCTGTGCTCTGTGAGCATTTCTGTACTTAATGAATATTAATTACCTAATTATTATGCTAAACTATATAAGCAGTTAACACAAACATAACCAAAGAGACCTCTATGAACGCAGAAGATCACAGCAACAAAGATTTTGCAGCTATGCTAAGAAATTTCCTTCATTTCCCCAATGAAGGATATTGAAAGAAATCAACATCATTTGGAAAAAAAAAAAAAAAAAAGGCTACTAAAGCCAAAACGTCTCAGATGGGAATAGTGAACTTGTGCTGCCTAGGCTTAATCCTGTTCCCCACATGGGAGCAGGCCGACCGGGTCACTGCGCAGAAGTGATTTCTTCATCAGCCTGTGCCTGCGCCCACTTTGGCAGCACAGTGCTGCCAGTGTTTCTCCCAGAGCAGCTCTCCAAAACAGTCCTCGTGCAGCCAGATTTCATCAAAACAAAGCCAACATTAATGCTAGGCTAGGCCCCTCTAATGGTGCTTTATTATGAGTAAACAAAAGCACAGCCATATTAAGTGGATTTGGGATTCTTTAGTTGGGAAGGAGCCACTGGGAGCTTCTGTCCTTACATCAGCATCCCAGCGAGCGTGAGGCTTCACACCATAATTCCTGCAGCAAGCCAATAATTTCTGCTGGAAGCTGGAGGATCTCAGGAAATCTTTGAGGGTTTTTCTTACAACATTCCTGAAATTATCTGTTATCCTGGGATCTCTGCCTTGAAATGACCCTAGCCTGCTTCCACAGCACTGTGTGCACCAGGCACCCTCTCCACCATCTCCAGGGACCCAGGAGGGGAACCAGCACGGAAGAGCAACTGGAGTCTCTGTTCATGGTCTGTCTGCTGGGCTTCAGTCTTCTCTCAGGGACATCTCAGGTGCATCTCAGAAATGCACTATTTGTATTTCTTTTCTCATAGCAGGACTAAGAGTTCGCCAACAGATACACAAATGGGTCCCCTTTGTAGCATTCACAAGGCACAGAAAAGACAAGGAAAGTATTACTGTTAATAGTGTCATGCACACATTTTCTCTGGAAATTGCTTTATATTAGAAATTTGGATTATTTTTAGTGCAACTTATTTTCTAATTAACAGTAGTTGCTTTTCCACTGAGATTGTTTATTACTTATTATATTACCATCTCAGAAAGACAAATATTTTTGGCTAAAGTTAAAGTGTCACAAAAGCCTCAGGGGTGAATTTTGCTGCCTCCAGTCCCGTTCTCACCTGGAAGCTGGAGTCTCCAGCAGGACAACATATCCCCTAATGCTTAACTCTCCGAGACTTCCCAAATGTTCAATTTCCCATCAATAAGAAAAGAAACCATGATATATTAAAGGGTTTTTAGCCCTGCTGGAAATTGGGTGATGGAAGAAGACATGAGCTGCAAACTCCAATTTCATTGTGGCACAATATTCATAATATCTAGGGGACTGAATTCATCTAAAATGAGATGTTGGATAATAAAACTCAAATCCTGCCTCCACACCCCCAGCCTGGGAAATTATGTAGGAAAGAAACTTCTGTCCAGTGAGTTTTCCCACATCTCAGATGGAAAGAAAATCACAGGGAAAGTAGATGCATTTTCTAAGAAATACATACTGAGCCTGTGACAAGGTATAAACTCAACATCGACACATCATTCCTAGCACTACACAGATTTCTCTCTGCTGGAAGCAGGAGTACAATTACACATAGGCCTCCAGACAGCTGGCCTGCAGTAAGAATTTTCAACACTTTGAATATGAGATAGATGAGAAAAAGAAAAAGCAGGTATGCCACAAACCTGGTGGGAGTTTTTCCTACAGGAGATGATGAATATTCAAATCACAGTTTCCATAAAAAATCATAGCACAAAAATTGTTCCTCAAATGTTTTGGTTCTGGGCCACGAATCAAAGTGTTTCAGTTCAAAACTACCAAAATTAAAATGTTAATTTAGTTTTTCCCTAATGAAAATACAATACTTGAGTAAACTGATATTTTTTCTCAAATCCCTATCTCTTCCAAAGCCAATGTTTAGTGCCATTTGCATTATCTGTCTCCATCTTCTAAACAAGTTTCCTTACCCATATGCATGTTAGAAATGTCTCAATCTTCAAAATAGGATTAAATAAAAAAATAGGATTTATTAAAAGAATAGAGGTAAGCAAACAGCGCTGGGTGCGCCGGGAGTCTCCGCTCCACCAGGATGCACACCAGTTACATCAAGTAGCTGATTTTTATGCTCCTAGACTAATACATATTCATTACTACTTCTAAAAAACCAGGTTATTATAATTAGCTTCCGGGGTCCAGTCCCTCCTACTGGAGCATGCGCATCAGTCTCCGGTGGTCCCTCTGGGGGTCTCTAGGGGTCTTTCATGCTGAAGGCTCGTAGTCTTCCTCTCCAAATTTGTCCTTCCCCTTTGTACTCCTTTGGCACCATATCAAGTTTATAGAACATCCCCTGCAGGTCTTGTCTCCCAGCCGTCCTTCAGCTTCTTTTTTTCTTCTTCTTAATCTCTTGGCCACCTGGCCAGATATCAGAGGCTTGCATAGTATCCCATAACAGTCACTAGTTGTTATCAGTTGTTCTGAAACCCCCAGACATCAAAGACTTCATACAAACACAAATAACTTTCTTATTGACACTTCACGAGTAATTAAAACATTCTTCACCAGCCATTCACAGGGACAGTCACACCTATAGCAGTGTTAAGTTAATCTCGAAGAAAACAAAAAAAAAGGCTGTAACTGTTAGAAATAGAAGTCTGGAATAACAAAGGCAAACAGGTTCATAAATTTGAGGAGCATTTTCTGAAGACTTGATAAATTGACTAGAATGAGGGGGAGACTGGGACACACTGCATCTGTGGTTCAGTAATTAAATTGCCAGTGCAGGGCCCAGAGGCAGATAGGACTGTTCTTTATGGACACGAATTGTTAAAACATTCCTCACATGCAGATGAATAGATTTGCCTACGGGCATCCCACAAGCCGTTAGTCCTAATTATTTCACACGCTCAGAGTCTCTTCTCTCCTGTCCTGTGGCAGTGAGCCCCATAGTTTATGCTTGTATTGAAATGGAAAGACTTGCAGTGACAAATACAACCTGACAAATGCTTGAGGAGAAAATTATTTACTGTATCAAATACTGTACCTTCTTGAACAGAAGGTGTAAACACTAATAAATTAGCAGTCATGAAATTAATGAGGACCGTAAATTATTGAGGTACTTGATTCCTTCTACCAAACACATCCTGAACAATAAATAATAAGAAAAGGTATTTAGAGATAAGGAAGACCTCATAAAAATGCTAAATGAAATAAGGAGCTCAGGGGAGCCTTGAACAAATATATCATTAGGTCCATGTGATAAGGGGTAGCTAATAAGGGAATTACTGCCAGCCTTTCGCAGCAGGGCCCAGTGCACCATGACCACCTTGCCAATGAGTCACAGGATCAGCACGAGACTGGGAACACCACAAAAATATTCAAACAAGGAAGGAGAAAAAAAAATTGCTTCTTATCCCCATTTTAGGTTCTGGGCAAGGATCTCATTCAGAGTGAGAGCAGCTTAGGGATAGCAATCAAATGCCAGGAGCTTGGTAAAAGCATGAAAGAGAAGAGCTACCATGCAGGAATAAGCCCCTCCTAATAGTAGCAGCGATACTCAGCACCTCACATGTTCAGAGGCACCTTGAGAAGTGGGAGAAGGGTCTATGTTGCTAGCCATATTTTGTAAGTGGAGAAATAAGACCCTGAGACCCATTCTCATGTCGACAAACTTCACATTGCTCAAGCCTTTGCACCAGGCAGGGTTCTCCTAAGCCATGGGCACCTGAGAGACCCGTGAGTGGTAATTCACAGTCTGCCTCACTCAGTTCCCCCTCTACGCAGCAATTCTGTGGCAAAGGACAGGTGTGAATGCCAGACGTGACTTCTGCCAGTTTGCGTCCTTTTACCCTTGTCCCTGTGCCTGTCCTCCCTTCAGCTCAGGGAATATTTTTTCCTCTCCACAAAGGGATGGGTTGGTGGTATAAAGGGACTTTGTCTCCAGCCCCTCAAGAAGCATGAAAAAGACAAAAAGTCCAGCCAAAGCTACACAACTTTCCCCCAAAGCTATCCCTTCCTAACTCAGTTTTTGAAATGATTTGCTTACATTATCTCTGGCTTCCTCCTCCCCGCCTGCCACTCAATCAGGTCTAAATGTCAAATGTCTTTGCCATCAGCTATGCCAGGCATACTATAAAAAGTAGCTGTCTTCCTGATAAACTGTGCTCTCTGAAAGTCCTGTCTTCAACTTCACCGTGCTCTGCAGTCTCCTTCTAACGTTATTTTTAACAACCTCTCTGCCCAGCAGTCTGCGTGACACCTGGGGATCGCTCTGCAGCAAGGGCATCCCAAAGGAGCGTGCTCCCCTCTGCAATGCCTGGTGGGAGCATAGGCGGGTGGGAATAGCTGAATCCCCACAGACTCAGGGATAAACCAAGCGGTGCAATCATCCCCTGGTCCACTCCGATCACATTGAGAGGGAGATGCTCATGGGGGACTCCTCAGTGACAGCTCCTACCAACTCCACGCTTCCTGTGCTTGCAGTGCAGACGTGGGGCATGGCCTAGGGCTTCCTCATGCCCTGTCTTTCCCCATGGGCACTGACAGCATGAGCAGGCAGCATGAGTCAGAGCAGGTTTCGAGTTGCCTACAGTGGCTTTGGGGATCTGCTCTAAGGAGAACTGCATAGGGTTTACCTGTGTGCGGTCACCTAACTGGGTTCCTGCAGCATAGTCCTCTCCTGCACAGGGACATCCTGCACATTTGGCACCGAGGCTTGTGGGCAGACAAATGTAAGCAAGAAAATCCTGTTGATTGTCTGACAGGCACCTGTGATGCCTCCTGCAAGAAATTGCTGTCAGCACCAGTGAATTTCGCAGCTACCATGGCATTTTACCTTCCCTGTGAGTTCAGCCCATCCTGCTTACTTTGAACTTGATGTTTGAGTCTGAAAAGGGACTTTTCATGAAAAATGACAATGTCTACTACCAAGCTTATTCAACCTCTATGACATCCACTCTTCTCTGTCTCTGGGCAGGAAAGGTTTTTTTTAGCCTGTCAGCCCTGTAAATAGTCCACCCTTCGGACCTAATTGCTGCTGTCATACCCCTTGCCCCTAATGAAGATGCTGCAGTCAGAGTCAAGCTTGCAGTGTTATGTGTCAGCCATGAGAGAATCCAGCCCTCTTCCCCTGAGATGCGTCATATATTCAGGCTACCAACCCAAACCTGGCAAGCTTGCCTTTGTGAGTGCACAACAAATATGACTGATATACAAAGCCATCTGTGTAACACACAGACAAAACAGGGCTGGCAGTTAAGGGGCTCACTCTGAATTCTTCCCTTGAAGGATTATTTCTGCCAAGTTTCCTCATGTTTATATGTGAAGGAAATGGATTGAAACTTCAGGGTGGATCCAATTTAGAAATAATTGATGATGGAGTTTAGTTTAAATACTACTGAGGCAAGTCCATACTTGGGTGACATGCTTTCAGACGATTTCTTTCTGATACGTGATATTAAAAGTGCAAGTGGAGTCATGAAAATTTACTATAGGCTCAGAGTCTGGTCTGTCAGACAGGCTTTACCAGTTGATTTCAGCTGAATCTTTGCCATGTGGACTTCACCTACTCCCTGTTAATTCCTACAGCCACTTGCAGAGTCTTCACTGGGAAACTAAATTGACTGAGAGCACCCTGACTTGGATGCAAAATCAATCTCATTTAAAAAGCGAGACCCTGCCCAAAGACTTGAGAAAGCCCAATTCAACAAAGTCTATAAGCACGTGCTTAAAATCCATCCCTACTAAACACAACACATTAGTGCTTCCCTAAAGATTTTGCAGATTTGGGGCTGCAGTGTGGTTCATAAAACGTGAGGGGCTTTGACTTCAGCATGCCAAAGGAGTTTGAAAGCAAATTAATTTTGTAATGAGAATCCTTCTGCCAACAAAATCCACATGGTTCTAAGTAAGTTTTTTTGCTGACTATTTAAATTAGATTAAATAAGACTATGGTATTATTAGCATTATTAGGGTTATTATTAGGAAATTACTATTCACAGCACTTCTATTGTTGTATTCTACAATAAGGAAAATAAATCTATTAAAATGATTGAAGATTAATACATAAGCTCTTAATAATCAAATGGTAGCAATGAGTTCATCTTTCACATTCAGTCACAAAAATCATTGTTTGCTAGTTAAATTCCAATTGTTCATTAGCAGAGATTCTCCGGGACTCAGCAGCTCTCTAATAGTGATACATGTCATGTTAAGGGGTATAGCAAATTAACCATTATGAGTCTGGTCGGATTCAGGGTCACAGTCACAGATTCACCACTAACATATTAACCGATATGGATCCGGTCAGATTCAGAGCACCAAACTACCGCAGTCACGGATTCACCAACATAACACACCAACATAACATTCAATGAGAACTATCACGGCTAGGAATAATGCAATTAACTGCAATTTATTACAGCAACAGGTACACAGGTTCTTCGGATTGCTGGCAATAATTACTGTCTGCAAAAGCAAGCTAGCATGCATGAAATACACAGGTACATAGTCTGGCTATTAATGCGTTAAAAGGCACGAAGACTCTAGAGATTTCTAAGTTTCCGTGGAGACACCCAGTATAACCAAGTATTCAAATCTCTCCCAAATGTGTCCCAGTGGGCGGGGGGGGGGGGAAGAGAGGTTCAGCCTGTCGACTGATCCCAAAAGTCAGGATGGTATATTCCCTCATGATGGTATCTTCCCTAACAATGGTATCTTCCCTAACATCCCCTCTCACTTACGCCAATTTATATTATTTTCTGTCTTTTAGGTGGAGCTTGAGTGACTCTAGTCAAGCATATCTTAGTTATGTGTCGTGGTTTAACCCGGCCGGCAGCTAAACACCACGCAGCCGTTCGCTCACCCTCCCCCCTCCCTCTCTGGGACGGGGGAGGGAAATGGAAAGTGAAGCCCGTGAGTTGAGATAAAGACAGTTTAATAAGACAGGAAAATAATAATAACAAAAAAAAATAATAACAATAATAATAATAATAATACAATGGTGATAATAGGAAAGTAATAATAATATGTACAAACAAGTGATGCACAATGCAATTGCTCACCACCCGCTGACCGATGCCCAGCCTCACCCCGAGCAGTCCGGCCCCCTCCCCCCGGCTAGCCACCCCTATATATTGTTTAGCATGACGTCAGATGGTATGGAATACCCCTTTGGCTAGTTTGGGTCACCTGTCCCGGGTCTGTCCCCTCCCAGCTCTTACTGCACCCCCAGCCTGCTCGTTGGCAGGACAGAGCAAGAAACTGAGATGTCCTTGGCTTAGTATAAGCACTGCTCTGCAACAATTAAAGCATCGGGGTGTTATCAGCACTCTTCTCATCCTAAGCCAAAACACAGCATTCCACCAGCTATTAGGAAGAAAATTAATTGTGTTCTAACTGAAACCAGGACATCTATCCACCCCTTATTCCATACCATTTATGTCATGCTCAGGTTACACTCTTTTCCATACATTCTAATTAGTCACCTATAGTAATCATGGTAGTGATAACATACAGTATAATATATTAATTAACATGGTACAATTCAGTTTATGGGCTATTCTCACCCAGTATTAAATCTCCTTGAGGTACACACCGGACCTCTCCGTTCTTTTGCATCACCCACCAAGTGTATCCAGGTCCCTGAGCGAAAACAATTCCACGAATAGGTTTGCCTTTTCCTGAGGCAGGAGTAGCCCAGACTGTTTTACCCAGCATATTTTTTACATGCACTACAGGAACTTTATCCCCATCTACAGTACGTAACAGGTTTGATTGGGCAGGACCAGCTCGGTTGGTAGATCCCCTAGTATTGACTAACCAGGTGGCCTTTGCCAAATGCGTATCCCAGTTTTTGAACGTCCCAGCGCCCATTGCTTTCAAGGTAGTCTTTAACAGGCCATTGTATCGTTCAACTTTCCCAGAGGCTGGTGCATGATAGGGGATGTGATACACCCATTCAATACCATGTTCTTTGGCCCAAGTGTCTATAAGGTTGTTTCGGAAGTGAGTCCCATTGTCTGACTCTATTCTTTCTGGGGTGCCATGTCGCCATAGGACTTGCTTTTCAAGGCCCAGGATGGTGTTCTGGGCGGTGGCATGAGGCACAGGATATGTTTCCAGCCATCCGGTTGTTGTTTCCACCATTGTAAGTGCGTGGCGCTTGCCATTGCGAGTTTGAGGGAGTGTGATGTAATCAATCTGCCAGGCCTCTCCATATTTATATTTCAGCCATCGTCCTCCATACCAAAGAGGCTTTGACCGTTTGGCTTGCTTGATTGCAGCACATGTTTCACAGTCATGAATAACCTGTGCTATAGCGTCCATGGTCAGGTCCACCCCTCGATCACGAGCCCATCTGTATGTTGCATCTCTACCTTGATGGCCTGAGGTGTCATGGGCCCATCGGGCTATAAATAATTCACCTTTATGCTGCCAATCCAGGTCCACCTGAGCTACTTCAGTCTTAGCAGCCTGATCCACCTGCTGGTTGTTTTGATGTTCTTCAGTAGCCCGATTCTTGGCCACATGAGCATCTACGTGGCGTACTTTCACAGCCAGGTTCTCTACCCGAGCAGCAATATCTTGCCACAATGCAGCAGCCCAGATGGGTTTTCCCCTGCGCTGCCAGTTGTTTTGCTTCCATTGCTGTAACCATCCCCACAGGGCATTTGCTACCATCCATGAATCGGTGTAGAGATAGAAAACTGGCCATTTTTCTCGTTCAGCAATGTCTAAAGCCAGCTGAATGGCTTTCACTTCTGCAAACTGACTCGATTCACCTTCTCCCTCAGCAGCTTCTGCAACTCGTTGCGTAGGACTCCATACAGCAGCCTTCCATCTCCGATGCTTCCCCACAATACGACAGGACCCATCAGTGAACAGGGCATATTTCTTTTCATTCTCTGGTAACTGGTTGTACAGTGGGGCTTCTTCAGCACGACCTACCTCCTCCTCTGATGATATCCCAAAGTATTTGCCTTCTGGCCAGTCCATGATCACTTCCAAGATTCCTGGGCGACTGGGGTTTCCTATTCGAGCCCGCTGAGTAATCAGTGCAACCCACTTGCTCCATGTAGCATCAGTTGCATGATGCGTAGAGGGGACCCTTCCCTTGAACATCCAGCCTAGTACTGGCAATCGGGGTGCTAGCAGGAGCTGAGCTTCAGTACCGACCACCTCCGAAGCAGATCGAACTCCTTCATATGCTGCCAATATCTCCTTTTCAGTTGGAGTATAGTGGGCCTCAGATCCTCTGTATCCCCGACTCCAAAACCCCAGAGGCCGACCTCGAGTTTCCCCAGGTTCTTTCTGCCAGAGGCTCCAGGTGGGGCCGTTCTCCCCGGCTGCAGTGTAGAGCACATTCTTTACATCTGGTCCTGTTCGAACTGGCCCAAGGGCTACTGCATGGACTATTTCCTGCTTGATTTGTTCAAAGGCTTGTCGTTGTTCAGGGCCCCATTCAAACTCATTCTTCTTACGGGTTACTTGGTAGAGCGGGTTTACAATCAGACTGTAATTTGGGATGTGCATTCTCCAAAACCCCACAACACCTAGGAAAGTCTGTGTTTCTTTTTTGTTAGTTGGTGGAGACATAGCTGTTATTTTGTTGATCACATCCATTGGGATTTGACGACGTCCATCTTGCCATTTTATTCCTAAAAACTGGATCTCTCGTGCAGGTCCTTTGACTTTATTTTGTTTTATGGCAAAACCGGCTTTCAGAAGGATTTGGACTATTTTCTTCCCTTTCTCGAAAACTTCCTCTGCTGTGTCACCCCACACAATAATGTCATCGATGTACTGCAGGTGTTCAGGAGCTTCCCCCTGCTCTAGCGCAGACTGGATCAGCCCATGGCAAATGGTAGGGCTGTGTTTCACCCCTGGGGCAGCCGATTCCAAGTATATTGGACTCCCCTCCAAGTGAAGGCAAATTGTGGCCTGCACTCTGCTGCTAGAGGGATGGAGAAAAATGCATTAGCGATATCAATTGTGGCGTACCACTTGGCTGCCTTCAACTCAAGTTCGTACTGAAGTTCCAGCATGTCCGGCACTGCAGCACTCAGTGGTGGCGTGACTTTGTTCAGGCCACGATAGTCCACTGTTAGTCTCCACTCGCCATTAGACTTTCGCACTGGCCATATGGGACTATTGAAAGGTGAATGGGTCTTGCTGATCACTCCTTGGCTCTCCAATTGACGAATTAGCTTATGGATGGGAATCAGGGAGTCTCGGTTAGTGCGATATTGCCGCCGGTGCACAGTTGTGGTAGCAATTGGCACTTGCTGTTCTTCGACCCTCAGCAACCCCACAACAGAGGGGTCCTCTGAGAGACCAGGCAAGGTAGATAATTGTTTAATGCCCTCTGTCTCTAAGGCAGCTATACCAAAAGCCTACCGGAACCCTTTTGGGTCCTTGCAATATCCTCTTCTAAGATAGTCTATGCCAAGGATACATGGAGCATCCGGGCCAGTCACAATGCAGTGCTTTTCCCACTCATTCCCAGTCAGACTCACTTCAGCCTCCAATACAGTCAACTGCTGAGATCCCCCTGTCACTCCACAAATATAGATGGGCTCTGGTCCTTTATAGCTCGATGGCATTATAGTACATTGTGCACCGGTGTCTACTAAAGCCTTATACTTCTGTGCGTCTGACGTGCCAGGCCATCGAATCCACACAGTCCAATAAACTCGATTGTCCCTTTCCTCCCCCTGGCTGGAGGCAGGGCCCCCCTAATCCTGGTCAGAATCTTCTTCGTTTCTGTGTTTGAAGGACTGTCTGCTGGAAGTTGGAGCAGCAAACTTTTCGGAGAATCCCTTTTTCCTGATTGTTTTCTTTTGCAACTCACGTACCCGTGCCTCTAGGGTTGCGGTAGATTTTCCATCCCATTTTCTCATGTCCTCTCCATGGTCTCGTAAGTAAAACCACAGGGTGGCACGGGGTGAGTACCCACCATATCGTCTTCCTTGTGTAGATGAACGCCTACCCCTGATAGCTGAGACACTGCTCTGTACAGGTACAGAGGAGAATAATCTCTCTTCAAGTTGGGAAACTTTTCAGAAAGTTTCTCCCAAGTGTTCTCTTTCGGTCGTTGGACACTGGTTGGTTCAGGTTGGGGGGAAGATAGATTCTCTTTAAGTTGGTGGACCTCTTCAGAAAGTTTCTCCACAGCTGAGACGCAGGCCTGTAAGGAAGAGGAGAGACTTTCTTCGTACTGCCGGAGTTGTTTAGCCACTTCATCCACTGTGGGTTCCTCATCCTCTTTCCAGGCCATTATTGCCAATGAGCTGGCATATGATGATGGTGCACTCCGTACAAACTTCCGCCACATGGGTCGTGTACACTTGACTTCATCTGGGTCTTTGGATGTTTGTCTGAGGTCTGGATCCTCATAAATCACTTCCCGTACGGCTAATTCCCTCAGGTACTGGATTCCCTTCTCCATAGTGGTCCACTTGCCTGGTAGACATAAAAGTTCTTCCTTGAAGGGATACCTTTCCCTCACAGCTGAGAGGAGACGCCTCCAGAGGCTGGTGGATTGTGCTCCATCTGCAATTGCTTTGTCAATGCCGGCGTCTCGAGCAAGGGATCCCAGCCGCTTGGCTTCCCTGCCGTCTAATTCCACACAATTGGCTCCAGAGTCCCAGCACCGGAGCAGCCAGGTGACAAGCTGCTCACCTATACAGCGACCAAAATCTTTTCGCACATCTCGTAGCTCGCACTCGTTTAGGCTTCGGGTAGTTACTGTTGATTTTTCGACATCACACGACAGAGAGCAAATACGGAAAATAATGTACTATAATACTCAATTTGGAAAACAGGCGCAGCAGAGTTGAGATTAAAGCAATCAGTATCATGTCAAGTGACTATTAAGCAGATCTAATCCTTACACCAATTTTAGTTTAACACACTCTGGTCAGATCTGCCGTTATCTCAACCTTTCGGGCCCCACGTTGGGCACCAAAAAGACTGTCGTGGTTTAACCCGGCCGGCAGCTAAACACCACGCAGCCGTTCGCTCACCCTCCCCCCTCCCTCTCTGGGACGGGGGAGGGAAATGGAAAGTGAAGCCCGTGAGTTGAGATAAAGACAGTTTAATAAGACAGGAAAATAATAATAACAAAAAAAAATAATAACAATAATAATAATAATAATACAATGGTGATAATAGGAAAGTAATAATAATATGTACAAACAAGTGATGCACAATGCAATTGCTCACCACCTGCTGACCGATGCCCAGCCTCACCCCGAGCAGTCCGGCCCCCTCCCCCCGGCTAGCCACCCCTATATATTGTTTAGCATGACGTCAGATGGTATGGAATACCCCTTTGGCTAGTTTGGGTCACCTGTCCCGGGTCTGTCCCCTCCCAGCTCTTACTGCACCCCCAGCCTGCTCGTTGGCAGGACAGAGCAAAAGGCTGAGATGTCCTTGGCTTAGTATAAGCACTGCTCTGCAACAATTAAAGCATCGGGGTATTATCATCACTCTTCTCATCCTAAGCCAAGACACAGCATTCCACCAGCTACTAGGAAGAAAATTAATTGTGTTCTAACTGAAACCAGGACATTATGATTGGTGAAAAGTTTTCCTGTCTCCGTTTAAAGTAATAGGCTCCGAGAAATTCAGAGTGCGTGCTCGGTGAGGGGTGGTTGCACCTTGAAGGCTGGTAGCTTTTGGGATGGGGTTGTGTTTTGGTATTATAATGATATTATAATGAGAAAAAGTACACTAGGGTACAGCATTTGTTAAAACATGACAGGTCGTTGGCTCAGGGTAGCAAAAAGTGCAGCTTATTGTTCTCGGTGTGCACAAGAACAATAGAGTCCCCACCTGGTTACAAAGCCTAGCCGTGGTGTCTCCACTCCACTCTACGTTCCGTATTGTTACTTAGTGCCAGCACATCAGGTTTCCTCAGTGCAATAGCATCTCAGGTTGGAAGCCTAGGGAAAACTCAAGTCTACGCCTACCCTGAAAGCCTCTTCAATGCTGTACATTTTCTTTAAAATGTGAATATTAGTTTAATTTTCCTAGTTACCTGAGGCAATTACGCCACAATACATAGTCATTACATTTCAGTCAACCCACTCTTAGCACAGCCGTTGAACGTCATTTAGTTGGTGCTATTTTATTATTATAATTGCCATGTAATAATGATATCATGACCTAGAGCATCACACCAGATTTTCATCTTGTCACACATTTTATGCCATGTCAGTGAGATGTAGCTGATGTTCAAACCGTGACTTTAAGGCAGATGCACATGCTGCATGAAATAGGGTTGGTGGATACACTGCATTGCTCGTTCCTCCAGCTCGGGGCTGAGCAGTAAGCCCCGTAGGTCCCCAACAATAGTGTAGTGATGGTATGCATCAGAAGAGATGTAAACCTGTTCACGTGTTTGCTGTCTATTAACTACTTGTTGGGAAAGCTTGGATTTCCAGCTCTCACTGCATAGGGGTGGCCTAGCGGGGATGGCAGCCATCACAGGAAAAGCTTACAGGCAGGTGGGGAAATGTCACAAACCAGGGACTTAATCGTTGACAGGCTGGACTCTGAAAACAGCATTTTATCTTCTCTTCCCTTGCCTTGTTCTGTCCTCATGCAGCAAACCACAGGAAATCGCTTCATTTGAGATGGGAAGTGCCAGGGAGAGGAAAGACCTGGTCTGTGATGACAATTGAATTTGGGAGGTGGTCTTTCAGAATTAGGCAGCCTTTTCTGCTCACACTGAAATTAGTGTCAGGAGCTTCTTGGACTTTAGTAGTCATGGAGTTGTTCAAAAAATATTGTGACTTTTCCAGTTTATTTCCAGCAATAGGGAGGGATATATTTTCAGTTATTTAGACTTGGTATTCTCACAGAATTTTTCACTGGTTAAAGTTTTGCACCTTCATTTAGCTGTTAGTATTTGGATTTTGTGCCTACATGTATCCATTGCATTTATTCACATTGGCCCTTGCTACACAGACAGTGACATGTAGACAAGCATGGCACCCTTGTCCCACACATTCAGATATTCTAGCTTCAAACAACACATATCTCTGATATCTCTGACATTGCATCTGGCCTGGATATGAGGTAAATCTCTCTTTTTTTTTTTTTCTTTTTTTTTTGAACATAACAACGTGAATAATAAGTTAAATCAATGTGAATAAAATACAGATCTTTTGAAATCACTATATTTATCTCTGCATAAAACCAGTCAGAGATCCTAACAAAGCTCCAACAAAAGGGATTTCCACTGTCCAAGAAGGATAGTGATTTTGAACCTGCCACAAAGTTTAGGCTACTGAGATCCTATGTTTAAAGTGCATTTTTTGTTGTTGTACTTCTTAAACTGTGATAGCACTTACAGCATGGGCCAAACCCTTCTGGCATCAGTTCACTTTTTCCTAGAATTTAGACACAGAGCTTCAGATTGGTAAAGAGGCTCCTAGGAGAAAGATTTCAGTATGCATTTAATATGGAGTACTGTGGTGGTTTTACTCAGCTGGGCAGCTGAACTCCACCACAACTGCTCTCTCACTCCCCCTCTCCTCAAAGAGGAAGGGGAAGAAAATACAACACAGAGAACTCGAGGTTTGAGATGAGAATGGTTTAATTAAAGGGAAAGGGAATGAGGAGAAAAAGAAACAAAAGAAACAATAAGTCCGTGCGGAAGCACAGAGAGAGGGAAAAAAAATTATTCTCTACTTCCCATCAACGAGCAATGTTCATCCACATCCTGGGAAAGCAGGGCCTCAAAATGTGTAGTGGTTGTTCAAGAGGAACAGCCCCCTCCTCCACGAGAGCCCCCCCTTTTATTGCTGAGTGTGACATCAGGTGTTATTGAATATGTCTTTGGTTGGTTTAGGTCAGCTGTCCTGGTGATGTCCCCTCCCCATCACTTGCCCACCCCCAGCCTGCTGGCTCTTGGGGGCTTGGAAGGAGTCCTGATGCTGTGCCAGCACTACGCAGCAATAGACACAACACTGGAGTGATATCAGTGCTGTTCCAGCTACGAGTGCAGAGCACAGCACTGTGTGAGCTGCTGCAGGGAAAGGTGACTCCATCCCAGACAGACCCAACACAAGTACATGCTTCTGTATTTTGCTGAGCAGGGGTGGATTTAAGCACAGAGTAAAATGCTTTGCTGAATGGGACTTAGCTGAGTGAGAATGACTGCAGCTAGATAGGGCTGGTTGGGGACCTAAGGGAGACAGAATTGCGCAACTTTGTTTCTTAAAATCCTCTGAGCTGTTTCAGAACCATTTCTACAAACTAGTTTTCTCCCATTTATCCTTCAGGAGCACTTATGGCATCATGACTTAAACCATAAAGTACCCCCAGCTCATACACTCCAGCCAAAAACTGGTGGTGTCTATCCTGTCTTTGCAATCCTTTTATTGCCTGTTCTGTCTCTTCAAAGAAATAAGCAATCAATTTTTTTAGAAAAGTGTCCTGGTTTCAGTTAGAACAGAATTAATTTTCTTCCTAGTAGCTGGTGGAATGCTGTGTTTTGGCTTAGGATGAGAAGAGTGCTGATAACACCCCGATGCTTTAATTGTTGCAGAGCAGTGCTTATACTAAGCCAAGGACATCTCAGCCTTTTGCTCTGTCCTGCCAACGAGCAGGCTGGGGGTGCAGTAAGAGCTGGGAGGGGACAGACCCGGGACAGGTGACCCAAACTAGCCAAAGGGGTATTCCATACCATCTGACGTCATGCTAAACAATATATAGGGGTGGCTAGCCGGGGGGAGGGGGCCGGACTGCTCGGGGTGAGGCTGGGCATCGGTCAGCGAGTGGTGAGCAATTGCATTGTGCATCACTTGTTTGTACATATTATTATTATTTCCCTATTATCACCATTGTATTATTATTGTTATTATTGTTATTATTATTTTGTTACTATTATTTTCCTGTCTTATTAAACTGTCTTTATCTCAACTCACGGGCTTCACTTTCCATTTCTCTCCCCCGTCCCAGAGAGGGAGGGGGGAGGGTGAGCGAACGGCTGCGTGGTGTTTAACTGCCGGCCGGGTTAAACCACGACAGTCTTTTTGGTGCCCAACGTGGGGCCCGAAAGGTTGAGATAACGGCAGATCTGACCAGAGTGTGTTAAACTAAAATTGGTGTAAGGATTAGACCTGCTTAATAGTCACTTGACATGATGCTGATTGCTTTAATCTCAACTCTGCTGCGCCTGTTTTCCAAATTGAGTATTATAGTACATTATTTTCCGTATTTGCACTCTGTCGTGTTGTTTATCCTCTCCAGGCCCTGGTTTCAGATCATTATGGTACTGTGTGTTGTAGCAATGGCTTATGAGACGATGAAATATGTGGTCATGACTCTAACTTGTTATTTGTATTCAGTAACATCGTCGACTCTGTACTTTGGAAACTGTATCTTGGAAACTATTAGCAATTATACCTATTGTTTTTTTCCATTAGGGAGTCAATCTGTGGAGGGGAAAGGGGAGGATATTTTTCCTTACTTGCTTACTCTCCCTTTCTCCTTCACCACCCCTGTATCCTCCTGGATCACTCTGCCTTCCTCCTTCACCACCCTCTTATCCCCTGAGCTTGTCACAATAGCTCTCCAAGATATTGAATATTCTTGGGATACTCAGACCACCATAGTCTTGTTGTTCTGCCTCCTGAATGCACTTCAGGTTCTGCTTAAAGTTAAACAATTACTTAGGAAGCTCATCCGGAGATCTGCCCGGAGGCAGTATAGTTGTGGGTGGCAGGGAGTATGGGTGGATATGGGCAGGCATCTAGAGCAGTGGGCACCCCCAGTGTGTTGGAAATTCACCCCTGAACAATGGCAAAATCCTCAAAAACTGGCAGAATGCTTGAAAAAAAGGTGTCATGATTCTGGCAGTTCCAAAGTAACACAAATCATTGTAACGTGCTGGGGCCTGGCTCATGCCTATCGAGCTGCCATGGATACTGCTATCAACTTAGTGACAGACCCTGTGGCCACTCCAAGCCCTGTGACAGATCCAACGGCCACTGTGACCCCTACGGTGGACTCTGCAGCTGCTCCAGTCCCAGTTCCTGCAGCCGCTCCAGTCCCAGCTCCTGCAGCCGCTCCAGTCCCAGCTCCTGCAAGTGCTCCAGTCCCAGTTCCTGCAGCCGCTCCAGTCCCAGCTCCTGCAGCCGCTCCAGTCCCAGCTCCTGCAGCCGCTCCAGTCCCAGTTCCTGCAGCCGCTCCAGTCCCAGCTCCTGCAGCCGCTCCAGTTCCAGCTCCGGCTGCTACTCCAGTCCCAGTTCCTGCAACTGCTCCAGCTCCAGCTCCTGCAGCCGCTCCAGCTCCAGCTCCTGCAGCCGCTCCAGCTCCAGCTCCTACCGCTGCTCCAGTCCCAGCTCCTGCAACTGCTCCAGCTCCAGCTCCTGAAGCCGCTACAGCTCCGGTTCCTGCAACTGCTCCAGCTCCTGCAGCCGCTCCAGCTCCTGTGGCCGTGTCAGAGAAACGAGCTGTAGCAGTGCAAGTTGACCCTGCAGAGGGTATTCCAACCTCTGTGGCAGACTCTGTAACAAGGTCAGAGAAATGAGCAGTAGCAGTGCAAGCTGCCCCTGTAGAGAAGGTGAAAAAATGGTATAGAGATTCAGGTCGTTTAGAACGCAGAGAGTCTTCTGCCAATCCAGGTAAGGCTTCTGCCAAAACTAGGTATAGAGATGACGAAGATGATGACGACGCTGGGCCATCAAGGATTCAGGAGGAGGAAGATGAGGATGTCGAAAAATCAACAGTAACTACCCGAAGCCTAAACGAGCGTGAGCTACGAGATGTGCGAAAAGATTTTGGTCGCTGTATAGGTGAGCAGCTTGTCACCTGGCTGCTCCGGTGCTGGGACTCTGGAGCCAATTGTGTGGAATTAGACGGCAGGGAAGCCAAGCGGCTGGGATCCCTTGCTCGAGACGCCGGCATTGACAAAGCAATTGCAGATGGAGCACAATCCACCAGCCTCTGGAGGCGTCTCCTCTCAGCTGTGAGGGAAAGGTATCCCTTCAAGGAAGAACTTTTATGTCTACCAGGCAAGTGGACCACTATGGAGAAGGGAATCCAGTACCTGAGGGAATTAGCCGTACGGGAAGTGATTTATGAGGATCCAGACCTCAGACAAACATCCAAAGACCCAGATGAAGTCAAGTGTACACGACCCATGTGGCGGAAGTTTGTACGGAGTGCACCATCATCATATGCCAGCTCATTGGCAATAATGGCTTGGAAAGAGGATGAGGAACCCACAGTGGATGAAGTGGCTAAACAACTCCGGCAGTACGAAGAAAGTCTCTCCTCTTCCTTACAGGCCTGCGTCTCAGCTGTGGAGAAACTTTCTGAAAAGGTTCACCAACTTGAAGAGAATCTATCTTCCTCCCCACCTGAACCAACCAGTGTCCAACGACCGAAAGAGAACACTTGGGAGAAAACACTTTCTGAAAAGTTTCACCAACTTGAAGAGAGATTATTCTCCTCTGTACCTGTACAGAGCAGTGTCTCAGCTATCAGGGGTAGGCGTTCATCTACACAAGGAAGACGATATGGTGGGTACTCACCCCGTGCCACCCTGTGGTTTTACTTACGAGACCATGGAGAGGACATGAGAAAATGGGATGGAAAATCTACCGCAACCCTAGAGGCACGGGTACGTGAGTTGCAAAAGAAAACAATCAGGAAAAAAGGATTCTCCGAAAAGTTTGCTGCTCCAACTTCCAGCAGACAGTCCTTCAAACACAGAAACGAAGAAGATTCTGACCAGGATTAGGGGGGCCCTGCCTCCAGCCAGGGGGAGGAAAGGGACAATCGAGTTTATTGGACTGTGTGGATTCGATGGCCTGGCACGTCAGACGCACAGAAGTATAAGGCTTTAGTAGACACCGGTGCACAATGTACTATAATGCCATCGAGCTATAAAGGACCAGAGCCCATCTATATTTGTGGAGTGACAGGGGGATCTCAGCAGTTGACTGTATTGGAGGCTGAAGTGAGTCTGACTGGGAATGAGTGGGAAAAGCACTGCATTGTGACTGGCCCGGATGCTCCATGTATCCTTGGCATAGACTATCTTAGAAGAGGATATTGCAAGGACCCAAAAGGGTTCCGGTAGGCTTTTGGTATAGCTGCCTTAGAGACAGAGGGCATTAAACAATTATCTACCTTGCCTGGTCTCTCAGAGGACCCTTCTGTTGTGGGGTTGCTGAGGGTCGAAGAACAGCAAGTGCCAATTGCTACCACAACTGTGCACCGGCGGCAATATCGCACTAACCGAGACTCCCTGATTCCCATCCATAAGCTAATTCGTCAATTGGAGAGCCAAGGAGTGATCAGCAAGACCCATTCACCTTTCAATAGTCCCATATGGCCAGTGCGAAAGTCTAATGGCGAGTGGAGACTAACAGTGGACTATCGTGGCCTGAACAAAGTCACGCCACCACTGAGTGCTGCAGTGCCGGACATGCTGGAACTTCAGTACGAACTTGAGTTGAAGGCAGCCAAGTGGTACGCCACAATTGATATCGCTAATGCATTTTTCTCCATCCCTCTAGCAGCAGAGTGCAGGCCACAATTTGCCTTCACTTGGAGGGGAGTCCAATATACTTGGAATCGGCTGCCCCAGGGGTGAAACACAGCCCTACCATTTGCCATGGGCTGATCCAGTCTGCGCTAGAGCAGGGGGAAGCTCCTGAACACCTGCAGTACATCGATGACATTATTGTGTGGGGTGACACAGCAGAGGAAGTTTTCGAGAAAGGGAAGAAAATAGTCCAAATCCTTCTGAAAGCCGGTTTTGCCATAAAACAAAATAAAGTCAAAGGACCTGCACGAGAGATCCAGTTTTTAGGAATAAAATGGCAAGATGGACGTCGTCAAATCCCAATGGATGTGATCAACAAAATAACAGCTATGTCTCCACCAACTAACAAAAAAGAAACACAGACTTTCCTAGGTGTTGTGGGGTTTTGGAGAATGCACATCCCAAATTACAGTCTGATTGTAAACCCGCTCTACCAAGTAACCCGTAAGAAGAATGAGTTTGAATGGGGCCCTGAACAACGACAAGCCTTTGAACAAATCAAGCAGGAAATAGTCCATGCAGTAGCCCTTGGGCCAGTTCGAACAGGACCAGATGTAAAGAATGTGCTCTACACTGCAGCCGGGGAGAACGGCCCCACCTGGAGCCTCTGGCAGAAAGAACCTGGGGAAACTCGAGGTCGGCCTCTGGGGTTTTGGAGTCGGGGATACAGAGGATCTGAGGCCCACTATACTCCAACTGAAAAGGAGATATTGGCAGCATATGAAGGAGTTCGATCTGCTTCGGAGGTGGTCGGTACTGAAGCTCAGCTCCTGCTAGCACCCCGATTGCCAGTACTAGGCTGGATGTTCAAGGGAAGGGTCCCCTCTACGCATCATGCAACTGATGCTACATGGAGCAAGTGGGTTGCACTGATTACTCAGCGGGCTCGAATAGGAAACCCCAGTCGCCCAGGAATCTTGGAAGTGATCATGGACTGGCCAGAAGGCAAATACTTTGGGATATCATCAGAGGAGGAGGTGGGTCGTGCTTAAGAAGCCCCACTGTACAACCAGTTACCAGAGAATGAAAAGAAATATGCCCTGTTCACTGATGGGTCCTGTCGTATTGTGGGGAAGCATCGGAGATGGAAGGCTGCTGTATGGAGTCCTACGCAACGAGTTGCAGAAGCTGCTGAGGGAGAAGGTGAATCGAGTCAGTTTGCAGAAGTGAAAGCCATTCAGCTGGCTTTAGACATTGCTGAACGAGAAAAATGGCCAGTTCTCTATCTCTACACCGATTCATGGATGGTAGCAAATGCCCTGTGGGGATGGTTACAGCAATGGAAGCAAAACAACTGGCAGCGTAGGGGAAAACCCATCAGGACTGCTGCATTGTGGCAAGATATTGCTGCTCGGGTAGAGAACCTGGCTGTGAAAGTACGCCACGTAGATGCTCATGTGCCCAAGAATCGGGCTACTGAAGAACATCAAAACAACCAGCAGGTGGATCAGGCTGCTAAGATTGAAGTAGCTCAGGTGGACCTGGATTGGCAGCATAAAGGTGAATTATTTATAGCCCGATGGGCCCATGACACCTCAGGCCATCAAGGTAGAGATGCAACATACAGATGGGCTCGTGATCGAGGGGTGGACCTGACCATGGACGCTATAGCACAGGTTATTCATGACTGTGAAACATGTGCTGCAATCAAGCAAGCCAAACGGTCAAAGCCTCTTTGGTATGGAGGACGGTGGCTGAAATATAAATATGGAGAGGCCTGGCAGATTGATTACATCACACTCCCTCAAACTCGCAATGGCAAGCGCCACGTACTTACAATGGTGGAAGCAACCACCGGATGGCTGGAAACATATCCTGTGCCTCATGCCACCGCCCAGAACACCATCCTGGGCCTTGAAAAGCAAGTCCTATGGCGACATGGCACCCCAGAAAGAATAGAGTCAGACAATGGGACTCACTTCCGAAACAACCTTATAGACACTTGGGCCAAAGAACATGGTATTGAATGGGTGTATCACATCCCCTATCATGCACCAGCCTCCAGGAAAGTTGAACGATACAATGGCCTGTTAAAGACTACCTTGAAAGCAATGGGCGCTGGGACGTTCAAAAACTGGGATATGCATTTGGCAAAGGCCACCTGGTTAGTCAATACTAGGGGATCTACCAACCGAGCTGGACCTGCCCAATCAAACCTGTTACGTACTGTAGATGGGGATAAAGTTCCTGTAGTGCATGTAAAAAATATGCTGGGTAAAACAGTCTGGGCTACTCCTGCCTCAGGAAAAGGCAAACCTATTCGTGGAATTGTTTTCGCTCAGGGACCTGGATACACTTGGTGGGTGATGCAAAAGAACGGAGAGGTGCGGTGTGTACCTCAAGGAGATTTAATACTGGGTGAGAATAGCCCATGAACTGAATTGTACCATGTTAATTAATATATTATAATGTATGTTATCACTACCATGATTACTATAGGTGACTAATTAGAATGTATGGAAAAGAGTGTAACCTGAGCATGACATAAATGGTATGGAATAAGGGGTGGATAGATGTCCTGGTTTCAGTTAGAACAGAATTAATTTTCTTCCTAGTAGCTGGTGGAATGCTGTGTTTTGGCTTAGGATGAGAAGAGTGCTGATAACACCCCGATGCTTTAATTGTTGCAGAGCAGTGCTTACACCAAGCCAAGGACATCTCAGCCTTTTGCTCTGTCCTGCCAACGGGCAGGCTGGGGGTGCAGTAAGAGCTGGGTGACCCAAACTAGCCAAAGGGGTATTCCATACCATCTGATGTCATGCTAAACAATATATAGGGGTGGCTAGCCGGGGGGAGGGGGCCGGACTGCTCGGGGTGAGGCTGGGCATCGGTCAGCGAGTGGTGAGCAATTGCATTGTGCATCACTTGTTTGTACATATTATTATTATTTCCCTATTATCACCATTGTATTATTATTGTTATTATTGTTATTATTATTTTGTTACTATTATTTTCCTGTCTTATTAAACTGTCTTTATCTCAACTCACGGGCTTCACTTTCCATTTCTCACCCTCCCTACTCCCAGAGAGGGAGTAGGGAGGGTGAGCGAACGGCTGTGTGGTGTTTAACTGCCGGCCGGGTTAAACCACCAAAAAGTGAGATATCCATTTAATCTGGTGGTAGTGTTATAAATGGCTAAGTCCCAAAATAGGATTATCATCAAAGTTTACAATCTATTAAAGGAATAGAGGTAAGCAAACAGCGCTGGGTGCGCCGGGAGTCTCTGCTCCACCAAGACGCACACCAGTTACATCAAGTAGCTGATTTTTATGCTCCTAGGCTAATACATATTCATTACTACTTCTAAAAAACCACAGGGTTATTATAATTAGTTTCCGGAATCCAAACCCTCCTACTGGAGCATGCGTATCAGTCTCTGGTGGTCCCTCTGGGGGTCTCTGGGGGTCTCTCATGCTGAAGGCTCATAGTCTTCCTCTCAGGCATTTTTTCTTGTCCTTCTCCTTTGTCCATCTTGGCTGTATGTCAGAGGCTTGCGCAACGTTCCCTGCAAGCTTTGTCTTTTAGCCATCCTTCAGCTTTCCCCTTCTCCTTAATCTCCTGGCCAGATATCAGGGAGTTGCATAGTGTCCCATGCAATAGTCATAATAGTTAGCAGTTATTCTGAAACCCCCCAGTGATTCAAAGATCGAAGCCGAAATTCCTTTAAGTGTTATATTCTTTATTGCAGCGCTGGATGCATGGGGGATCTCTCCACCTATCGTGCATACCCAAAGCGGAAAGCAGTCTTGGATTTATACAATCTATTAGTATTCTACAAGCGCCTATACATATTCATCACCTATCCCCGCCTTCTCTCACTTCTCATGCTAATTAGCTTTTTGGTGCCTTGCGCCTGTGTAGAGCCTCCCAAGAATTGCGGGCAGGGGTCTTCAGGACGTGGGCAGTGGTCTTTGGGAGGAAGACTCTGAGTCTTCCTCACAGTGTACTTTTCACCTTTGGTCAGGATTCAGCTGAGTTGGCACATTTCTTAATTGCAAGAGCTGGCTTTTGCTGATTCTTCTGTTTGTTGTATCTTTATCATGAATTCCAATGTTCTGTTTCGAGATTTATAGTCCTTACATCTGTTTCTCTGTCCGTCTGCTGCTTCCTTATCTGGGGATTATCCTTGCCTCCCCAATGTCTCCTTAATCACCAGATAACAGAGACTTCAAGGAAAAACCTACAAACACATTTCCCTTCAAGCTCTCTATTGACACGAATTGCTAAAACATTCCTCACAATCCCTTATCTTCTTTTTAATATCCTC
Organism: Anas acuta; assembly: GCF_963932015.1. Lineage (NCBI taxonomy): Eukaryota > Metazoa > Chordata > Aves > Anseriformes > Anatidae > Anas > Anas acuta. Next base: position 16,026,946 of record NC_089016.1, read on the forward strand.
AATTCGTGTCTCTTTTTCAACTTTTGTCAGTAATAACTGGATTTAATCAGTCCGTTCTTGGAGGGTCCAATTCTTAAGCATCATAATTGACATATCCCCTTCCTTTCTTAATGAAGTCATTACAAATGTACCATTTATTATCCGGCGTATCAATAATGTAAAGCAAGGTATCATACAAAGTATGAATAATAACATCATTACACCACATAAAAGTAAAAATAACATCCTTTTATCCCATGGTCCACTGGGCAGCCACGAAAACAAATCCCAATCCATACCCTTCCAAGTTTGTGCTGGGATGTGGGCTAATTTTCTAATTTATTTTGTTATCTGTTTAACCACATTCCCATTATCGTCAATTTGTAAGCAACAATTAGAATCATTTAGTTTCCCACACACACACCCCTCTTCTGCTAGTAAATAGTCTAAAACCATTCTATGTTGAAAGATAGCATTCCTCATCTGGGTGGACTGATCAGCTGAAAGATCCAAAGCCATCGCTGTGTGATTGGTTATAATTTCGAGGACAGCTTGCAACCTAATTATTTGATTCAAATTATAAATAGGTTCTCAGGCTCCGGATATTACCTCATTCGGGTTCCAGGTAGCTCGTCCATAATACTGTATGATTCTTTCAGGGGGCCATTCATTTTCTCTCCATTTTTGAGCACTATCCCCGGCTAAGGAAGCATCAATAGATCATTTTTCTCTATTCAGATCATCACATAATTTTATTCCTAAGTGATTTCCTTGTATTTGTGACAATAAAAAGAACAAGGTTCTTATGTACCCCACATAGCATATTCCTGACCAGTCATTTGGTAGCCTTTTGTAGGCCTGTTTGCCACACACCCAATAATGTCCCTTTAGAGCCCACGTCCCATTTGGAAAAGGACCGTCCCATTCTCTTTTATTCTTTGTGATGTGAAAATACAGAGTGTTTTCATTACCAAGTGGTCCTATTACAATGTCTGCCCCATTAGTAATCGTATATATACACTTCCAAGCTCCTGCACTAGATTCCCACTCACAATTACAACCAAGTTCTCCTTCACGGCTTGTCATATTACAAGCCGACCAGAAATGTTTAAAGAACACTTGTGTCCCATTCTCATCTTGCCACCTCCAGCGGTAGACTCTTACCACATGTTGCTACCTAGTGGTGTTATCACGCTGACAACTCAGGATTTGAACGTCAAATTGTCCCTTTGATTGTGCTCTTGCCATGGCTTCACATCCAGGTCCAAAAAATTCATATATGAGTATTTCAGCCAAGTCCCGTTTTTCAGCTGGACATGTGTAGTGTTCCATTTTCCTTTACTTGCTGTACAGTTTATAGGTCCACATTCAGGATCAGTACAATCATATCCGGGAGATAGAGTCCAATTACAAATGCTTTCTCCCACCTCTACTGTTCCTGCTCTGTTTAAACAGTATATACCCCACTCTGACGAGTGCAATTGCCACAGGCCTTCTTCCTCTTTCCAGAATTGTGTTCCATTATGAACTTCACTCAAGTTACTAACCCACCACTTAGGTTCAACCGGGCCAGCTACCCAGGGCCAACTTTCAGTTCCCCCCGGTCCTCCACAAACCCAGCAATTGCTAAGGTTAAAGGCCTTGGCCACTTCCTCTCCCAGAATGAAAAAGTTATTCCTCCATTCTTGCCCATGGCTTAATTGCCCCTATAAAAATAGTACCAGGAAGTATAACATCCTTCTGCGTCGTCCAGGGGGTATCGTGGGGGTGTGAGAAATGCCTTCAATCAAGGGGTTGGGCCCACTTCCAGGATCTATTTGAGCTTGTGTTACTGTTCAGCCTTTGAGGGTGATCCAGCTCCTGGAAAACTAATTACAATAGGTTTAAAAAGAATCTTATTTATTTTATACATATATATTTTTCTTTGTTTGTTTGTTTCTTTTCCCTGGGACAACCTGGCTTTAGTACGGGAGAAGTCTGGTCGAGGCCCTCTCACTCGGCAGTCAATACCCATAGGGGTTGCCTCCCTCGGTAGACCATACACACTGCAGTGGAGGGTCCTGCCCCGGTCTTGCCTTCTCCCTTTCTTCCCTTCAGGCTTGTCCCCTTTATCTGGCATCCTTAATTCATGCAGAGCCTTAATGCCAGAATATTAGTTCTTCCTTAGCTTTAATTTCAGTTCCCCAGCAGCAGACTCAACCCTCCAAGCTTCGGTATTTATTGGTCCTTTTACTCTGGATGCATGGGTCCAACCCCTTTCTGCTGTTCTCACAGCTTTTTCAGTGGTAAGTAAAACAAGGTACAGTCCCTCCCACCGGGGGTGTAATGATTCTTCCCTCCAAGTTTTTATTAAGAACTTTTCCCCTGGTTGTATCTTATGAATAGCAAATCCTAAAGGTGGCGTTTGAGCCATCATTCCAATAGTAATTATATATTTCTGGATACTACGATCCTCAACTACATTGTTCCCCAGAGGCATCCCCTGTGAATAAGGCATACCATATAAAATTTCATATGGTGATAATCCAGTCTCACTGTGTGGTTTAGTTCTTATGTTTAAAAGTGCCAATGGTAAGCATTTCATTCAGGGCATTTGTGTCTCAATCATTAATTTAGCCAATTGTTGTTTTATTGTTTGATTCAGTCTTTCTACTTTCCCTGAGCTTTTTGGGTGCCACGGAGTATGACATTCCCACTGAATACCTAATGATTGACATAATAATTTTATTATTTTAGAAGTAAAGTGTGTGCCCTGATCAGAATCAATGTACTGGATTATCCCATATTTAGGTATCAGGTGTTCTAATAAAATTTTTACCACCATTTGTGCTGTAGCTTGTGCTACGGGATAAGCTTCTACCCATTGTGTTAAATGATCTACTACTACCAATAGATATTTTATCCTCCCTACCTTGGGCAATTCAGTGAAATTAACTTGTACTCTCTCGAAAGGCCTATAAGCTGTTTTTCTCCCTCTGGTGGCTGCTCGTTGAAACACTTTCTTATTTATCTTCCGACAAGTTAAACAACCTTGTGTGATTTGCTTTGCTATTTCAAAAACCCCTATGCAACCAAATTGTTTGAGTAAATGATTACTAAATGCTTTTGTACCCCGATGTGTTTGTGCATGCAAACGTTCCAATATTTGCCTTGCATAAGCTTTTGGTAATATCTCTCGCCCATCTGGCAATGTCCATTTTCCTTGTTCTAATTTAGCACCTATTTTCTCCAGTTTTGTCTGTTCTTCAGGGGTAAACTTTTTTTCTTTTCCCTCTCGCCTTTCTTCCTCCTGTACTATGTTAATTTTAGCAGCCTGAGTTCTCAAGACTGCTTCCTGAGCTTCTTTATCTGCTAGATTATTTCCTCTGGTGTGATAATCTAATCCCTTTTGGTGTCCTTTTACATGTACCACTGCTATCTCCTTTGGTTCTCTTAATGCTCTTAACATTTTTATTATTAATTCTTGATGTATAAGATTCCTCCCTTGAGTATTAATTAAACCTCTTTCTTCCCAAATTTTTCCAAAGGTATGAACCACCCCATATGCATATTTAGAATCTGTATATATAGTTCCACTTTTCCCCTTTAATAGTTCCAGGGCCCTATATAGGGCATACAGCTCACAAGCCTGAGCTGACCATGATGGACTCAATGGTCCTGATTCCACAGGTTCCAGGTGCTTATTAATTATTGCATATCCTGATTTTCTTTTTCCCTCCACTACTCGGGAGGAGCCATCTATAAACAGTGCTTCTCCTTTCTCTAACTCAGTATCCCTTAAATCTGGCCTTACTTTAGTCTGGGTCTCAATTACCTCTAAACAGTTATGTTGTAATTCCTCTGATGGTTTTCCAAACAAAAATTGTGCTGGACTCTGAGCAGAGGTTACCCTCAGCTCTAAGTCAGGGGAGTCAATTAGTATCGCTTCATACTTTAGGATCCGGCTGTCTGTTAACCATTTCTCTGCTTTCTGTTGTAAGACACTTCTGACATTGTGTGGAGTATACACTTTTAAGGGATCATTAAAGGTGATCTTTCTAACTTCCTCTATTAATAATGCCGTAGCGACCAAAGCTTGGAGACAAGCAGGCCACCCTCTACTTACTGGATCAAGTAACTTCGAACAATACCCCACAGGTTTCTTAATTCCTGCCCAGTCCTGAGTAAGAACTCCATATGCTGTCTGGTTTGATGTGTTCACAAAGAGATAAAAAGGTTTTTCCAGATCTGGGAGGCTCAATACAGGTGCTTGTATTAATGCCTTTTTATTTCCTCAAATTTTTGATCATCTTCTGTAGACCACTTAAGTTGGTTATTAATTAATTTCTCATGTAAGAATTTAACTTTTTCACTGTAGTTTTCAAGCCATGGTCTACAATATCCTAATAATCCCAATATTTGCCGGATTTCCTTTTTAGTTTGTGGGGGTCTTAAGGATAGGATCCCAGATACCCTGTCAGGATCTAACTTCTTTTTTCCCTTACTCAACCAATGTCCTAAGTATTTTACTTCCTGTTCCACAAATTGCAATTTTGATTGAGACACCTTTAATCCCTTTTCTCCTAGGAAATTTAACAATTTAATAGTAGCTTCTCGGGTTCCCTCTTCAGTTTCTTCTGCTACTAATAGATCATTCACATATTGCAATAATTTTACCTCCCTGGGTAATGTAAAATCTTGTAAAACTTTTTCTAAAGTTTGTCCAAATAGATTCGGTGACTCTCTAAACCCCTGTGGTAGCATGGTCCACCTTAATTGTTGTTTCCGTCCTGTTTCAGGGTCTTCCCACTTAAAAGCAAAATAATCTCTGGATTTTTCATCCAGAGGGCAGGCCCAAAAGGCATCTTTCAGATCTATTACGCTATACCAAGTATGTTTGGGAGAGATATGACTTAGTAAAGTATAAGGATTTGCCACCACGGGGAATTTAGTGATTGTTCGCTGATTTACAGCTCTCAGGTCCTGTACCATTCTGTATGACCCAGCCGATTTCTTTACAGGGAGGATGGGTGTATTATGAGGTGACATACATGGTTCTAGAGTTCCTTTTTCCAGAAGTCTGTCAACTATAGGTTTTAATCCTTTTTGACCCTCCATTGGTATAGGGTATTGTTTAATTCTAATTGGACGATGTGGATCCATTATTTGAACATTTATGGGGTCCATTTCTATTTTTCCAATTTCCCCTTCCTTATACCACACTGAGGGGTTAATGAATTCTTCATCTTTTTGTGTCAAAGTGTATAATTTAATCTGCAATTTATCCCCTTGACTTTGAATGCTTCAGTTTAATTTTAAAACCAAATCCCTTCCTAGTAAATTGTACTCCGCTTCAGGGAGCAAAAGTAAACCATTAAGACAATTTTTTTTTTATCTGTTTCTACTTCTACATCTTTCAAAACAGGTACCTTAAAGGGTTCTCCTTTTGCCCCTATTACAGACATGTAACTCTTCCCTTCTTCTATTCCTTTTGGAAGTTTTTGAATAGTGGATTTTTCAGCCCCTGTGTCTACTAAAAATAAGACTTCCTCTTTATGGGGACCAATTAATAGTTTTATCAAGGGCTCTGTTGATGTTGAAGTCCCCAGAAGATATAGCCCCTGACACCCCTATTCTTCTTTGAATATTTTCTCATCTTTTTCCCGCTTACGACAGTTCCTCTGAATACGTCCCTTCTTGTTGCAATAGTAACAGACGTGAATTGTGAATCTCTCTCGACAAGGCTGCCCCCTAGGGTTTTTTTCTATTCCTTTTTCCCTCCTCTCTCTGGATGAGGTCTTTTTCTGACTTTCTCTTACTGCTGCTACAAAGATCTTGGCTTCTGCTTTTTGTTTTTCCTCATCTCTTCTAACATATACTTTCTGTGCTTCCCTAAATAATTCTTCTACTCCTCTCTCTTGCCAATCTTCTAGCTTTTCTAATTTTCTTCTTATGCCCCCCCAGGATTTAGCTACAAATTGTCTTCTAAGGAGTGCAGTTCCAACCACTGTATTCGTATTAATTCCCGAATACATTTGTAGGCTTTTCCTTAATCTCTCCAACCATTCCGTTGAAGATTCATCTTTCCCTTGTTGTTCATTAAATACTTTATTAATGTTTTGTCCTCGTGGAACCGCTTCCCTTATTCCCTGTATGATTAATGTTCTCAAATCCCTCATATTCTGTCTTCCTTGGGGTTGTTGATGATCCCAGTGGGGATCCGCATTTGGCCATTTTTGGTCTCCCGGGGGTCCTGCTTGATTCTGTCTTTCCCAAATCCTCATTCCTGCTTGCCTAATCATTCCCCTTTCCTCAGCAGTAAATAAGATTCTTAAAATGGACTGTATTTCTTCCCAGGTATAAGTATTAGGGCCTAGGAATTGGTCCAGTTTTTCAGCTACTCTGAGGGGGTCATTTAATAGGATTCCCATTTCTTTCTTAAAATTCCTTACATCTGTGGTATTTAAGGGGACTGCCACGAACCCGATGCCTCCCTGATTGCCTCCGAGGGGTACCTCTCTTAAGGGATATAGAGAAGCTCTCTCAGATACGACAGTCCTACTTCTTATACATGCAGCCGGAGGTCCGTCTAATTCCGTTGCTGTTAGTGGTGGAGGCAGGGACAACGGTGGTACTACTGGAGATATTACGGCCACCAGAGGGGGAGCCTCCGGGGGTGTATTGTTAGGATATAGAGGTGGTAAATTATCCAATGGCTCCCATTCATCATCTTTTTCATGTTTTTCTTCTTCTTCAAAATTCTCATTTGTTTTTAGTGTAAATATTGAAGCTGGACGTTAAATCCTGATCCATAATCCTGCATAATCACTTTCTTCCCGGCAAAAAGGTTTTTTTGAATTAACATGTATATTTAAGGCCTGGCAGATCCAGTCTTCAAAAGATCCAAAAACAGGCATGTGTCAACAGGCATGTGGTCTTAAAGGCTCCTTTGGCCATTCTATCATACAATACTGAACTGTTTTTAATTTACTTTTTCCCTTTCTGGGGCCCCTATCATTCCAATTTCCAGTCATTATTCCTAATGGACTTTCTGGTGGTATATCTGGTATTTCGCTCCCTTCCTTCTGGTCCCTGGTCTTTGACTTTGTCTGACCCATCTAGGAATTTTACTATGGCAATTCCCACAGCCCCTTGGTTACCTTAGTGAGAGTGTCTTGCAGGGGATTTAGGACCTATTACCCACCCATGGATCCTATAGGAATTGCTTCGGTCCTTCACCGGCCAAGTCCCTCGCGGGAGATTGGAACCGTGGTTAGAAGACCTCCAAATTCGCTTCGGAACTGAGTTCCGTCTCAGTCACACTCTTACACACACAGGCAACCAAATCCCACCCAACCAGATGGTATACACCTTAAATACTTACGACTCCGTCGTCTTCGTCCGGATCTTCGCGCGCAGAATTATGGGCGAAAAACAGTGCTGCAGCCAGCAAGGGAGCTCATAAAAATCAAAATCAAAATCTTTGCTTACCTTTATTCAGGTACAAGATGGCATTGGTTCCGGACAGGAGCCACGAAATGGTGGGACGCCTCTCCTAGATTAAAATCCAGGAACCAAAACCATCCCGGACGAGCCCCCAAGTTGTTATAAATGGCTAAGTCTCAAAATAGGATTATAATCAAAGTTTAAAATTTATTAAAGGAATAGAGGTAAGCAAACAGCGCTGGGTGGGTCTAGGTGGAGTGGAGACACCTGGTGCACCCAGTGCTGTTTGCTTACATCTATTCATTTAATAAATTGTAAACTTTGATTATAGGCCTATTTTGAGACTTAGCCATTTATAACAGTGCCATCCAGTGTTGGGGCTGTACGGGGTTGGGGCCGTCTGGGCTTGGCGTTAGGAGAATGGTTAGGGTTTGGGGCCATCCGGGGTTGAGGCCGTCTGGGGGTTGAGGCCAAGGGCTGGCGTTACGAGAAGAGTTAGGGTTCGGGGCCGTCTGGGATTGGGGCTAAGGGTTGGCATGAGGAGAAGGGTTAGGGGATGGGACCGTCCTGGGTTGAGGCCAAGGGTTGGCGTTAGGAGAAGGGTTAGAGCTTGGGGCCATCCGGGGTTGGGGCCATCCGGGTTAGGGGCCATGGGCTGGCATTAGGATAAGGGTTAGGACATGGGGCCGTCCGGAGTTGGGGCAGTCCGGGGTAGGGCCTGTCGCAGTTGGGGTGAGGGGACGGCGTTAGGAGAAGTGTTAGGGGTTGGGGCTGTCCGAGGTTGGGGCCAGGGATTGGCGGTAGGATAAGGGATAGGTGTTGGGGCCGTCTGGGGTTGGGGCCAGGGATGTGCATTAGGAGAAGTCTAATGGGTTGGGGCCCGCTGTGTTTGGGGCCCACCGTGTTTGGGGCCAGGGGCTGGGCATTAGAGGCAGTGTTAGGGACTGGGGCCGTCTGGGGTTGGGGCCAAGTGTTGGCATTAGGAGAAGGGTGAGGAGTTGGGGCCATCTGGGTTTGGGGTCAAGGTTTGGCGTTCTGAGAAGTGTTAGGGATTGGGGACGTCCGGTGTTGGGGCCAAGTGTTTGCATTAGGAGAAGGGTGAGTGGTTGGGGTCATCCGGGGTTGGGGCCAGGGGCTGGCATTACGAGAACGGTTAGGGGTTGGGGCCCACCGTGTTTGGGGCCTGGGGCTGGTGTTAGGAGAAGGGTTAGGGTTTGGGGCCGTCCGGGGTTTGGGCAAGGGGTTGATGTGAGGAGAAGGGTTAGGGCTTGGGTCCGTCTGGGGTTGGGACCAAGGGTTGGCATTAGGAGAAGGGTTAGTGCTTGGGGCCATCTGGGGATGGGTCCAAGTATTGCCATTAGGAGAAGGGTTAGAGTTTATGGCCATCCGGGGTTGGGGCCAATGTTTGGCGATATGAGATTGGTTAGGGCTTGGGGCTGTCTGGGTTTGGGGCCAAAGGTTGACATTAGGAGAATTGTGAGGGGTTGGGGCCAAGGGTTGGCGTTATGAGAAGGGTGAAGGGTTGGGGCCTTCTGGCCTTGGGGCCGGGGATTGGCATAAGGAGAAGGCTTAGGGGTTGCGGCCGTCCGGGGTATTAGCCAGGGGCTGGCTTTAGGATAAGGATTAAGACTTGGGGCAGTCCGGGGCAGTGGCCAGGGGTTGGCTTTAGGAGAAGGGTTAAAGGTTGGGGCCGTCCAGGGCTGGGGCCAGGGATTGGCGTTAGGAAAAGTCTTAGGGTTTGGGGTCATCCAAGCTTGTGACAGGGACTGGTGTTAGGAGAAGGGTTAGGGCTTGGGGCCATCCGGGGTTGGGGCCAAGGGTTGACATTAGAAGAATTGTGAGGGGTTGGGGCCAGGGGCTGGCATTAAGAGACGTGTTAGTGGTTGGGGCCATCCGGGGTTGGGGCCAGGGGTTGGACTTAGGAGAAGTGTTAGGGGTTGGGGCCATCTGGGTTTGGGCCAGGGTTTGCGTTAGGAGAAGGGTTAGGGGTTTGGGGCCGTCCGGGGTTGGGGCCCGGGATTGGCATTAGGAGAATGTTTAGGGGTTGGGGCCATCCAGGGTTGGGGCCAGGGATTGGTGTTAGGAGAAGGGTTAGGGTTTACAGCCGTCTGGTGTTGGGGCCAAGGGTTGACGTTATGAGAAGGGTGAAGGGTTGGGGCCATCTGGGGTTGGGGCCAGGGATTGGCGTTAGGAGAAGGGTTAGGGGTTGGGGCTGTCCAGGGTTGGGGCCAAGGGTTGACGTTAGGAGAAGGGTTAGGGGTTGGGGCCAAGAGTTGGTTTTAGGGAAACGTTAGGGGTCGGGTCCGTCCGGGGTTGGGGCCAAGTGTTGGCATTAGGAGAAGGGTGAGGGGTTGGTGGTTATCCAGGTTTGAAGGCAAGGTTTGACGTTCTGAGAAGTGTTAGGGATTGGAGCCAAGGGTTTGCGTTCTGAGAAGGGTGACGGTTTGGGGCCAAGGGTTGGCCTTAGGGGAAGGGTGAGGGGTTGGGGACCTCTGGGGTTGGGGCCAGGGGCTGGCGTTAGGAGAAGGGTGAGGGGTTGGGGCCCATCATGGTTGGGGCCAGGGATTGGCGTTAGGAGAAGTCTTAGGGTTTGGGGTCATCCAAGCTTGTGACAGGGACTGGTGTTAGGAGAAGTGTTAGTGGTTGGGGCCGTCTGGTGTTGGGGCCAGGGGCTGGGCGTTAGGAGAAGTGTTAGGGGTTTGGGGCCATCCGTTGTTGGGGCCAAGGATTGACGTTACGAGAAGTGTGAAGGGTTGGGGCCATCTGGGGTTGGGGCCAAGAGTTTGTTTTAGGGAAAGGTTAGGGATTGGGTCCTTCTGGGGTTGGGGCCAAGTCTTGGCATTAGGAGAAGGGTGAGGGGTTGGGGCCATCTGGGTTTGGGGTCAAGGTTTGACGTTCTGAGAAGTGTGAGATGTTGGGGCCAAGAGCTGACGTTAGGAGAAGGGTTAGGGGTTTGGGCCCACAGTGGTTGGGGCCAGGGATTGGCGTTAGGAGAAGGGTTAGGGGTTTGGGGCCGTTCGGTGTTGGGGCCAATGGTTCGCATTAGGAGAAGGGTTAGGGGTTTGGGGCCGTTCGGTGTTGGGGCCAATGGTTTGCATTAGGAGAAGGGTTAGGGCTTGGGGATGTCCGGGGATGGGGCCAAGGGTTGGCGTTATGAGAAGGGTCAGGGGTTGGGGCAAAGAGTTGGTTTTAGGGAAAGGTTAGGGGTTGTGTCCATCCGGGGTTGGGGCCAACGGTTTGCATTAGGAGAAGGGTTACGGGTTGGGGTCTTCAAGGGTTGGGGCCAAGGGTTGGCGTTAGGAGAAGGGTTAGGGCTTGGGGCCATCCGGGGCTGGGGCCAGGGGCTGGCATTAGGAGATTGGTTAGGGCTTGGGACTGTCTGGGTTTAGGGCCAAGGATTGGCGTTAGGAGAATTGTAAGGTGTTGGTGCCAAGGATTTGCGTTGGGAGAAGGGTAAGGAGTTGGGGCCAAGGGTTGGCGTTAATAGAATGGTTAGGGGCCGGGGCCATCCTGGGTTCGGATAAAGGGTTGGCGTTGGGAGAAGGGTTAGGGCTTGGGGCCGTCTGGGGTTAGCGTTAGGTGAAGGTTTAGGGGATGGGGCTGTCCAGGGTTGGCGTTAAGTGAAGGGTTAAGGGTTGGGGCCGTCGGGGGTTGGGGCTGTCCGGGGTTGGATCTCTCCAGGGTTGGGCACTTCCGGACTTGGCGTTTGGAGAAGGTTTATGGTTTGGGGTCGTCCAGGTTTGGGGCCAAGGATTGGCGTTAGGAGAAGGGTTCGGGTTGGGGCCCTTCAGGATTGGTGCTGTCCAAGGTTTGGGCTGTCTGGGGATGGGGCCAGGGGCTGGCGTTAGGAGAAGGGTTAGGGGTAGGGGCCGTCCAGGGTTGGGAGCCTCCAGGCTTGGTGCCAGGGGCTGGTGTTAAGGGAAGTGTTAGGGGTTCGGGCTGCCAGGGTTGGCGTTAGAATAGGGTTATGGGTTGGGGCCGCCTGGGCTTGGGCCGTCCAGGGTTGGGGCCATGGGCTGGCATTAGGAGAAGGGTTAGGGTTTGTGGCAGTCCGGGGTTGGGGCCGTCCATGCTTGGGGCCGTCCTGGGTTGGGGCCAGGGGCTGGCGTTAGGAGAAGGGTTAGGGGTTGGGGCCGTCCAGGCTTGGCGTTAGAAGAAGGGTTAGGGGTTGGGGCCGTCCGGAGTTGGGGCCAAGGATTGGCATTAGGAGAAAGGTTTTGGCTTGGGGCCGTCTGGGGTTGGGGCCGTCTGGGGTTGGGGCCAGGGGCTGACCTTTGGAGAAGTGTTAGGTGTTGGGGCCCTCCAGAATGGGGCCAAGGATTGGCGTTAGGGGTTGGGGCTGTCCAGGTTTAGGTCCCTCCGAGGTTGGGGCCAGGGGCTGGTTTTAGGAGAAGGGTTAGGGGTTGGGGCCATCCGGGGTTGGGGCTGTCTGGGGTTGGTGCCATGGGCTGGCATTTGGAGAAGGGTTAGGGTTTGGGGCCATCCAGGGTTGGGGCCAGAGGCTGGCGTTAGGAGAAGTGTTGCAGTTTATGGCCGTCTGGGGTTGGGACCGTCCGTGCTTGGGGCCGTCTTGGCTTGGGGCCAGGGGTTGACGTTAGGAGAAGGGTTAGGGGTTGTGGCCATCCGGGGTTGGTGCCAAGAGTTGGCATTAGGAGAAGAGTGAGGGGTGGGGGCCAAGGGTTGGCATTAGGAGAAGGGTTAGGGCTTGGGGCCAAGAGTTGGCGTTAGGAGAAGAGTTAGGGTTTTGGGCGAAGGGTTGGCGTTAGTAGAAGTTTTAGGGGTTGTGGCTGTCCGGGGCTGGGGCCATGGGTTTGCGTTAGGAGACGGGCGAGGGGTTGGGCCCAAGATTGGCGTTAGGAGATGTGTTAGATGTTGGGGCCATCCGGGGTTGGGCCAAGGTTTGGCATTAGGGGAAGGGTAAGGGTTGTTGCCATCTGGGGTAGGGTACAAGGGTTGGCATTAGGAGAAGGATGAGGTGTTTGGTCTGTGCGGGGTTGGAGCCAAGGGTATGCGTTATGAGAAGTGTGAGGGGTTGGGGAAATCCGGGGTTGGGGCCAAGGCGTTAAGAGAAATGTTAATGCTGGGGTCCATCCCAGGTTTGGGCGGTCCGGGATTGGGGCCAAAGGCTGGCGTTAGAAGTGTTGCAGTTTATGGCCGTCCAGGGTTGGGACCGTCCCTGCTTGGGGCAATCCTGGGTTAGGGCCAGGGGTTGGTGTTAGGAGAAGGGTTAGGGGTTGGGGCCATCCAGGTTTGGGGCCCTCCGGGGTTTGGGCCAGGGGCTGGTTTTAGGAGAATTGTTAGGGGTTGTGTCTGTCCACGGTTGGAGCCATCCGGGGCAGGCACAAGGGGCTGGCATTATGAGAAGGATTAGGGTTTGGGGCAATCCGGGGTTTGGGCCGTCCGGGGTTGGGGCCATGGGCTGGCATTAGGAGAAGGGTTAGGGTTTGGGGCCATCTGGGGTTGGGGCCAAGGGTTGGCGTTAGGAGAAGGGTTAGGTGTTGGGACCATCCGGGGTTGGCTTTAGGAGAAGGGTTAGTGATTGGGATCGTCCGGGCTTAGCAGTAGGAGAAGGGTTAGGGTTTGCTGCCGTCCGGGTTTTAGGCCAAGGATTGTCGTTAGGAGAAGGGTTAGGGGTTGGGGCCGTCCGTGCTTGGGGCCGTCCTGGGTTGGGGCCAGGGGCTGGCATTAGGAGAAGAGTTAGGGGTTGGGGCCATCCGGGGTTTGGGTTCAAGGTTTGGCGTTAGGAGAAGGGTCCATCTGGGCTTGACTTTAGGAGAAGGGTTTTGATTTGGGGTCATCCTAGTTTGGGGCCAAGGATTGGTGTTAAGGGAATGGTTAGGTGTTGGGGCCGTCCGGGGTTGACCTTACGAGAAGGGTTAGGGGTTGTGGCCGTCCGGGTTTGGGGCCAAGGGTTGGTGTTAGGAGATGGATAACGGGTTGGGGCCAAGGGTTTGTGTTAGGAGAAGGGTTAGGGGTTGGGGCCGTCCTGGGACGGCTTTAGGAGAAGGGTTAGGCGTTGGGGCCGTCCAGGATTGGTGTTTAGAGAAGGGTTAGGGGTTTGGGCAGTCCGGGATTAGGGCCAAGGATTGGTGTGAGGAGAAGAGTTAGGGGTTGGGGCCAGGGGTTGGCGTTAGGAGAAGTTTTAGGTGTTGGGTCTAATGTTGGTGTTAAGAAAATGGTTAGGATTTGGGTTTAAGTTTTTGCGATAGAAGAAGTGTTAGGGGTTGGGGCCGTAGAGGACTGGGGCCAAGGGTTGTCGTTAGGAGAAGGGTGAGGGGTTGGGGAAATCCATGGTTGGGGCCAAGGGTTGGCCTTAGCAGAAGGGTAAGTGTTTGGGGCCAAGGGTTTGCGTTGTGAGCAGGGTTAGGGCTTGGGTCCATCCAGGGTTTGGGCCAAGGGTTGGCGTTAGGAGAAAAGTTAGGGGTTAAGGACAAAGCTTGTCGTCAGGAGAAAGTTTAGGGGTTGGGGCCAAGGGTTGGCGTTAGGAGAAGGGTTAGGAATTGGGGCCAAGTTTTGCTGTTAGGAGAAGGGTTAGGGCTTGGAGCCGTCCGGGGTTCAGGCCAAGGGTTGGCGTCTGGAGAAGGGTTAGGGGTTTGGGGCCAAGGGTTGGTGTTAGGGGAAGGGTTAGGGGTTGGGGCCATCCTGGGATGGCTTTAGGAGAAGGGTTAGGCGTTGGGGCTGTCCAGGTTTGGCATTAGGAGAAGGGTTAGGGGTTGGGGCCGTCCGGGGTTGGGGCCGTCCAGCGTTGGGGCCACGGGCTGGCATTAGTAGAAGGGTTAGTGGTTGGGGCCATCCAGGGTTGGGGCCGTCCGGGGTTGGGGCCAAGGGCTGGCGTTAGGAGAAGTGTTAGGTGTTGAGGCCATTACGGGTTGTGGCCAAGGGTTGGTGGTAGTAGTAGGGTTAGAGTTTGTGTTAGTATAAGGTGTTGGGGTAGTTAGGGGTTCAGGCCAAGAGTTTGCATTAAAAGTAGTGTTATAAATGGCTCAGGATTCAAATTAGGATTAAATAAAAAAATAGGATTTATTAAAAGAATATAAAGGAATAGAGGTAAGCAAACAGCACTGGGTGCACCGGGAGTCTCCGCTCCACCAGGACGCACACCAGTTACATCAAGCAGCTGATTTTTATGCTCCTAGACTAATACATATTCATTACTACTTCTAAAAAAATAGATTATTATAATTAGCTTCCGGGGTCCAGTCCCTCCTACTGGAGCATGCGCATCAGTCTCCTCTGGGGGTCTCTAGGGGTCTTTCATGCTGAAGGCTCGTAGTCTTCCTCTCACCCTTTGTACTCACTTGGCACCATTCCAAGTTTATGGAACACTTTCTGCAGTTCTTGTCTCCCAACCGTCCTTCAGCTTCTTTTTTCTTCCTCTTAATCTCTTGGCCCCCCCTGGCCAGATACCAAGGATCCTCATAGTATCCCATAACAGTCACTAGTTGTTATCAGTTGTTCTGAAACTCCCAGACATCAAACACAAACAGCTTTCTTATTTGACGCTTCACGAGTAATTAAAACATTCTTCCCCAGCCATTCACAGACACATCTATAGCAGTGTTAAGTTAATCTCGAAGAAGACAGGAAAAAAGGCTGTAACTGTTAGAAATAGAAGTCCGGAATAACAAAAGCAAACAGGTTCATAAATTTAAGGAGTGTTTTCTGAAGACGTGATAAATTGACTAGAATGAGGGGGAGACTGGGACACACTGCATCTGTGGTTCAAGAATTAAATTGCCAGTGCAGGGCCCAGAGGCAGACAGGATTCAAACAGAATTGTTCTTTATGGACACAAATTGTTAACACATTCCTCACAGTAGGGTTAGGGTTAGGAGTTGGGGCCATTAGGGGTTGGGGCCAAAGGTTGGCGTTAGGAATAGAATTAAGATTAGGATTAGGGGTTGGGGCCGTTAGGGGTTGGGGCCAAAGGTTGGCGTTAGGAATAGAATTAAGATTAGGATTAGGATTAGGATTAGGATTAGGATTAGGATTAGGATTAGGATTAGGATTAGGATTAGGGGTTGGGGCCGTTAGGGTTTTGGGGCCAAGGGTTAGGTTTAGCAGTTGGTGCCATTATGGGTTGGGGCCAAGGGCTGGCGTTAGGATTAGGGTTAGGTGTTGGGGCCCTTAGGGTTTGGGGACAAGGGTTGGCTTCAGCAGTAGTGTTAGGGTTAGGGGTTGGGGCCATTAGGGGTTGGGGCTTAGGGTTGTGGTTAGGAGTAGGGTTTGGTTTATGGTTAGGTGTTGGGGCCATTAGGGGTTCGTGCCAAGGTTTGACGTTAGGTGTACGGATAGGGTTATGGGTTGGGGCCAGTGTTGGTGTTAGAAGTAGGGTTAGGGTTGGGATTGGAGCCGTTAGGGGTTGGGGTCAAGGGCTGGTGTTAGGAGTAGTGTTAGGGTTAGGGTTTGGGGCCTTTAGGGATTTGGGCAAAGGGCTGGCTTTATCCGTAGGGATAGGGTTACGGTTAGGGGTTGGGTTTGTTAATGGTTTTGGCGATGGGCTGGCAATAGGAATAGCATTAGGGTTACGGGTTGCGGCCGTTAGGGTTTTGGCCAAGGATTGGCATTAGGAGTAGGGTAAGGGTTAGGGGTTGGGGCCGTTAGGGGTTCAGGCCAAGGGCTGGAGTTTGGAGTAGGGTTACAGTTACAAGTTGGGGCCACGTATTGCCGTTAGAAGTAGGGTTAGGGTTAGGGGTTGGGGCCGTTAGGGGTTGGGGCAAAGGGTTGGCAGTAGGAGTAGGGTTAGAGTTTGGGTTAGTGTTAGGGGTTGGGGCAGTTAGGGGTTCAGGCCAAGAGTTTGCATTAAAAATAAGGTTAGGTTTAGGAGTTGGGGCCGTTGGGGTTTGGGGCCTAGGGTTGGTGTTAGGAGAAGGGTTAGGTTTAGGGGTTGGGGCCATTAGGTGTTGGGTCAAAGGTTGTTGTTAGGAGTAGGGTTGGGTTACGTTTATGTGTTGGGGCCAAGTGCTGGTGTTAGGAGTAGGGTTAGTGCTAGGGTTAGGATTAGGGGTTTGGGCCCTTAGGGGTTGGGGCGAATGGTTGGTGGTAGGAGTAGGGTTAGGGTTAGGGTTTGGGGCAGGTAGGGGTTTGGGCCAAGGGTTGGCGTTAGGAGTAGGTTTGGGGTTAGGGGTTGGGTCCGTTAGGGGTTGGGGCCAAGGGTTGGCGTTAGGAGTAGGGTTAGGTTTAGGGTTAGGGGTTGGGGCCAAGGGCTGACGTTGGGAAATGGGTTAGGTTACGTTTATGTGTTGGGGCCAAGTGCTGGCGTTAGGAGTAGAGTTTGGGTTTAGGTTTAGGATTAGGAGTTTGGGCCCTAAGGGGCTGGGGCCAACGGTTGGCAGTAGGAGTAGGGTTAGGGTTAGGGGTTGGGGCCGTTAGGGGTTGGGGCCTAGGGTTGGCGTTAGGAATAGGGTTAGGTTTTTGGGTTGGGGCCATAAGGGGTTGGGTCAAAGGTTGTCGTTAGGAGTAGGGTTAAGTTACATTTATGTGTTGAGGCCAAGTGCTGGCGTTAGGAGTAGGGTTAAGGTTAGGTTCGGGGTAGGGGTACGGCAGTTAGGTGTTCGGGCCAAGGGTTGGCGTTAGGAGTAGGGTTAGGGTTAATCGTTGGGGCCGTTAGGGGTTCAGGCCAAGGGCTGGAGTTTGGAGTAGGGTTACAGTTACAAGTTGGGGCCACGTATTGCCGTTAGAAGTAGGGTTAGGGTTAGGGGTTGGGGCCGTTAGGGGTTGGGGCAAAGGGTTGGCAGTAGGAGTAGGGTTAGAGTTTGGGTTAGTGTTAGGGGTTGGGGCAGTTAGGGGTTCAGGCCAAGAGTTTGCATTAAAAATAAGGTTAGGTTTAGGAGTTGGGGCCGTTGGGGTTTGGGGCCTAGGGTTGGTGTTAGGAGAAGGGTTAGGTTTAGGGGTTGGGGCCATTAGGTGTTGGGTCAAAGGTTGTTGTTAGGAGTAGGGTTGGGTTACGTTTATGTGTTGGGGCCAAGTGCTGGTGTTAGGAGTAGGGTTAGTGCTAGGGTTAGGATTAGGGGTTTGGGCCCTAAGGGGTTGGGGCGAATGGTTGGTGGTAGGAGTAGGGTTAGGGTTAGGGTTTGGGGCAGGTAGGGGTTTGGGCCAAGGGTTGGCGTTAGGAGTAGGTTTGGGGTTAGGGGTTGGGTCCGTTAGGGGTTGGGGCCAAGGGTTGGCGTTAGGAGTAGGGTTAGGTTTAGGGTTAGGGGTTGGGGCCAAGGGCTGACGTTGGGAAATGGGTTAGGTTACGTTTATGTGTTGGGGCCAAGTGCTGGCGTTAGGAGTAGAGTTTGGGTTTAGGTTTAGGATTAGGAGTTTGGGCCCTAAGGGGCTGGGGCCAACGGTTGGCAGTAGGAGTAGGGTTAGGGTTAGGGGTTGGGGCCGTTAGGGGTTGGGGCCTAGGGTTGGCGTTAGGAATAGGGTTAGGTTTTTGGGTTGGGGCCATAAGGGGTTGGGTCAAAGGTTGTCGTTAGGAGTAGGGTTAAGTTACATTTATGTGTTGAGGCCAAGTGCTGGCGTTAGGAGTAGGGTTAAGGTTAGGTTCGGGGTAGGGGTACGGCAGTTAGGTGTTCGGGCCAAGGGTTGGCGTTAGGAGTAGGGTTAGGGTTAATCGTTGGGGCCGTTAGGGTTTGGGGCCAAGGGTTGGCTTTACGAGTAGGGGTAAGGTTAGGGTTATTTAGGGTTAGGGTTTGGGGCCGTTAGGAGTTTGGGCCGTTAGGGGTTGGGGCCAAGTGCTGGTGTTAGGAGTAGGGTTAGGGTTACGAGTTGGGGCAGTTAGGTTAGGGGCCATTAGGGTTTGGGGCCATTAGGGATTGGTGTTAGGAGTAGGGTTAGGGTTAGGGGTTGGGGCCGTTAGGGGTTGGGGCCTAGGGTTGGCGTTAGGAATAGGGTTAGGTTTTTGGGTTGGGGCCATAAGGGGTTGGGTCAAAGGTTGTCGTTAGGAGTAGGGTTAAGTTACATTTATGTGTTGAGGCCAAGTGCTGGCGTTAGGAGTAGGGTTAAGGTTAGGTTCGGGGTAGGGGTACGGCAGTTAGGTGTTCGGGCCAAGGGTTGGCGTTAGGAGTAGGGTTAGGGTTAATCGTTGGGGCCGTTAGGGTTTGGGGCCAAGGGTTGGCTTTACGAGTAGGGGTAAGGTTAGGGTTATTTAGGGTTAGGGTTTGGGGCCGTTAGGAGTTTGGGCCGTTAGGGGTTGGGGCCAAGTGCTGGTGTTAGGAGTAGGGTTAGGGTTACGAGTTGGGGCAGTTAGGTTAGGGGCCATTAGGGTTTGGGGCCATTAGGGATTGGTGTTAGGAGTAGGGTGAGGGTTAGGGGTTGGGGGCCGTTAGGGTTTGGGGCCAAGGGTTGTTGTTAGGAGTAGGGTTAGGTTTAGTGTTAGGGGTTGGGGCTGTTAGAGGTTGGGGCCAAGGGTTGGCGTTAGGATTAGTGTTAGGGTTAGGAGTTGGGGCCATTGGTGGCTGGGGCCAAGGTTTGACGTTAGCACTAGGGATATCGTTAGTATTAGGGCCTGTAAGGAACTGGGGCCAAGGGTTGGCGTTAGGAGTAGGGTTAGGGTAAGGGTTAATGGTTGTGGCTGTTAGGGTTTTGGGCCAAGGGTTGGCTTTAGCAGTAGGGTTTTGGGTTGGGGCTGTTAGGGGTTGGGGCCCTGATTGGTTGGGTCCTAGCGTTGGCATGAGGAGTAACATTAGGGTTAGAGGTTGGAGATGTTTCACTTTGGGGCCAGGGGTTGGCATTAGGAGTAGGGTTAGGGTTACGTTTAGGGTTTGTGGCCGTTAGGGGTTGGTGCCAAGGGTTCCCACATCGCCCAACTGAGGAATTAAAAAATATTGTTGCCAGTAGCTGACTTCAAGGACGGGGTCTGGTAATTACGTGACTGGTAATCACAAGGTGGGGTTGTTTTCTTGCAGTTGTTTGTCTGACTGCTTTTGATCATTAATCTTGTGTGAGACACTATCTGCCCCTGTTAAGTTTGCTATAAAAGTCAGGCTATTTGGGTAATAAAGAGAGAGCATGATCTGACCATACTGGTATCTGTTGTGTTTTCAGCCGTTCTTCCTTCAACAGGTTAGGGTTAGGGGCCATTAGGGGTTGGGGCCAAGAGTTCTACCAGCTACTAGGAAGAAACACCATCATCATCAATCTTTAAACAGCAATTACTAAAGTTAAATTATCCAGACTTCTCCTTCTTGTGCTAGTAAATAATCCAAAGCTAAGCGATCTTGATACAAAGCAGTTCTCATCTTGGTATTTTGCTTTGCAATTAATCCAAGTGCATCTCTGGTTTTATTTACTACTATTTCTACTACAGCTTGTAACCTAATTATTCTATTAAGCATATATATTGGGGTCGTATAGCCCCAGGATCCCTCTTCTGCCCACATAGCTGGATCAGAATAGGCAAACGCCTTCAATCAAGGGGTTGGTCCGCTTTCAGGGTCGATTCAGGCTTGTGTTACTGTTCAGCCTTTAAGGGTGATTCAGCTCCTGGAAAACAAATCACAATTTTATATAGGTTTAAAAAAAAAGGTTCTTATGTTATTTTCTCGGGACAACCTGACCTTAGTGTGGGAGAAGTCCGGTCGAGGCCCTTTCACTCGGCAGTCAATACCCATAGGGGTTGCCTCCCTCGGTAGACCCTACACACCGCAGTGGAGGGTCCTGCCCCGGTCTTGCCTTCTCCCTTTCCTCCCTTCAGGCTTGTCCCCTTTATTTGGCATCCTTAATTCATGCAGAGCCTCGTTGCCAGAATATTAGTTCTTCCTTAGCTTGAGTTTCAGTTCCCCAGGAGCGGACTCAACCCTCCAAGTTTCGGTAGTTACTGGTCCCTTTACTCTGGATGTGTGGGTCCAACCCCTTTCTGCTGTTCTTACAGCTCTTTCCTTACAAGCTGTACCTTGTAAGTAAAACAAGTCCCTCCCATCGGGGGTTCAGTGATTCTTCCCTCCAGGTTTATTTATTAAGACCTTGTCTCCTGGTTGTATCTTATGAATAGCAAATCCTAAAGGTGGTGTTTGAGCCATCATTCCAATTTCTCTTAGCTATTGTAATCTCCTTCCAATAGTAATTATATATTTCTGGATGCTACGATCCTCAACTACATTGTTCCCTAGAGTCATCCCTTGAGAATAAGGCACACCATATAACATTTCATATGGTGATAATCCAGTCTCACTGTGTGGTTTAGTTCTTATGTTTAGAAGTGCCAATGGTAAGCATTTTGTCCAGGGCATTTGTCTTGATCATTAATTTAGCCAATTGTTGTTTTATTGTTTGATTCAGTCTTTCTACTTTCCCTGAGCTTTGTCGGTGCCACGGAGTATGGTATTCCCACTGAATACCTAATGATTGACATAATAATTTTATTATTTTAGAAGTAAAGTGTGTGCCCTGATCAGAATTAATGTACTGGATTATCCCATATCTAGGTATCAGGTGTTCTAATAGAATTTTTACCACCATTTGTGCTGTAGCTCATGCTATGGGATAAGCTTCTACCTATTGTGTTAAATGATCTACTATTACCAATAGATATTTTATCCTCTCTACTTTGGGCAATTCAGTGAAATCAACTTGTACTTTCTCAAAAGGCCTATAAGCTGTTTGTTGTTTCTTTTTTCTGCTTGTTGAAACACTTTCTTATTTATCTTCTGATTAGTCATGCAATGTTGTGTAATTTGCTTTGCTATTTCAAAAAAAGACAATGCAACCAAATTGTTTTAGTAAATGATCACTTAACACCTTTGTACCCCAATGTGATTGTGTCGCGTTAAAGGGGGTGTCGCGTTAAGCGGTATAGCTGATTAACCGTTATGGGCCCGGTCAGATTCAGAGTACTGAACCAGTCAGACATTCACCAAAAACACATTAACCGCCTGGGGGTCCAGTCAGACATTCACCAAAAACGCATTAACGGTCTGGGGGTCAGACATTTATAAAAAAATATTTTGCTCAGTGTCAAGACAAATGTCTTGAGATTCCAGCGTGTTACTTTCACAGATGAAACCTTTTTGTTCACGCACAATACATGCATTTACATCAATTGTTTGCCTCTTTCCTCCCTTTTGATGGGCCCATACTTTATGCTCTTTAGGATAAAGTATAGTTCCATTGTGATTGAGTCCTAATGCAATAATTGGATATACATTGTATATGGTGGCATTACTTATAGTAAGTATAAAGGCAACAATTTTATCATTTTCTGCATAATGGGTAAAGTTGACTAATTGCCACCAAGCTTGAAATTCTTTTTCAAATTCTGAAGCATTATCCCAAATCAATTTTCAAATTTCTGTGGGCAAAGTTTTTCCTTCTCCCTCTCTAATAATAGCTGCTGCTACAGATTGTATCCATAACTGCGCTTGGATGCAGCTCAAGGCAAGGGAGGTATTGCCTTGGGCTTTTCCAAGGGCATTTACAATTAATTGATGATCATTTTCCTAAAGCCAATAAGGATGATTTTATTGATTGTTCCAGTTTCCTTAGGTCATCTGTAGTAGCAGTTATTCTACTCATTAAGACCTCATAACCTAGTTGCATCCTGTGGAACGCGCTGAGATTGTTTTAGAGAACGTCCATGTAACCATGCTAACCAGCCGGTGTAGGCAGTTCTCAGAAAGGTGGTACGTTTTGAGTTAATTTCAGAGATATTAATGTGCAGCACTAGCTCTACCCTTTTTAGGGACCAACTAGGGTTAAAGAGAATTTGTTGTTGAATTATGTAAGGGCCTGTATTGAAGATGGAAGGAGTTAGACCAATGGGAGGCTGAGTAGGTTCATTTTCAAATATCTGCGGGGGCAGAGGCTTCTTATCCTTTGTAGTCGATGATGTTTCTGTATTAACCATGAATTCAAATAATATTTCTGTGCCTCTGTAACCCCAAAGACAGTACACAATTATAGGTTTGGTGAAAGTAAAATTGTTTCAGTTATTTTGGAAACTGTCTTATTTTCAGTCGGCCGATTATAAGTGGATCGGTTAGTTATTCGTCAACCAATTTGTATTGTCTGTCCAGACATGGCTTGAAGTTCAGCCATTCTTAGAGAATTGTTCCAACTCCATTCATCTTTCAAAAATATTTTGTTTCCTTGTAAAACTAAGGTAGATAAATTTAGGCCCCTTTTGTTCTGAGGTGTTCCAATGATTGCGCTGTATCGTGATAATGCATGATTCCAAGGATCATCATAAGGTGTTATGGTGTCACTGGGTATATTTCTACTTCCATACTGCAGTATATCAAATGTAATGTATGGAGTTAGGTCAGGTGGTGTAGTTGGATCAGGTTCAATCACATCTATTTTGAATCTAAATAGTAGTCCTGTACACCGTGACTGCGACAGGCCTGAACCTGAGCAGTGTTGTTGCCATATACAAGTTACAATAGTGTGTTCTATTAGGGTAAAATTATACCAACAATCCCACTCATCTGTAGCACAGGACTTTGTAGTCACTTGGTTTCCAGATATTGTTATTAATGTGGCTTTCTCGTGAGTTGAGCCATTAACCATTCTACACCCCACTCGGATTTCTTCTCCTGTCCTTCCCTTTAGAAGTGGAAGCCATCTCTCATCCCAGCCCCACTCGTGTCTCGAAAACACCTCAGTTCCATGCATAACCACGGTAGCTAAGTTTAATTTTTCCTTTAAGGCTTGCGTTCCCAAAATCCCAGTGTATTTAACATAGGCTTGGGACCACAGCCAGCCTGGGTCTCCTTGGCTGTAAAACAGAAGTGATTGCATCAAGGTCAGGGTAAAGCATAGCATCATTAATCCAAACTGTTGATTCGTCATCTTCCAGCTGTCCCTATACAGTTCGCTCAGGGTTCCTGTGAACACAAAAGAAAATAAAATATGCTCGGTTGTATTCAACCGGCAGGGTTAGAAAGAGGGTGAAATAGCAATCTTTGATTTCCCATGCATAGAAATATTTGGGAGTAGTTAGCACTATTGCTACTGTTAGATACACAGAGGGCTTTCACTATCTCTGCCATGTTTGGAACTGTGGAAGTCAAAGGTGTAGTGTTAGCATTCAACTGTCTGTATTCCACTGTAAAATGCCATTGCCTGGTTGGTTTCTTTACTGGCCACACCAGTGAATTCTAAGGTGAATGGGTCCTTTTAATAATGTCTCTTTTTCCCAATTCTGTTACCACCCCGGCAATCCCCATAAGTGCTGCTGCTGACAACAGATATTTCCGATCATTACCGATTTTAGCAGGGGATGAGGGTATGGATGTTTGTAACAGGCTCAGTCTCACGGTGCCTGAATCCCTTTGATGTGTCGCGAAACTCCACACAGTTCCATCAGGGAGTTTCCACATACAACCATGCGGTATGTCAAATCCTAAAATATTAGTGTATGCAGCACCAACTAATACTTCTACCCTGGTTAATTTTTGTTCCTCTGGCAACCAGAGTGAAATTTTTGCAGTGGGGCATTGTTTTTCCACACCATTGATTCCTGTGAATTTAACCCTGTGTTGACCAGGTGTTATGCTCAGGGTTTCTGCTGTCTCATGTGTAATTACTGACATTTGGGTCCTGGTATCAATAAGAAAATTTACCAATATTTTTTGGGGTTCAACAGGAATGGCGATGATAGGGTCAGAGTGTTCATTAGAGAGCCACTGAATTGCTAATGCCCGCTGAGCAGGGTGGCTCATTGCCCTCCCCGGGGATAAGAGTTTTTTTGTCGACACCACAACTCACCTCGTTCCCTATTGAGTTTCAACCTCTCTTTGAATTTGGGGTATCTGGGATTTTTAGTGTGGATTTGGCAGACTCGCTGAGAGTGGTCTTGGGATTTAATACTGGATGAATTAATCCAGCCCATTCGGTGTCCATACTTATCTATGTCTTGTACCAATTCACTCCAGGTGGGAATAGGGGAGTTAGGATTTTGCCTACAACCGCTATCATCATCCCTACAAGCAGCTAGTATGTGATCTTGGGTGTTTGCTACAAACATCTTAAGACAATCAGGGAGTCCACGGATGAAAGGGGTTAACCGAACCAGATCAATAGGAGCTAACATCAGGGCATATATCGCCTGAATACAGGCTGCTTTCTGTACTGCTACAGCCAGGTCAGCTCCTGGTGTGGTGGTTAAAAATACTCCAGGTCTCCAAAAGCCTCCTACCTCTTCCTTACACAACATCATTCGATCTCCTCCTTTAAGAGAAACTCGACACACATACTGAACTTCTGATTCCCCTGATCGCCTTGAGAACTTCTCCTGTATTTTAACCAACTCTGCTGGTGGCAACGGAATCGTTCGCACAGTAGTGCAGATTTAATCATTATCATCAACAGTGGTCTCAGTCTTAACCAAAAGTCTCAAGGAAATGGATTGGGGTTCAGAATCAGAAATCTCTTCAACACCATCATCACTGTCAGACCAGAAATCACTGTCCCAGCTTTCAGGTTCTGCACTATGCAGCACTCCGCGAAACTGCTTGACTGGAGCGCAAGGCTGTACTTTATTTAACAGATGACTAACCCTCTCCAGCAATTGTTCAAGATGATTATTCTCATGCACAAGTTTATCATTTTCACTCACAAGTTTGTCATTCTCAATGGAAAGTTCATTATATTCATCCAAAAGTTTATCCACTCTGATTCCTAATGTTTTTCCCGTCTCCCTTTCAAAGGCCAATGATGACTTCAATATTTCATTCTCTGATTTCAAAGCTGTATGTTCCGCATCAGAGATCAATTTGGGAGCAGGAGTTTCCTTAGCTTTTTGCCGAGCACAAGACAAACAGGCTCCTAACACAGCATAAATCGCACCTTTACCCTTTCTTTGACCAGTCTTTCGTGAAGCCTGACACTGCTCAATGCGCTCTACCACTTTCTCCTCATCTTTCCAAAACTTTTGGGGAAACTCCTTCCCTGCCTGGGAAGGGGCACATTTATATTTTTGCAGTAGTTTATCCATAGCAATCCTGCCGACTACGCCAATTTTACTGTCGCATTAAAGGGGTGTACCTGATTAACCGTTACGGGCCCGGTTGGATTCAGAGTACTGAACCAGTTGGACATTCACCAAAAACACATTAACCGCCTTGGGGTCCGTTCAGACATTCACCAAAAACGTATTAACCACCTGGGGGTCCGTTCAGACATTCACCAAAAATGCATTAACCGTCTGGGGGTCTGGTTGGATTCAGAACACTGAACTATCACAGATAACCACCCTCACGCTAGTTGCATTAATGAGAGCTATCACAATGCAATCAAGTATGGTTTATTACAGCAACAGATAATCAGGTTCTTTTGGATTGCCGGCGATAGTGACTGTCTGCAAAAGCAAGCTAGTATGCATGAAATACACAGGTGTTATAGGTGTTACAGATGTTACAGGTGTTATAGGTGTTACAGATGTTATAGATGTTATAGATGGTATAGATGGTATAGATGTTACAGGTGTTATAGGTGTTAGAAGTGTTGTAGGTGTTATAGGTGTTATAGGTGCGCAGCCTAGAAAAAAACGCGTTAAAAGATTATAAGCAAGTATTCAGATCTCACCCAAAGGCGTCCCAATGGGGGGGGAAGAGAGGCTCAGCCCGTGGACTGATCCCAGGAGTCAGGAGGTCCTAAGGATGTTATATGTCCTCGGGATGGTATCTCCCCTGACGATGGTATCTTCCCTAACATCCCATCTCTCTTGGGCCAATTTATATTATTTTCTATCTTTTAGGTGGAGCTTGAGTGGCTCTAATCAAGCATATCTTAGTTATGATTGGTGTAAAGTTTTCCCGTCTCCGTTTAAAGTAATAGGCTCCGAGAAATTCAGGGCGCATGCTCGGTGGGGGATGGTCGCACCTTGGAGGCGGGTAGCTTTTGGGATGGAGGTGTGTTTTGGTATTATAATGATATTATAATGAGCAAAAAGTACACTAGGGTACAGCATTTGTCAAAACATGACAGGTCTTTGGCTTAGGGTGGCAAAAAGTGCAGCTTTGTGCACAAGAACAATCGAGGCCCCACCTGATTACAGAGCCTAGCCGTGGTGTCTCCACTCCACTCTACGCTCTGTGCTGTTCCTTAGGGCTAGCACACCAAGTTTCCCCAGCGTGATAGCATCTAAGGTTGGGAGCCTAGGGAATGCTCAGGTAATGCAGTTATGCCCTACCCTGAAAGCCTCTTCAATGCTGTACCTTTTCCTTAAAAATGTGAATGTTAGTTTTATTTTCCTAGTTACTTCAGGAAATTACACCACAGTGATCGAAGGCTGTTCTTGACAGTCCTTGAGGTGTCACAGCCCACGTCATTGTCAGAATGATTATCAGGAACCTCTTCATGGTCGTCTTCGGCGTGTGCAGATTCTAAAACTGCTTCAGTCCACTTTGCAGTGATCCACTGGGTACCTGTTCCCAGCACCACTTCAAAATCCCTATAACATTTTGCAAGTAACCCTTTAACCACATTTATCACAATACTACTTGTAATGATGATTGACACCACAATGAACAGAATCCTTAATCCCCCTTTGAGTAATCTCAGTAACCATCTATGCATTGTTTCAAACAAATCAGTGAACCATCGATTGAAAGGATTGATACCATATTGACTCTTTCTCATGTGTTCTTTCAGGAAAGTAATGAATTTGTGAGTTGACTCATTATGATCAAAAAGGTCTAAACAGTACATTCCCTTTAGCCTGCACTATGGTTATATCCCGGGATCCTGCACTAGGGCAACAATAACCTGTGCTATGGCTAAAATGCGCTCTCACTCACACAGTACACAGTACAATCACACATACAGAGCACAATCGTACACCCAGAGGCCTCTGGCACATCTCACTCTCAATCATACCACAACCTCAATCATACCACAAGAATATAATTTAGAACGATAAGCAAACAAACAAGTATTGTCTCTCATTATGTTCCTCGTGAAGTGACTTGCAACACTTTGTTTTAAAACCTTACCCTTACACATATACTTTCAACACAAAATACCTGGACATTTAAGAATAACACATACAATTATGAACACTCCAGTTAGTATCCCTCCAGCAGCTGAAAACCTACTGTTTGTCTGCAGCTACAGGAGATCTTTGTCTGCTCCTGCGTTGAGCGGCTGAGAGCGGAGTCCCCTCCGAACAAAACGCTCAGGGTGCACCTAGGGGCGTCCACACCGCAGCCGATCCCCGCAGCCGAGCAGTTGTTACGTGTGGCCACAGATGCCAGTCCAAGCACTAAAATTGCCAATGCCGCTCTAGCTGCAACCCCACACAATTCAACATTATCATTGCAATCCGGTGCAAGCAATGCCCATTTATGTCTGGTGATCTCACGCAACTGTAACAAGCTAGGAGCAAATACAATGAGTTTATCTAAGTAACATGGACATCTGATAGCATTTGCAGCGATACCTTGCCAGGCCCTATCCCCACAAATCAGAAAAACATCAGGAGGTAAGGCCAAAGCTGTACAATTGTTCCAAACACTGTAGTTGTTACCCCTTGTCTCCGTGCCATAAACCCCTAAACCCTGCTTAGCAGTGTCATTGTAATCACAGGTGTTATTTGTATTTCTGTACCTGTATGGCCCTTTCCAGGTTCCTGTAGCAGGATTCATCTGATAGCCACGGTTACATTCATATTTGTAGCCACCTGTCAGGTTGATACAGATTTGACTACAGATACCAGGGTTTTGGCATTCATCGATGTCTCCACAGTTTCTCTTGTCTACAAACTCAAACCCAGCTGGACAGTCACATTCATTTATGTTGCATTCCTTCAGGGGCTCATCACCCCAGTCCTTGCAGTCTCTCTGCTGGTTACACACTTTGTTGATATCTATGCATTCTCCACTTCTGCACTTGAATTTGCCAGGTCCAGAGCACTGAATAACATTGTTACATTTTGCTTCATCAGTGCCATCCAGACAGTCTCTCACACCATTGCACTGCCTACTCCCATGGACACAGTTCCCATCTTCACACCTGAACTGGTCTGGCCTGCAGGTCCAAGAAGGGCAGTTAATTTCATCACTTCCATCCTTGCAATCAGGATCTCTGTCACAGTCTTTTTCACCTGAGCCGCACTGCACCTCACTCACATAACACTTCACCAGAGGTGCAGGCTGGCGGCCACACTGCTCCAAAGATTCATCCGAGTGGTCGGAGCAGTCACCTTGACCATTGCAGACAAAGCTTTTGGAAATACATTGCCCACTATTGCATGTAAATTCTGCTGCACTACAAGTCACAATGCCACAATTCTCTTCATCTTCTCCACTGTCACAGTCCTTTTCACCATCACATTTCCAGGACACTGGCGTCCGCCGCCGCCCCGCATCTGTGTCACTTATACTACTGCTATTACCCGTGCCATCAGTGTCAGTGGCATCCTCCTGGTACCGTTTCTGTCTTTGCCGCCCCTTACTCTCCCCCTTTATTTTGCCACTGACCATTCACCACAAATGGATGAGACACATGATTACTAGTTAGGAAAGAGCGTGTAACATCTGCTATATGGCTGCAGGCGATCTGCTGGTTTTGGTAATACTCTAGCTGCCTCTCCGCCAGGTCCACGCGCTGCAGCAGATTCTCAATGAAGTGCTGGAGCCTGGCTTTTCCCCGCAATTCTTTTTCTGCCTCCTCCTCGAACTTGCTGAGGCGCTGCTTCAAGGCCGCGATCATCTCCACCGCCACGTCCACCTGCCTGCTGAGCACCCGCTCCCTCCGCTGCACCTCCTGCTGCTTCTGAGAGAGCTGCAGGAAGGCCGCCCGCACCTCCAGCAGCTCCGCCGTCTTCTGGGCCAGCTCCCCGGTCAGCCTGTCGAGCCGCTTCTCCATCGTCTTGTCCACGGCCTCCACCATCCTGCTGAACTTCGCCCTGACATGCGCCAGCCCGGCCGCCTCCGGCTCCAGCTCCGGCCACCCCTCTCCGGAGGCGTCGCAGAAGGTGGCAAGGGGCGTCCCGCGGCCGGAGGGGCTGCCCCGGCCGCAGCCGTTTCCCGGCATGTTGCGTCGACATGCCGCTTCCTTGTGATTGTTCGACTGACAATTTGAGCACCATACTGCCCCAGCTTTGCAGTGTCGTCTCACGTGTCCAAAAGCACCACAACGATAACATCGGCAGCGGTGTGGTAATTGGTTACTAGGGGGTGGTACTTGACCACCGGCGGTTTGCAAAGGAGCAAGAGCTGCAAGGACCTGACTCTGTGTAGACTGAACATGCTCTTTCACAGCCTGTGCCTGTTCTCGCATGCTGTCACCTAATTGCTTTACTGCCTCTACTAACATAGCCTGTGGGCCTACTGGTACCTGAGCCATTCTTTCCAACCCTTCCTCGATTGTCCATGTCCCGGGTAAGGAAGCTAATATAGTGCGGGTAGAAGGGTTGCTATTCTGAATTGCGCACTGTTTTAATATCATGCCCTTGAGGTAATCGGGCACCCCTGCCGCCTGTATGGCGTTTGCTACGCGATCAATAAAAAGCCCAAATGGTTCCTCTCTACCCTGTTTGATTCCCATGTAGGAAGGTATTCCCCCTGGCCCCTTTATCCGATCCAATGCTCTTCTGGCCGTTCTCATTGATTCCTTGGCTTTATCAGGTCCCAGCAATGCCTGTGCTTCTGTCCTAAAATACGGTCCTATCCCCATCAACTCTTCCAGCATGACCCCATGTAAAGGGTCCCCCGGTGCTCTTATCACTGCGACTGCTTCTTGACAAGCAGTGTGCCAATGGGCATTAAATAAGAGCTGCTGGTGTTGGGTCAAAATTAACTTCATTATGTTGCGTATGTCTCCTGGAAGCAAAATATTTGTTCCCCAAATGTAGTCCAGCATCTGTCTCGTAGGTTCACCTTTCAGACCTGAGTCATTTACTGTGGACCGCAGCTGAGTTAACAATTTCCAGTCCAAATTCACTAGATTAACCGTAACATTACCCTGGGCGTCCGGTGGTGAGTATATTACTGGGAAGGCCTCTGGAACCAATTGTGCAGCTATCTCGTGTTCACCCTCACGTAGGGCCTCATTTGCTATTTGGTTCCACATCCTCTGCCTCTGTTGAACACCATCTGTAAACGGGCTTGTGTTTTTTCTGTCTGGTTTTGGCAGCGTTATCGTTCTCACTGAAGGGGGCAATGGGCAATCCCCAGCTCCCTCCATCTCTCCCTGTTGAGGGTTAACACTACCAGCTTTTCCTGGCAATTCCAGTCACTCTGTAGCGGCAGCAGCGACTCTCTGCTCAGCCTGATGTATAGCTAAGGCGTTAGTGACTGCTTTCCAAGGCTTCGATAATTTTTTAGCAGTGTTATTGTCCTTAATAACTTCATCAAACAATTTGTCCCCAAATTTGCGCCACTCTGCTTGTTCAAGAACTGCATCCGGATTGATAAAACAACCCTGTGCTACTCCATATGCTAATAATCCTGGTAAATCCTTTTTGCAGTCTATACCCTGCGTGCTCCGCTTTTCTAAAAAGCATTTGAGCAAATCATACGCCGCTTGTCTCTCCATGCCTTTATTTATGCTGTTGCAGCCTTTGCGAGACACGTGACTGGCAGGGACCCTCTATAGGTGCTCCCGGGTGCGGGGATTCCGCGTTTACGTCCCGTTACGTCCCGTTCACCTGTCAGACTGCAGGTGCGGGGATTATCGTCCCTTTCACCTCCACCGCGATTACTTCAGTGTCCCGCGATTACTTCAATTTCCTGCGCGGTTCCGTTTCCCACGTCTCTCACCGTGAGTCCCCACGTCCCCGCGTCCCACCGTTTCCTGCGTCTCTCACCGGGAGTAGCGTGTCTCACCATGAGTCCTGTGTACAGCGTTTGCGGCTCGGTGTCTGGTCAGCTGCAGCGCCGGTCCGATGTCCGCTCCGATGTCCGCTCCGATGTCCACTCCGATGTTCCGGCGGTGCTCCGATGTCCCGCGCCGCTTCGATGTCTCAGTCTCGGCGCTGTGATGTCGATGCACCGCTGGTCCCGGCGCCGCACCGATGTCCCGGCCCCACTGGTCCCGACGCCGCTGGTCTCCTGGTCTCCCTGCATTCCGATGTGCCGGCGCCGCTGGTGTCCCGCTGCGCTGCGATGTTTGTCCCGGCGCCGCTGCGATGTCCGTGCTCGGCTGCGATGTCCTGCTCCGGTGCGATGTCTGTTCAGGTCCTGTTCAGGTCTCAGCCTGTTCGGGCGCCATTTGTTGCGAAGCACGGCCGAAAGCACAACAGACACCAGCTGTGTCAGATCATGCTGCTCCATTTTATTGCCCGAATAGCCTAACTTTTATAGTGAACTTTACAGGGGCGGACAGTGTTTCACACAAGATTATTGGTCAAAAGCACTCAGACAAACAACTATAAGAAAACAACCCCACCTGCAAGAAAAGAACCCCCCTTTTGATTAGCAGTCAGGAAAACAACCCCCTTTGTGATTAGCGGTCACGTAGACCTAGTCCTTGAGGCCAGCTGCTGGTAACAGTATTTTCTGAGTCCCTTAATTGGGCGATGTGGGAGTCATTGCCGTGGGAGCTTCTCACAGTTACTCTGGCAGCTTGGTTTGCTCAGCTACAGAAGGCCCTGAGATTTCTAAGGCCTACCCCTGGTTGCTTAAAGCAAGCTCAGATCGAACAATTGTTCCACGGACACATGTCCACATCCTGTATGCCAATTCCCAACAATGCCCCATCCCTGGAAAGTTCAAGGCCAGTTTTGATAATACCTTGAGCAACCTGATCTAGTGGAAGGTGTCCCTGCCGATGGCAGGGGGGTTGGAACTAGATGATCTTTAAGGTTCCTTCCGACCCCAACCATTCTATGATTCACTGAAAACTTTGATGTTTTGGTGTCTCAATTTTAAGAAGTTGGAGCAGGTCTGGTTCTGAATTAGACCTATGGTATTATTTTTTTGTGTTTGCTTTATCTGTGTTGTCTTGACAAAGAGAATATCACCTCCCTTTTTGCCCATGATTTTCTTCTTCAGTTCAAATGTTCACCTTACAAAATTTAGACATTTTCTATAATTTCCTGGAAATCTAGTGTAAAGCTTTTATGCCAACATTCTTTTAGCAAGGAGCTCTTGTGGTTTCCCTCCTTAGATACATTATTTCTAAAATGACTGAGAGACTAGTAGTGTAGTACCAACACCATATTATCTGTGTATATACACATTTATACAGAAAGCATACACATTATGTATTCTGGAAACCTCATGGCGTCCTTCAGCTTGCTCACAAG
The DNA here is from genome assembly GCF_963932015.1 of Anas acuta. Classification (NCBI taxonomy): domain Eukaryota; kingdom Metazoa; phylum Chordata; class Aves; order Anseriformes; family Anatidae; genus Anas; species Anas acuta. Next base: position 16,059,524 of record NC_089016.1, read on the forward strand.
GAGAGCTCAGGGTCAGGCACTACTCCTAATGCCAACATTTTGCCCCAACCCCTAATGGCCCCAACCCCTCAAACTATCCCTACTCCTAACACCAACCCTTCGCTGTGTGAGATATGTTCATCTGACTCATGTCAGTATGGAACAATGCTAGGGCCGCATGGTATGATGAATGTGACCTTCTGTCTTACATACCCTTGTATAACCACAAGTCTAAGAAAAACAGAGTGGTTAATGTATATAATTTTTGTATTCTGCAAAGGAATGTTTTAGCAATTCGTGTCACTAGAGAGCTTGAAGGGAAATGTACTTGTAGGCTTTTCCTTGAAGTCTCTGATATCTGGGGGGTTTCAGAATAACTGCTAACTATTATGACTATTGCATGGGACACTATGTAAGTCTCTGATATCTGGCCAGGAGATTAAGGAGAAGGGGAGAGCTGAAGAACAACTAAAAGACAAAGCTTGCAGGGAACGTTGCGCAAGCCTCTGACATACAGCCAAGTTGGACAAAGGAGAAGGACAAGAGGGAGGAAGACTAGGAGCCTTCAGCACAAGAGACCCCCAGAGGGACCACCGGAGACTGATATGCATGCTCCAGTAGGAGGGTTTGGATTCCGGAAACTAATCATAATAACCCTGTTTTTTTTTAGAAGTAGTAATGAATATGTATTAGCCTAGGAGCATAAAAATCAGCTGCTTGATGTAACTGGTGTGCATCTTGGTAGAGCAGAGACTCCTGGCGCACTCAGCGCTATTTGCTTACCTCTATTCCTTTAATAAATTGTAAACTTTGATGATAGTCCTATTTTGAAGACTGAGCCATTTATTACAAATGGGGGCTCGCCTGGGATGGCTTTGGTTCCTGAATTCTGATTTGATCTAGGACAGGCGCTCCACCATTTGGTGGCTCCTGTTTGAGTCAGGTCAGGACTAATGCCATCTTGAACCTGAATAAAGGTAAGCAAAGAATTTGATTTTGTTTATAAGCTTCCTTGCCAGCTGCAGCACTGTATTTTGCCCGTAATTCTGTGCGCGAAGATCCGAACGAAGATCACAGAATCACAGAATTTCTAGGTTGGAAGAGACCTCAAGATCATCGAGTCCAACCTCTGACCTAACACTAACAGTCCCCACTAAACCATATCCCTAAGCTCTACATCTAAACGTCTTTTGAAGACTTCCAGGGATGGTGACTCCACCACCTCCCTGGGCAGCCCGTTCCAGTGCCTAACAACCCTTTCAGTAAAGAAATTCTTCCTAACATCTAACCTAAAACTCCCCTGGCGTAACTTTAGCCCATTCCCCCTCGTCCTGTCACCAGGCACATGGGAGAACAGGCCAACCCCCACCTCGCTACAGCCTCCTTTAATGTACTTATACAGAGCAATAAGGTCACCCCTGAGCCTCCTCTTCTCTAGGCTGAACAAGCCCAGCTCCTTCAGCCGCTCCTCATAGGACTTGCTCTCCAGGCCCCTCACCAGCTTCGTCACCCTTCTTTGGACCCGCTCAAGCACCTCGATGTCCTTCTTGTAGCGAGGGGCCCAAAACTGAACACAGTACTCGTTTTTTTTTTTGTTTGTTTTTGTTTTTTTTTTTTTATATAAAAATTTATGGCAGGAGGTGGGTTGCTTTATTGGCCTTTATCTCCTTTGCTGCAGGTAACACACACAGGGCAATTCATGGCAAAGAAACAGTATATACAGAGTGTCCATATAAATATTTCCAATGTACATTTTATACACGAGTGATGGAGACGTTCCACAGCAGCGTCCAAAGCCTCGGAAATTCCAGCGCTCAGCTGCAGGCTTGGCCCAAAAACAAGGGAGATGCTCATCTCCTCTCTCCTCTTGCTCAGCCGGAGTCCAGCCCCACCTGGGCAGCAGCAGGAGCCAGTGGGGATGTGCTGTTGGAGACACTGTGTATGGCTTTGGGGCTTGAACCTGGAGGGACAGTGACTCTACAGACAGACAGACACAGCTGGGGGGCCCAGGGTGACAATCCTCTTGCCCTTCTGGGTCACCAGGGAGGCTGGGAAGGTCGATGTCCATGGGATTGCATGAGAGAGATGCTCCCTTTACATCAGCACGCAGGGGAGCGGTACCAGCGAGGGGATCCCTCCTCTACTGGCCACAAGCATAGAGGAACAAATGGGGGTGGTGGAGAAACGTGCACCTACCACTGCCCCCCACCTGCCCCCCTGCACTGGGGTGCACAGCACAGGAGGGCAGGAGGGACATGTCCGAGCTGCCCTACTGCCCAGGAGAGCAGGTGCAGCGACCGCCACCGCCAGTACCGGCTGTGCAGGAGGGCAGCATCCCCGAACTGCTGCAGCCCCTGCGCTATCTACAAGTGAGTGTGGTGGTGGGGAGGCACACAGAAACCGCCTCTCCTCCCCCTGTACCGGTCATGAGAACAGGGTGTACTGAATCCCCCATCCTGGCGGCTGTGGGGCACCTCTGCAGGCTGACAGCTCTGGGTCTGCACAGCTCCCCCTTTCCAGCTGCACAGGCAGAATACACGGGACCCAGGCAAAGAGTAGCGTGCTGCTGGCTGCCCGAGCCAGAACAGGGGGCCTGGCGCAGGATGAGCACGGCGGGTGCAGCGAGCGGCCCCTTGGACGTGCTCTGGTGGCCTTGGATGCCAGCAGGGCTGGAAGGAGCCGCACGGTGAGTGGAGGGCCTGAGGGGAGCTAGACGGCGCTGGGGCTGGAGCCGAGCTCAGCCAGCACCGTGGTGCAGGCGTTGTTGTTGGCGTTGGTGTTGCGGCGGGGCAGGCTGGGGGTCAGCGTGGTGACGGCGCTGTCGCTGGGACACCCGTGCTGCAGCAGGATGTCGATGCACTCCTGGCTGCCGGCTCGCCGGGCATAGGCCAGCGGGGTCAGGCCCCGAGCGTCCCGGCTCTTCACATCCACCCCGTACCAGATGAGCAGCTGTGTGAAGACTACGTTGGCCATGGCGCAGGAGAGATGCAGTGCCATGCGCCCGTCTCCGTCCCCGTGGGTCTCATTCACCTCCTCCTTGGTGCCATGTGCCAGCAGCGTCACCACGAGGCGCAGGTCATCCTCCACCACTGCCCGCAGCAGCTGCTGCCCCAGCGGGATGTCCGACTGGGGCAGTGGAGCCAGGAACAGCTTCTGCTCGTACTTGGCCCGGATCCAGCGCTCCTTCTCCTCCCGGCTGCTCTCAGGGGTGGGTTTGGGGTAGCCTTCCACAGCCCCTTCCCACACAGCGTTGGCCAGGGCGTTGCCGATGGCCGTCATGACCATGAGCAGCTCGCTGGGCCAGTTGTCCAGGTCCAGGGAGCGCACGCGGGACAGGTGCGTGCCCAGGTTGCGATGGATCCCGGAGCACTCGATGCACATGAGGGAGCCCAGGTTCAGACTCGCCCAGTCTGGATTGGGGGCATCGCAGTCCACACAGAAGCTGTTCCCACACGCGGTGCGGACGGCCTGCATGGCCTGCGCGTCCCCCTGGCTGCCCAGCCGAGCCTTGTTTTTGCTGCTCTCGCAGCCCTGCAGGCTGGCCAGGATCTGGCTCTCAATGGCCTGGACCCAAAGCTCTCGCTCCTCAGATGTTGAGGCCTCGAAGAGCCACGTCTGGCCCGTCAGGGACACGATAATGAACTCAAACGGCTCATCTGGTTCTTCTGCTGCTGTGCTGGGGCCATCGGGCCGAGTGGTCCCTGTGCTCTTTTTCCTGCGATGCTTCTTCCTGTTCGCATGCGGTGATGGAGGCGGCTCCAGCTTGGGGCTGGCAGCGTTGGAAATGTTCGGGCTGGAGCTGAGAGAATCGGCGGTGCCGTTAGAGGGGTTGGGGCAGCTGCCGGGGATGGCCACGGCCTCGTTCCACTGGTCCGCACTGGAGACGGAGTAGGAGCGCTGGTGCATGCCGTCAGGCTTCGAGCTGAAGCCCACCAGGTTGATGCCGCTGATGGAGCACTCCGAGTGCAGGGAGGTGCTGCTGGTGGAGTGGGGAGCACCTGTGCCTCCCGTGAGCTGCGTGCTGCTCCGCTCCTTTGCCAGCCCGTTGGCCTTGGGGCTCGTGCTGGGCGCCGCTGCCGTCGTTGCCCTGGGCAGCCGCTTGCCCGGTACCTTCACGGTGGTTCTCAGCAGATCGATCTCCTTCCCATGGACGTTCTGCATGTAGTCGTGCAGGCTGGGGTGGTAGGTGAGGACTCCGTTGTCACACAATGTCACATACTTCTTCTTCCACTCCTTGTTGAGTGACTTGCCACTGCGTTTCAGGAGAATGCCCTGCTTCATGGGAATGGCCCGCCCGCTGCCGATACTGTCCGCTCTGCTGCTACAGCCATCGAAGGCTTTTGCTGTTACGCCCCCTGTTGACCTGAACATGCCTTTTGACCCAGGCCTATTGGCCTTGAAAAGGAGATGGATGTGCTTTTCTTCGATCCGGGAAGAACGGGATACATAAGGCTTGAAGACCGAGTTGCTTGACAACTTAAAGCAAGACATATTGTTCAAAAGGAATGGAAAATGGAGACTGTTAACTCATGGAACTTAAAGGACTGTTTGTTACCTTTCCTGATTGTATGTATGTATAGGCATACTTGGGTTTAGCATGTAAAAGCAATGTTCTGTATATTTAGAATGTTTGATGTTCGTGTGTGCGTGTTGGTGGAGCGTAGACTCCCCGCACACCCAGCGCTGTTTACTTGCCTTTTATACCTTTTATAGCTTTATAAATATTTGTTTTATAAATATTACAAAATTCAGATTGAGTTGAGACTTCATTTATAACAGCATCAATACCTTTTTTAACCCCTATATTGATGGATACACAGGAGTGATTCCTTGTTTTGTATGGGTTTCCTAACAAAGTGCATGAGAAAAATTGTCATTCAGCTTGAAATTCGGTCCTGTTGTCCTGGTTTCAGTTAGAACAGAGTTAATTTTCTTCCTAGTAGCTGGTAGAATGCTATGTTTTGGCTTAGGATGGGAAGAGTGCTGATAACACCCCGATGTTTTAATTGTTGCAGAGCAGTGCTTATACTAAGCCAAGGACGTCTCAGCTTGCTCTGTCCTGCCCGCGGGCAGGCTAGGGGTGCAGCAAGAGCTGGGAGGAGACAGACCCAAGACAGGTGACCCAAACTAGCCAAAGGGTTATTCCATCCCATCTGACGTCATGCTAAACAATATATAGGGGTGGCTAGCCGGAGGAGGGGGCCGGACTGCTCCGGGTTAGGCTGGGCATCGGTCAGCGGGTGGTGAGCAATTGCATTGTGCATCACTTCGTACACATTATTATTAGTAGTACTATTATCATCATTACATTAGTAGTAGTAGTATTTTTCCTGTCTTATTAAACTGTCTTTATCTCAACTCATGGGCTTCACTTCCCATTTCTCTCCCCCGTCCCAGAGAGGGAGGGGGGAGGGTGAGCGAACGGCTGTGGCTGCGTGGTGTTTAGCTGCCAGCCGGGTTAAACCATGACACCTGTTGAAATGTAAATTTTGTGGAAAAGGTGGTAATGCTTGTCTAGAAGATGGAAGGCTGAGAGCTTCAGCTGTTTTCCTGAAGTTCCGTGGATTTATGATTGGAACGGGGCTCATTAATAATCTGAAATAGTAAAGTTTTGTATGTGGGAAGAAGTGTTTAATCCCAGAGACTTGGGACATTTGGGAAGAAGATTAGGAAAAGATAATAAAAACCCGCAGTAAAAAGTTTTGAGTGGAAATTGAAACAAAGGACAGTAACTAGTAAGGAACAGTAATAAATAAATAAATGGGAATGGGAAATCAAGGAAATGAGCAATATCCAAAACAAAGACGTTTTAAAGAAAGCCTCCTCGGGTGTATATTGGCACATTGGAAGCATATTGTTAGAACTGGGGGCACAGAAAGCAAGAGGACTTTCACTAAGTATTGCAATCAATGGTGGCCACTATATAAGCTAAATGGCCACTTTATGGATCAATCCACTGTAACACTATCTTGCAATTAATGTTTTTGAGGAGAGAAGGAAAATAGGATTAAATGTCTCATACTGATATGTTGTTTCAGCATCTTAGAGGGAAAAGGAGTGGAATTAAGATGGCCCCTGACTGAGCCTTTGGTGTTGGCATGAGAAAAGTACAGGCTGGAGAAAGATAAAGGAAGGGTTAAAAGAGTTGTTGAAGGTGTTAAAGGTGTGGCATGTAGTATTTAACAGAGCTGTTTGAAGTTGAATGAGCAGGGGAAGAGGATGTAGGAATGTTAATAGTTCTGCCTCAACAGGAGGCTGTGATCTCAAAATCACGGGTGTGAGCCCTTTGGGGCAGAGGGACCATGACAGTCCGAGAGAGGTGTCACGGAAACAGAAAAGCAGTTAACCCTTAAAACAACCTGAGTTTATGAGTGAGCTCAGATTGCCAATGGGACTGCTCAGGGAACTGTTGACGATTGCATTCCCCTGACCGACCCCACGCTGAGACTATAGTCACCCCGGAAATAATGAACAGTAAATACCAAAATCTGGTTAAATTGGGAATTGAGAATCAGTTCCAACAAGGTCCAAAAGAATCCCTTATGGAATTTTTGGAGCAACTTTGAAATGCAATGGAAAACAAAACAAAACAAACAAACGAAACTGGAGAAAATAGGGGCTAAGTTAGAACAAGGAAAATGGACACTGCCAGACAGGCGAGAGATATTGCCAAAAGCTTATGATAAGCAAATATTGGGATGTTTGCATGCACAATCACATTGGGGTACAGAGGTGTTAAGTGATCATTTACTAAAACAATTTGGTTGCATTGTCTTTTTTTGAAATAGCAAAGCAAATTACACAACATTGCATGACTAATCAGAAGATAAATAAGAAAGTGTTTCAACAAGCAGCCACGGGAGGGAGAAACAAAACAAAACAGCTTATAGGCCTTTTGAGAAAGTACAAGTTGATTTCACTGAATTGCCCAAAGTAGAGAGGATAAAATATCTATTGGTAATAGTAGATCATTTAACACAATGGGTAGAAGCTTATCCCATAGCATGAGCTACAGCACAAATCAGGTGTTCTAATCTGATACCTAGATATGGGATAATCCAGTACATTGATTCTGATCAGGGCACACACCTTACTTCTAAAATAATAAAATTATTATGTCAATCATTAGGTATTCAGTGGGAATACCATACTCCGTGGCACCCACAAAGCTCAGGGAAAGTAGAAAGACTGAATCAAACAATAAAACAACAATTGGCTAAATTAATGATCGAGACATGAATGCCCTGAACAAAATGCTTACCATTAGCACTATTAAACATAAGAACTAAACCATACAGTAAGACTGGATTATCACCATATGAAATGTTATATGATATGCCTTATTCTCAAGGGATGACTCTAGGGAACAATGTAGTTGAGGATCGTAGCACCCAGAAATATATAATTACTATTGGAAGGAGATTACAAGAGCTAAGAGAAATTGGAATGTGTTGCCGACGGAAGGAAGACCCAGACGCTCAATATGAGTGAACAGTGAACGTCAACTTTAATGGATAGCTCAGTCGTCTTTTATCTAGTTTGAACATAATCAACTCATACATATTGCAGAAACTAAGCTCAGGATTGGTTAACACTTCCCGGGCTTTTCAGTCTGGTCCTCCTTCTTTTGGCTACCTGTCCCACCTTAGGGACCCATTGTCTCCCAACTGCTCAACATTCACATGTCCTGCCTCACTTAACGATTCCTCCACAGGAATGATGGCTCAAACACCACCTTTAGGATTTGCTATTCATAAGATACAACCAGGAGACAAGGTCTTAATAAATAAACCTGGAGGGAAGAATCACTGAACCCCTGATGGGAGGGACTGTACCTTGTTTTACTTACTACTGAAACAGCTGTGGGAACCGCAGAAAGGGGTTGGACCCACGCATCCAGTGTAAAGGGACCAGTAACTACTGAATCTTGGAGGGTTGAGTCCGCTCCTGGGGAACTGAAACTCAAGCTAAGGAAGAACTAATATTCTGGCAACGAGGCTCTGCATGAATTAAGGATGCCAAATAAAGGGGACAAGCCTGAAGGGAGGAAAGGGAGAAGGCAAGACCGGGGCAGGACCCTCCACTGCGGTGTGTAGGGTCTACCGAGGGAGGCAACCCCTATGGGTATTGACTGCCGAGTGAAAGGGCCTCGACCGGACTTCTCCCACACTAAGGTCAGGTTGTCCTGAGAAAATAACATAAGAACCTCTTTTTTTAAACCTATATAAAATTGTGATTTGTTTTCCAGGAGCTGGATCACCCTGAAATGCTGAACGGTAACACAAGCCTGAATCGACCCTGAAAGCGGACCAACCCCTTGATTGAAGGCGTTTGCCTATTCTGATCCAGCTATGTGGGCAGAAGAGGGATCCTGGGGCTATACGACCCCAATATATATGCTTAATAGAATAATTAGGTTACAAGCTGTAGTAGAAATAGTAGTAAATAAAACCAGAGATGCACTTGGATTAATTGCAAAGCAAAATACCAAGATGAGAACTGCTTTGTATCAAGATCGCTTAGCTTTGGATTATTTACTAGCACAAGAAGGAGAAGTCTGGATAATTTAACTTTAGTAATTGCTGTTTAAAGATTGATGATGATGGTGTTTCTTCCTAGTAGCTGGTAGAACTCTTGGCCCCAACCCCTAATGGCCCCTAACCCTAACCTGTTGAAGGAAGAACGGCTGAAAACACAACAGATACCAGTATGGTCAGATCATGCTCTCTCTTTATTACCCAAATAGCCTGACTTTTATAGCAAACTTAACAGGGGCAGATAGTGTCTCACACAAGATTAATGATCAAAAGCAGTCAGACAAACAACTGCAAGAAAACAACCCCACCTTGTGATTACCAGTCACGTAATTACCAGACCCCGTCCTTGAAGTCAGCTACTGGCAACAATATTTTTTAATTCCTCAGTTGGGCGATGTGGGAACCCTTGGCACCAACCCCTAACGGCCACAAACCCTAAACGTAACCCTAACCCTACTCCTAATGCCAACCCCTGGCCCCAAAGTGAAACATCTCCAACCTCTAACCCTAATGTTACTCCTCATGCCAACGCTAGGACCCAACCAATCAGGGCCCCAACCCCTAACAGCCCCAACCCAAAACCCTACTGCTAAAGCCAACCCTTGGCCCAAAACCCTAACAGCCACAACCATTAACCCTTACCCTAACCCTACTCCTAACGCCAACCCTTGGCCCCAGTTCCTTACAGGCCCTAATACTAACGATATCCCTAGTGCTAACGTCAAACCTTGGCCCCAGCCACCAATGGCCCCAACTCCTAACCCTAACACTAATCCTAACGCCAACCCTTGGCCCCAACCTCTAACAGCCCCAACCCCTAACACTAAACCTAACCCTACTCCTAACAACAACCCTTGGCCCCAAACCCTAACGGCCCCCAACCCCTAACCCTCACCCTACTCCTAACACCAATCCCTAATGGCCCCAAACCCTAATGGCCCCTAACCTAACTGCCCCAACTCGTAACCCTAACCCTACTCCTAACACCAGCACTTGGCCCCAACCCCTAACGGCCCAAACTCCTAACGGCCCCAAACCCTAACCCTAAATAACCCTAACCTTACCCCTACTCGTAAAGCCAACCCTTGGCCCCAAACCCTAACGGCCCCAACGATTAACCCTAACCCTACTCCTAACGCCAACCCTTGGCCCGAACACCTAACTGCCGTACCCCTACCCCGAACCTAACCTTAACCCTACTCCTAACGCCAGCACTTGGCCTCAACACATAAATGTAACTTAACCCTACTCCTAACGACAACCTTTGACCCAACCCCTTATGGCCCCAACCCAAAAACCTAACCCTATTCCTAACGCCAACCCTAGGCCCCAACCCCTAACGGCCCCAACCCCTAACCCTAACCCTACTCCTACTGCCAACCGTTGGCCCCAGCCCCTTAGGGCCCAAACTCCTAATCCTAAACCTAAACCCAAACTCTACTCCTAACGCCAGCACTTGGCCCCAACACATAAACGTAACCTAACCCATTTCCCAACGTCAGCCCTTGGCCCCAACCCCTAACCCTAAACCTAACCCTACTCCTAACGCCAACCCTTGGCCCCAACCCCTAACGGACCCAACCCCTAACCCCAAACCTACTCCTAACGCCAACCCTTGGCCCAAACCCCTACCTGCCCCAAACCCTAACCCTAACCCTACTCCTACCACCAACCATTCGCCCCAACCCCTTAGGGCCCAAACCCCTAATCCTAACCCTAGCACTAACCCTACTCCTAACACCAGCACTTGGCCCCAACACATAAACGTAACCCAACCCTACTCCTAACAACAACCTTTGACCCAACACCTAATGGCCCCAACCCCTAAACCTAACCCTTCTCCTAACACCAACCCTAGGCCCCAAACCCCAACGGCCCCAACTCCTAAACCTAACCTTATTTTTAATGCAAACTCTTGGCCTGAACCCCTAACTGCCCCAACCCCTAACACTAACCCAAACTCTAACCCTACTCCTACTGCCAACCCTTTGCCCCAACTCCTAACGGCCCCAACCCCTAACCCTAACCCTACTTCTAACGGCAATACGTGGCCCCAACTTGTAACTGTAACCCTACTCCAAACTCCAGCCCTTGGCCTGAACCCCTAACGGCCCCAACCCCTAACCCTTACCCTACTCCTAATGCCAATCCTTGGCCAAAACCCTAACGGCCGCAACCCGTAACCCTAATGCTATACCTATTGCCAGCCCATCGCCAAAACCATTAACAAACCCAACCCCTAACCGTAACCCTATCCCTACGGATAAAGCCAGCCCTTTGCCCAAATCCCTAAAGGCCCCAAACCCTAACCCTAACACTACTCCTAACACCAGCCCTTGACCCCAACCCCTAAGGGGCTAAGATCACTTAGCTTTGGATTACTTACTAGCACAAGAAGGAGGAGGGCCGGACTGCTCAGGGTTAGGCTGGGCATCGGTCAAGCAGGTGGTGAGCAATTGCATTATGTATCACTTGTTTCGTACACATTATTAGTAGCAGTACTATTATCATCATTATTGACTTTATTGCTATTATTATTTACCTGTCTTTATCTCAACTCACTTTTACATTTCTCTCCCCATCCCAGAGAGGGAGGGGGGAGGGTGAGCAAATGGCTGTGTGGTGCTTAGCTGCCAGCTGGGTTAAACTACAACAAAAGGAAAAGCTGTAAATGAACTCGTAAAAGAAAGGAAGAAAATTGCACATGCCCCAGTTCAAACTTGGAATGGAATTGATCTAGGAGAATTATCGGGGGGGGGGGACTTTATGGGTGTTGATTGGCTTACTAAAATTGGGATGGTTGTACTAGGGATATGTGGAGGATTCTTAACAATTCCATGTTTAATACCTCGTTTTACCAGACTAATACACTCAGTTATACAAGGAATGCAAATATCTGCGGTACCTGTTGTGGGAATAGAAATGCTGTTTTTGCAGAGTTACATTGTTTAGAGGGAAGGAATGTGGTACTGAGATATGCTTACAGTGATAAGAAAGCTTTGCAGGCGACCTTGTAAAATGCAGACAACCAGACTCCTTAGGACAATTAGGTGGAAATCACGGTGTCAAGTCATGTCAGGTAAGTAAAGAAATATTACCACTTCAAGCAGTAAAAACGTCAAAAGAAATTTGAAATTTAACAGGCCAGCAACTGAAGGCCATGCATTGTTTGTGAAGCATGGGTTAGATTGTGAACCTGGATTATTAACTCAGTGGGGAAACAGGGGAGGGTCCAGTCATTAAAAAGTATATAAACTGTGTTTTGGAACTGGTAAGTGCGCTCTCCTGCTTGTGGGGCACCCGCCATTGCAATCACGAACAAATTACTACTTTACTGAGATCCTCGCCTGAGCCTGTTATTGGCTACGGAGTGTTTCTCACAGTGTTGACTCAGAACCAGGGAAAGAGAAAACCCATTCCCTGATGATAACAAAAACAAAAGAATATCCAAAATTGATACCAATTCGGCAAGTATTGACTTGATTGGAAAGGAAAACACGAATCAATACCATGAAAAAGGAGATGGGGGATTGTGAAATATGTTCATCTGATTCGTGTCAATATGGAACAATGCTAGGGCCTCATGATGAAATGTGACCTTCTGTCTTACATACCCTTGTATAACCACAAGTCCAAGAGAAACAGAGTGGTTATCTTGCAAAAGAATGGTCTAGCAGTTCGTGTTGATAGAGCGTTTGAAGGGTAAACCTTGAGACTCGGGTACTGAATTAAGTGATTGGGTTAGTAAAGAATAGATTGGAGGCAGCACACCTAATGTTAATAAGAAAACAATATGAACACTTAGAAGGAGACCAGGTTATTAGTAAAGAAACTCCCATCCTCCCACTCGCACGAGAAGCTGTTGCCCGGTTTGATGAACAAAATGGTAAAAACAAAAAGGGGGGATTGTAATAAATATTGTATAATAAGTTTGTTAATCAAACTGATGGGGAAGCTTGTGGGGGCTGTGACAACCCTGTATAGCTGGAAAGTCTCCAGCTGCCCATCCTGATAAGAACATGTATAGTGCTTGCTCAGCAAGATCGCAAGCCACAATGCAGAGGAAGACTACGGCCTTCATCCTCACGACCACCAGGAGGTCCAAGACGACCCCCTAGCAACAGTACGTGCAACCGCAGGACATACCAGGATATGCCACGTACACCCAGAACAACCAAGCTATAAAAAGGGGGACTCTGGCGGGGGTGAGGTGTGTGTCTTGGTGGATGTGGGAATATAAGTGTTTTTGCAGAGTTACATTGTTTAGAAGGAAGGAACGTGGTATTGAGATATGCTTGCAGTGATAAGAAAGCTCAACAAACAACCTTGTAAAATGCAGACAACCGGACTCCTTAGAGCAATTAGGAGCAAATCACAGTGTTAAGTCAAGTCAGATAAGCGAAGAAATATTACCACTTTAATTAGTAAAAGCGTCAAAAGAAATTTGAAATTTAACAGGCCAACAACTGAAGGCCATGCGTTGTCTGTGAAGCATCAGATAGATTGTGAACCTGGATTACTCACTCAGTGGGGAAACAGGGGAGGGTCCAGTCATTAAAAAGTATATAAACTGTGTTTTGGAACTAGTAGATGCACTCTCCTGCTTGTGGGGTGCCCACCATTGCAATCGCGAACAAATTACTACTTTACTGAGATCCTCGCCTGAGCCTGTTATTGGCTACAGAGTGTTTCTCACAGTGGAGCAGAGACTCCCGGCACACCCAGCGCTGTTTGCTTACCTCTATTCCTTTAATAAATTGTAAACTTTGATTGTAACCCTATTTGGGACTCAGTTATTTATAACACAACCACCCCTCAGGTGCAACTCCCAAAGTTGTACAAGCAGCTCCCAACCCCCCCCCCCCCCGCAAACCCAGGCCCCAAGCTCCCACCCCAGTCACAAGTCCCTACATTGTACAAGCAGCTCCCAACCCCCTCCAGATGCAGGCCCTGACTCCCCACAGACACAGGCCTCAAAGGTGTACAAACAACCCCAACCCCCCCCTCCCAAGACCCAGGCCCCTACCATGTACAAGTGACTCCCAACGCCCCACACACACTGGCCCCAAAGGTGTAGAAGCAGCTCCACTCCCTCCACTCCCTCCCCGCCCCCCCCCCCCCCCACACACAGGCTCTAAATATACACAAAGAGCTCCTACCTCCTACCCCTCCCCCAGATGCAGGCCCCAATCCCCCCCAGAAGCAGGCCCCTACAGTGTAGAACCAGCACCCAACCCCTCCCCAGATACAAGCCCCAAAGGTGTAGAAGCAGCTCCAAACCTCCCCCCCAACGGAGGCCCCTGCAGTGTACAAGCAGCTCCCAACCCCCACCCCGCAGAGGCAGGCCCCACCCCCCACAGATGCAAGCCCCAAAAGGTGTACAAGCAGCTCCCAACCCCCTCAATGCAGGCCCCAATGGTCTATGAGCAGCTCCACACCCCCCCCCAGACACAGCCCCAACCCCCACCACCCCCACCCCCAGATGCAGACCCCAAAAGCCTAAACACAGGCCCTGAACTCTACAGGAAGGCTCCAAAACCCATGACAAAGGCCCCAATGGCTCCAGACAGGTCCCTAATCCCAGACACAGGCCTCAAACCCTCAACATACGCCAAAAGAAGTATTAGTGCTGGTGCCAAGTGTTACAGACAGGCTCAAAAGCCCAGGCACAGGCCCCAGATGTTCAAGGCTGAGATGTAACTTGGCTTTCTGAATTACTGGAAAGCAGCTTTCATTCTCAGATAGGTGTGCACAGGCTAGATAGGATGGGGTTTTAGGTACCTCTTCACCTGCGGAAACACACTGCCATCAGGCACCACCATACCAGACAAGCTTTTTCTGCTAAAACACCCTTCTTAGATGCCCTGTGGCATTCAAGTGACATGTGATTCAAAGATCGAAGCCGAAATTTCTAAGTGACAAAGTATCCTTTATTGTCAGCGCTGGATGCACGGGGGATCCTTCCGCCTAACATACATGTTCAAAGTAACAAATTATCTCATATTTATACAGTAAAACAATGATTATTCAATTAACGCCTATACATATTCATTACTTAAACCCACCTACTCTCGCTTTGTATGCTAATTAGCTTATCAGTCCTTGCGCTTGCACAAAGCCTCCCAAGAATTGTGGACAGGGGTCTTCGTGAGGAAGGCTGTAGGTCTTCCTCATGGAGTACTTTTCACCTTTTGCTAAAGAATGCCAAGTTGACTGAATCAGTTGTTTTCCAAGCTGCAGGAATGCCGAGTTGGCTCAAGTTAGCTCAAGTTTCAGCATAACTGAAGGTTGATAGATAATGGGATGTTTCAATTAACAAGATGCTTCAACATAACAGAAGGTCGACAGATAACAAGATGTCATATATTTTGTTCTCATTATATTTTAACTACAAGATTTATTCTATCCTAAAGTGAGTTCATACAATATCACATGCTTTGCTCCAATTCTAAAGACTAATGTCACAGCCCACCTTGCCTGTGGCACCTGATAAACAGAAGAGAAAGCAACTGCAGCACTTGGAAACCATCCCTGCACGTGCCACTCCTTATCGCTCTCTGGCCTTATCTCAAATCCTCAGCCACTTCTATGGAGAGTGTAATAAATGACTGAGTCCCAAATAGGATTGCAGTTAAAGTTTACAACTTATTAAATGAATAGAGGTAAGCAAACAGCACTAGGTGCTCCAGGAGTCTCCGCTCCACCAAGATGCACACCAGTTATATCAGGCAGTTGGTTTTTATGCTCCTAGGCTAATACATATTCATTACTACTTAGAAAAGGCAGAGTTATTATAATTAGTTCCCGGAGTCCAAACCCTCCCACTGGCGCATGCGTATCAGTCTCCAGTGGTCCCTCATACTGAAGGCTTGTAGTCTTCCTCCCAGGCTTTGTCCTTCAGTTTTCCTTCAGCTCTCTTCTCTCCTTACTTGGTAGTCTCTGAGCCAGATGTCAGAGACTTGTACAACATCTTGTGCAATAGTCTGCAGTTATCTCAAGAACTCCCCCTTATTCTCTTATCTCCCAGACCCAGACTTGGGCCTCAATGTTAACCCTTCAAATCCCCTATTGACATGAATTGCTGAACCATTCCTTTGCAAGACATGAGAACGACATACATTAACCACTCTGTTTTTCTTAGACTTGTGGTTATACAAGGGTATGTAAGACAGGTCACATTTCATCATATCATGTGGCCCTAGCATTGTTCCATACTGACACGAATCAGATGAACACATTTCACAAGAGCCTGCCACGGCACCCACAATGCAAGACGGACACCTTTCATAGTCACCTCGTGCTACAGCCCATTCCAATGCCTAACAACCCTCTCAATAAAGAAGTTCTTCCTAATCTCTAATCTAAAACTCCCCTGGCGCATCTTCAGCCCATTCCCCTGCGTCCTGTCCACAGGCATGTGGGAGAATAGACCAATCCCCACCTCGCTATAACCTCCTTTAAGGTACCTATAGAGAGCGATAAGGTCGCCCCTGAGCCTCCTTTTCTCCAGGCTGAACAACCCCAGCTCCCTCAGCCGCTCCTCGTAAGACTTGTTCTCCAGACCCCTCACCAGCTTGGTCGCC
The DNA here is from genome assembly GCF_963932015.1 of Anas acuta. Classification (NCBI taxonomy): domain Eukaryota; kingdom Metazoa; phylum Chordata; class Aves; order Anseriformes; family Anatidae; genus Anas; species Anas acuta. The sequence continues at coordinate 16,075,623 of NC_089016.1, forward strand.
CTTCTCTGGACTCCCTCAAGTACCTCCACATCCTTCTTGTAGCGAGGGGTCCAAAACTGAACACAGTACTAAAGGTGCAGCCTCACCAGAGCTGAGTACAGGGGGACAATCACTTCCCTAGACCTGCTGGCCACACTGCTTCTTATACAAGCCAGGATGCTGTTGGCCTTCTTGGCCACCTGAGCACACTGCTGGCTCACATTCAGCCGACTATCAACCAATACTCCCAGGTCCTTCTCTGCCAGGCAGCTTTCTAACCACTCTTCTCCCAGCCTGTAGCACTGCTTGGGGTTGTTGTGCCCAAAGTGCAGGACCCAGCACTTGGCCTTGTTGAACCTCATACAGTTGACCTCAGCCCATCGGTCCAGCCTATCCAGATCCTCCTGCAGAGCCTTCCTACCCTCGAGCAGATCGACACACGCACCTAACTTGGTGTCATCTGTGACCTTACTGAGGGTGCACTCGATCCCCTCATCCAGATCATCGATGAAGATATTAAAGAGGACCAGCCCCAGCACCGAGCCCTGGGGAACGCCACTAGTAACCGGCCTCCAGCTGGATTTGACTCCATTCACCACAACTCTTTGGGCCCGGCTATCCAGCCAGTTTCTAACCCAACGAAGTGTACGCCAGTCCAAGCCATGAGCAGCCAGTTTCTTGAGGAGAATGTTGTGGGGAATGGTGTCAAAAGCCTTGCTGAAGTCAAGGTAGACCACATCCACAGCCTTTCCCTCATCCACCCAGTGTCACTTTGTCATAGAAGGAGATCAGGTTCATCAAGCAGGACCTGCCTTTCATAAACCCATGCTGACTGGGCCTGATTGCCTGCTTGCCCTGCAAGTGCTGTGTGATGACTCTCAACATAATCTGCTCCATGAGCTTCCCTGGCACTGAGGTCAAACTGACAGGCCTATAGTTCCCTGGGTCTGCCCTCCGGCCCTTCTTGTAAATGGGCATCACGTTTGCTAGCTGCCATTCAACTGGGACCTCCCCCGATAGCCAGGACTGTTGATAAATGATGGAAAGTGGCTTGGCCAGCTCCTCCGCCAGTTCTCTCAGTACCCTCGGGTGGATCCCATCCAGCCCCATTGACTTGCGTACATCGAAGTGCCATAGGACATGAAACTGTTGGAGAGTGTCCAGAGGAGGGCTACAAAGATGGTGAAAGGCCTGGAGGGGAAGACGTACGAGGAACGGCTGAGGGCACTGGGCCTGTTCAGCCTGGAGAAGAGGAGGCTGAGGGGAGACCTCATCGCAGTCTACAACTTCCTCGTAAGGGGGTGTCGAGAGGCAGGAGACCTTTTCTCCATTAACACCAGTGACAGGACCTGCGGGAACGGGGTTAAGCTGAGGCAGCGGAAATTTAGGCTTGACATCAGGAGGGGGTTCTTCACAGAGAGGGTGGTTGCACGCTGGAACAGGCTCCCCAGGGAAGTGGTCACTGCACCGAGCCTGTCTGAATTTAAGAAGAGATTGGACTGTGCACTTAGTCACATGGTCTGAACTTTTGGGTAGACCTGTGCGGTGTCAAGAGTTGGACTTGATGATCCTTAAGGGTCCCTTCCAACTCAGGATATTCTATGATTCTATTCTATGATTCTATAGCAGGTCACCAACCATTTCCTCGTGGATTATGAGGGCCACATTCTGCTCCCCATCCCCTTCCACCAGCTCAGGGTACTGGATATCCAGAAAACAACTGCTCTTGCTGCTAAAGACTGAGGCAAAGAAGGCATTAAGCACCTCTGCCTTTTCTTCATCTTTTGTAACTAAAGAATGGAGGTTCTCCTTAGTCCTCCATTTTGTGTTGATCTATTTGTCAAAACATTTTTTGTTGTCTTTAATGGCAGTAGCCAGACTGAGCTCCAGATGAGCTTTGGCCTTTCTAATTTTGTCCCTACACAGCCTCGCAATATCCTTATAGTCCTCCTGAGTGGCCCGCCCTCTTTTCCAAAGATTATAAACCCTCTTCTTTCTCCTAAGCTCAAGCCACAAGTCCCTGTTCAGTCAGGCCGGTCATCTTCCATGCCAGCTCATCTTTGGGCACTTGGGGACAGACTGCTCCTGCACCATTAAGACTTACTTCTTGAAGACCGCTCTCTTCAAGAAGGAAAGCACTCAGCCCAAGACAGCTTCCAACCACCACATCTCCCACCAGTCCTTCTCTGTTTGTGAAGAGAAGGTCTAGTGGGGCACCTCCCTTGGTAGACTCACTAACCAGCTGTGTCAGGAAGCTACCTTCCACGCTCTCCAGAAACCTCCTAGACTGCTTTCTCTGGATTGTGTTGTGCTTCCAGGATATGTCTGGGAAGTTGAAGTCCCCCATGAGAAAAAGCGTTGACGATTTCGTCCACAGAAGGGCGACGAAGCTGGTGAGGGGCCTGGAGAACAAGTCCTACGAGGAGCAGCTGAGGGAGCTGGGCTTGTTCAGCCTGGAGAAAAGGAGGCTCAGGGGCGACCTTATTGCTCTCTATAGGTACCTCAAAGGAGGGAGGCTGTAGAGAGGTGGGGGTTGGTCTGTTCTCCCACGTGCCTGGTGACAGGACGAGGGGGAACGGGCTTAAGTTGCGCCAGGGGAGTTTTAGGCTGGATCTTGGAAGAACTTCTTTACCGAAAGGGTTGTTAGACATTGGAACAGGCTGCCCAGGGAAGTGGTGGAGTCACCATCCCTGGAAGTCTTTAAAAGACATTTAGATGTAGAGCTTAGGTATATGGTTTAGTGGGGACTGTTTGCGTTAGGTCAGAGGTTGGACTCGATGATCTTGAGGTCTCTTCCAACCTAGAAATTCTGGGATTCACAACTTCTGTCAGCTGCCTGTAGAACTCCTCATCAGTCTCCTCATCCTGGTTCGGTGGTCTATAACAGACGCCCACCAGGATGCTTCCCTTCTTGGCCTTCCCGCTGATCCTAACCCATAGGGACTCAACCTTATCATTCCCAGCCTCAAGTTCCACGACATCAAAACACTCTCTGATGTAGAGAGCCATGCCACCACCCCTTCTGTGCTGCCTGTCCCTTCTGAAGAGTCTATAGCCAGACATTGCAGCACTCCAGTCATGAGAGTGGTCCCACGATGTTTCTGTGATGGCAACCAAGTCACAGCCTGCCTGCTGCACGATGGCTTCCAGCTCCTCTTGTTTGTTACCCATGCTGCGTGCATTACAGAATCACAGAATCACAGAATTTTCTAGGTTGGAAGAGACCTCAAGATCATCGAGTCCAAGATGCACTTCAGTTGGGCCATTTCCTTTTCTCCTGGCCTTCCCATTGTTTCCCCTGGCACAGCTCTAACGAGCCTTGTTTCAGCCCCATCCCCTTTCTTACCTAGCTTAAAGCCCTCTCAATGAACCAGCTTTCCACTTGAGACGGCTTTATCCCATAAGCAATCTCCTACTTCCCGCCACTCTTCTAGGCTCACAGCTCTACTCATCCCCCATCTTCACTGACTACTCCCTTCTCCCATATAAGTTCTGAGGTCTGGCTTGATCACCAATGTCCTGCATCTCGAGTCCCTGTTCGGGCACCATTTGTTGCAGGAAGAACAGCTGAAGTCATGACATACACCAATATGGTTAAATCAAGCTCTCTGTATTACCCAAATAGCCTGACTCGTATAGCAATTTAGCAGGGGCAGATAGCATCTCACACAAGATGATTGGTCAAAAGCACTCAAACAACTGCAAGAAAACAACCCCCTTGTGATTAGCAGTCATGTAGATCTTGTCCTTGAAGAAGTACCAGCTGCTTGCAACAATATTTTTAATTCCTCAGTCAGGTGATAGAAGAACATCGTTACAACAACTCCTCATAGTCATCCTGGTAGCTTGGTTTGCTCAGCTACAGCAAGTGATGGCCTTCTTGCTGTTTCAAAAATCCCTCAATACACTCACCTCTACATCTGAGAAGTAGATCAAACCAGTCACTGAGTTGCCAAACAAGAACTTGACAGTTCCAGGAAGCGCTGCTTCCTTTGATCAGTTCCTCCTACTGTTTACCTACTGCTGGAAAAAAAAAAGAAAGACTCCGTACCAGCTGCCCTTGAGTACTTGCCCAGAGCTTGAGTATTTGCCCAGAGACAGACCAGATGTCTTTCCCAAAAGAGTCAAAACAATGTATTATTGCACTAATGGACCACCACATTAGCTGCCATCACTAATTGTCAGGCAGGACAGCTCCAGGCCAAACGCACACGTAAAAGGGCATGCTACAAACATGAACAAAACACGGGAAAAGAATTACTTAACCTATAAGAATTAGTCACCTAAAGAAGAGCTGCATGTAATAAAGGCACCTACTACTATATAGATTAATTTACTTTAAATGAACCTACTAGATATTACCTTAAAAAGATGTACTTATCTCTTTCAACTTGGAAACACATCAACCCATAAACTCTGACCCACCAAAACAAAACAAAACAAACAAACAAAAAAACTGCAACTGACTGAAAGAAAAACAAAGCACTTACCCCCAAAGAGCAGCCCAGGCACAATAAGCTCTCTGATAGGACACCTGCAGCTCATATACCATTAGGCACCACCTGGCACCATGCCCCAATCACCTGGGAAAGAAGAGGAGCAAAGCACAGGAAGGGATAAAGAACAGCAGCTATGTTTTTTATTTGGCTTAGTTTGACAGTGTGGAGTGTTACTAGAAACAACCATTCCTGTGCTTTTACTTGCGTTCTGATTATTGAAATGATAATATGACTGAGTAGATAGCTAAAGCTATTTTGACTATAATTAGCTGAAACTTTTCTTTACATAGTTAGAAATAATCTAGGAGTGTAACAGATTGCAAACCACAAAAATACCATTCAATGCAGTAAAATAACTCACAGGAGAAGTAATGTACGTTAGTAGATGTCATGGTTTAACCTAGCCAGCAGCAAAATACCACACAGCCATATGCTCACCTTCCCTCCTCTCTCTCTGGGATGGGGGAGAGAAATGGGAAAGTGAAGCCCGTGAGTTGAGATAAAGACGGTTTATTAAGACAGGAAAATAATAATAACAATAATGATGATAATAGTACTAATAACAATAATGTGTACAAAACAAGCGATGCACAATGCGATTGCTCGCCACCCGCTGACCAATGCCCAGCCTAACCCTTAAGCAGTCTGGCCCCCTCCTCCGGCTAGCCACCCCTATATATTGTTTAGCATGATGTCAGATGGGATGGAATACCCCTTTAGCCAGCTTGGGTCAGCTGTCCTGGGACTGTCCCCTCCCAGCTCCTGCTGCACCCCCAGCCTGCCCATTGGCAGGACAGAGCAAGAAGCTGAGACGTCCTTGGCTTGGTGTAAGCACTGCTCTGCAACAATTAAAACATCGGGGTGTTATCAGCACTCTTCTCATCCTAAGCCAAAACATAGCATTCTACCAGCTACTAGGAGGAAAATTAACTCTGTTCTAACTGAAACCAGGACATCTATCCACCCCTTATTCCATATCATTTATGTCATGCTCAGGTTACGCTCTTTTCCATGCATTCTAATTAGTCACCATTTTCATCTAGGGTATATAGTAGTCATGGTAGTGATAACATACAGTATTATATAGTAATTAACGTGGTACTATTCAATTCATGGGCTATTCTCACCCAGTATTAAATCCCCTTGAGGTACACACCGGACCTCCCCATTCTTTTGCATTACCCACCAAGTACATCCAGGTCCCTGAGCAAAAGCAGTTCCATGAATGGGTTTGCCTTTTCCTGAGGCAGGAGTAGCCCAGACTGTTTTACCCAGCATATTTCTTACATGCACTAGAGGAACTTTATCCCCTTCTACAGTACGTAACAAGTTTGATTGGGCAGGTCCACGATAGTCCACTGTTAGTCTCCACTCGCCATTAGACTTTCGCACTGGCCATATGGGACTATTGAAAGGTGAATGAGTCTTGCTGATCACTCCTTGGCTCTCCAATTGACGAATTAGCTTATGGATGGGAATCAGGGAGTCTCAGTTAGTGCGATATTGTCGCCGGTGCACAGTTGTGGTAGCGATTGGCACTTGCTGTTCTTCGACCCTCAGCAACCCCACAACAGAGGGGTCCTCTGAGAGACCAGGCAAGGTAGATAATTGTTTAATGCCCTCTGTCTCTAAGGCAGCTATACCAAAAGCCCACCGGAACCCTTTTGGGTCCTTGAAATATCGTCTTCTAAGATAGTCTATGCCAAGGATACACAGAGCATCCGGGCCAGTCACAATACGGTGCTTTTCCCACTCATTCCCAGTCAGACTTACTTCAGCCTCCAATACAGTTAACTGCTGGGATCCCCCTGTCACTCCGTAAATACAGATGGGCTCTGGCCTTTTATAGCTCGATGGCATTATAGTACATTGTGCACCGGTGTCTACTAAAGCCTTATACTTCTGTGCATCTGATGTGCCAGGCCATCGAATCCACACAGTCCAATAAACTCGATTGTCCCTTTCCTCCCCCTGGCTGGAGGCAGGGCCCCCCTAATCCTGGTCAGAATCTTCTTCTTTTCTGTGTTTGAAGGACTGTCTGCTGGAAGTTGGAGCAGCAAACTTTTCAGAGAATCCTTTTTCCCCAATTGTTTTCTTTTGCAACTCACGTACCCGTGCCTCTAGGGTTGCGGTAGATTTTCCATCCCATTTGCTCATGTCCTCTGCATGGTCTCGTAAGTAAAACCACAGGGTGGCACGGGGTGTGTACCCACCATATCGTCTTCCTTGTGTGGATGAACGCCTACCCCTGATAGCTGAGACACTGCTCTGTACAGGTACGGAGGAGAATAATCTCTCTTCAAGTTGGTGAACCTTTTCAGAAAGTTTCTCCACAGTGTTCTCTTTCGGTCGTTGGACACTGCTTGGTTCAGGTGGGGAGGAAGATAGATTCTCTTCAAGTTGGTGAACCTTTTCAGAAAGTTTCTCCACAGCTGAGACGCAGGCCTGTAAGGAAGAGGAGAGACTTTCTTCGTACTGCCGAAGTTGTTTAGCCACTTCATCCACTGTGGGTTCCTCATCCTCTTTCCAGGCCATTATTGCCAATGAGCTGGCATATGATGATGGTGCACTCCGTACAAACTTCCGCCACATGGGTCGTGTACACCTGACTTCATCTGGATCTTTGGATGTTTGTCTGAGGTCTGGATCCTCATAAATCACCTCCAGTACGGCTAATTCTCTCAGGTGCTGGATTCCCTTCTCCATAGTGGTCCACTTGCCTGGTAGACATAAAAGTTCTTCCTTGAAGGGATACCTTTCCCTCACAGCTGAGAGGAGACGCCTCCAGAGGCTGTGAGATTGTGCTCCATCTGCAATTGCTTTGTCAATGCCTGCGTCTCTAGCAAGGGATCCCAGCCGCCTGGCTTCCCTGCCGTCTAATTCCACACAATTGGCTCCAGTGTCCCAGCACCGGAGCAGCCAGGTGACAAGCTGCTCACCTATACAACGACCAAAATCTTTCCGCACATCTCGTAGCTCACGCTTGTACAGGTTTCGGGTAGTTACTGTTGATTTTTCGGCATCCTCATCTTCCTCCTCCTGAATCCCTGATGGCCCAGCATCGTCATCTCTATACCTAGACTTAGCAGAAGACTCTCTGCGTTCTAAACGACCTGAATCTCTATACCATTTTTTCACCTTCTCTACAGGGGCAACTTGCACTGCTACAGCTCATTTCTCTGACCCAGCCACAGGAGCTGGAGCGGCTGCAGGAGCTGGAACAGGAGCGGCTGCAGGAGCTGGAACAGGAGCGGCTGCAGGAGCTGGAGAGGCTGCAGGAAATGGAACTGAAGCAGCTTCATGAACTGGAACTGGAGCGGCTGCAGGAACTGGAACTGGAGCCGCTGCAGGAACTGGAACTGGAGCGGCTGCAGGAGCTGGAGCTGGAGCGGCTGTAGAATCCACCGTAGGGGTCGCAGTGGCCATTGGATCTGTCACAGGACTTGGAGTGGCCGCAGGGTCTGTCACTAAGTTGATAGCAGTATCAATTGCAGCTCGATAGGCATGAGCCAGGCCCCAGCATGTTACAATGATTTGTGTTACTTTGGAACTGCCAGAATCATGACACCTTTTTTTCAAGCATTCTGGCAGTTTTTGAGGATTTTGCCATTGTTCAGGGGTGAATTTCCAAAACACTGGGGGTGCCACCTACTCTAAATGCCTGCCCATATCCTCCCATACTCCCTGCCACTCACAACTATACTGCCTTCGCGCAGATCTCCGGATGAGATTCCTAAGTAGTTGTTTAACTTTAAGCAAAACCTGAAGCACATTCAGGAGGCATAACAACAAGACCATGCTGGTCTGAGTATCCCAAGGATATTCAATATCTTGGAGAGCTATTGTAACAAGCTCAGAGGATAAGAGGGTGGTGAAGGAGAAAGGGAGAGTGATCGAGTAAGAAAAAATATCTTCCCCTTTCCCCTCCACAGATTGACTCCCTGATGAAAAAAGGCATCAGGTATAATTGCTAATAGTTTCCAAGATACGGTTTCCAAAGTATAGAGTCGACGATGTTACTGAGTACAAATACCAAGTTAGAGTCATGACCAGATATTTCATCGTCTCATAAGCCACTGTTACAACACACAGTACCATAATGATCTGAAACCAGGGCCCAGAGAGGATAAACAACATGACCGAGAGCACATACGGAAAATAATGTGCTATAATACTCAATTTGGAAAACAGGCGCAGCAGAGTTGAGATTAAAGCAATCAGCATTATGACAAGTAATTATTTGTGGTGGTTTTACCGTGCTGGGCAGCTAAACCCCACAACCACTCTCTCACTCCCCCTCCTTTAGATGAGGAGGGGAAGAAGTAAAGCAAAGAACAACTCACGGGTTGAGATAAGGATAATTTAATTAAAGGGAAATAATAATAATAATTAAATAAAGACTACCATGAACTAAACAATTTAACTAAAGGGAAATAAAAAGGGAAAGGGGAAAAGGGAGGGGAAAAGGGAAAAATAAAAAGAAGGGAGGAAAACAAACAAATAAAATAAATGAAGGCTATATGGAAGTGCAGAGGAAAGAAATTACTCTCTACTTCCCACAAATGAGCGATGATTGACCATGTCCTTGAAGCAGGGCCTCAATGCACGCAGCCGGTGTTCGAGAGGAGGACCGACGTCTTCTCAACGAGAGCCCACCCCTCCCCTCTTCTTCCTGTTTCCACCTTTTATTGCTGAGTGTGACATCACATGGTATGGAATATCCCTTTGATTGGTTTAGGTCAGCTGCCCTAGTGATGTTTCTCTCCTCACTTTTTGCCCACCCCCTAGGAGGGTTAGAGAGAGTCCCGATGCTGTGCCAGTGCTGCTCAGCAGTAGACACAACACTGGTGTGATAACACTGCTGTTCCAGCTACAAGTGCAGAGTACGGCACTGTATGTGCTGCTGCCGGGAAAGTTAATATTCCAGCCAGACCCAGGACACAAGCTTAAATGTCCTTGAGGTACACACCTGATATCCCCATCCTTCTGCATGACCCACCAGGTATACCCTGGTCCTTGGGCGAAGACAATCCCACGAGTGGGTTTGCCTTTTCCCATGACAGGAACAACCCACACCGCCTTCCCCATCCACGTTCCTACATGCACTACGGGGACTTTAGCTCCTTTCACCATGTGTAGGGGTTTTGTTTCAGCAGCACCAGGACAACTGTCAGACCCCTTGTTGTTAACTAGTCAAGTGGCCTCTGGTAGATTTGTGTCCCATTGTTTCCATGTCCCAGCACCCAATGCTCATAACATAGTTTTTAACAATCCATTGTAACTCTCAACCTTCCCAGAGGCTTGTGGGTGATAAGGGATGTGATACACCCACTCAGTGCCATGTCTCTTGGCTCAGGAGGTGACCAAATTGTTTCGGAAGTGACTCGCATTGTCAGACTCAATTCTCTCTGGTGTACCATGTCACCACAGCACTTGTCTTTCTAGGCCCAAGATAGTGTTTCAGGCCCTGGCATGGTTTACAGAGTATGTTTCCAGCCACCCAGTAGTTGCTTCTACCATGGTGAGTATGTACCGTTTGCCTTGGCAGGTTTGTGGGAGTGGTCCAATATAGTCAATCTGCCAGGCCTCACCATATCGAAACCCTAGCCACCTCCCCCTGTTCCAGGGAGGTTTTACCTTCATGGCTTTCTTGATTGCAGCACAGGTCTCACACTCATGGGTAACCTGTGTGATGGCCTCAATGGTCAAGTCCACCCCTCGATCATGAGCCCATCTGTATGTGGCATCCCTCCCCAGATGTCCTGATGTTTCATGGGCCCATCGAGCTACAAACAGCTCACCCTTACGTTCCCAGTCTAGGTCCACCTGAGCCACTTCAATTTTCTAAGCTCGATCCACTTCTTCATTGTTCTGATGTTCTTCAGTAGCGCGACTCTTGGGCATGTGGGCATCTACATGACGTACCTTTACAGCCAGGTTTTACATCCATGAGTCAGTGTAGATACAGTACTGGCCATTTTTCTCTTTCAGCTATTTCTAGGGCCAGCTGTATAGCTTTCACTTCTGCATACTGACTTGATTCGCCTTCCCCTTCCATGGCCTCCACAACTCATAGTGTGGGACTCCACACAGCAGCTTTCTCTTTACGATGGCTCCCTATCACACGGCAAAATCCGTCAGTGAACAACACATACTGCTTTCTGTCTTCTGGCAACTCATTGTATGGTGGTGCCGCTTCAGCACGGGTTACCTCTTCTGTCGGCACTCTGAAATCTCTACCTTCTGGCCACTCCATGATCTATTCCAGGATTCCTGGGCAATTAGGTTTTCCCATTCGAGCCTGCTGTGTAATTAACGCTATCCGGTTATTCCACGTAGCATCAGTCGCATGGTGTGCAGTGGGAATTTTCTCTTTGAACATCCAATATAACACAGGTAGCCGCGGTGCCAAGAGGAGCTGTGCTTCTGTACCCACAACTTCTGAAGCAGCTCGAACACCCTCATATGCCATATCTCTTTTTCAGTTGGGGTGTAATTAGCTTCTGATCCTCAATAGCCCTGGCTCCAGAAACCCAGCAGTCAGCATCGATTTTCTCCTGGGGTTTTCTGCCAGAGGCTCCAGGTGAGCCCATGCTCCCCAGCTGCAGTGTAAAGTATGTTTTGCACAGCTAGTCCGATACGGACAGGACCAAGGGCAATTGCATGAGCTATTTTTTGTTTGATTGGTTCAAAGGCCTGTTTTTGCTCAGGGCCCCACTTGCAATAGTTCCTCTTTCAAGTCACTCAATATAGAAGACTCACAAGCTGACTATAGCCTGGAACATGCATTCTCCAGAATCCCACAAGGCCTAGGAAAGCTTGTGTTTCTTTTTTGCTAGTTAGCAGAGACATTGCCGTTATTTTATTGATCACATCCATCAGAATATGGTGACGTCCATCCTGCCATTTTACCCCCAAGAACTGGATTTCCTGTGCAGGTCCCTTGATGGCAAAAACAGCTTTCAGGAGAATTTGGATTACTTTCTTCCCTTTCTCAAAAAGGGAAGGTATGTTTAGCTTTCTTCCCTTTCTCAAAAAGTAGGTATGTTTACTCAGTTCCGTGCAGCACGGGGCGGGTAGTCCCCCCAAAGTCGTGCACGCCTAACGTGGCAACTTGCTTTAGTAAAAAGTTACATATACATGAACATTCCTATACATATACATAACCTGTCCCTTTGTGAACACTCCTCCTTATTTCAGACACCTTGGTTAAATTCTGAACCATGAGGTTTTTAATCTGGTTCTCGGGGCCCGAGAGGCTCCTGTTATCTGGTGGTATAAGTGCAGCACAGCACAGTAGCACATATTCATTCTTAATCAATTGCTCTCTAATTTCTAATTCCAATGTTTCAGCTTGCTCTTTTCCAGATCCACGGGTATTCTACTATTAATGTTCAAAGCCTGACAGACCCCGTCCTCCGTGGATCAAAATACAGGGGGTCTTTAAGGGTTCTTTTGGTCATTCTATCATATAATACTGGATCATTTTTAATTTACTCTTTAATTTTCTGGGGCCCCTATTGTTCCAATTTCTAATCATTATTCATAATGGACTTTTTGGTCATATATCTGGTAATTTGCTCCCTTTCTGGTCCTTGGTCTTCGATTTTATCTGACCCATCTGGGAATTTTACTAGTGGCAATTCCCACAGCCCTTGGTTGCCCAGTGAGAGTGTCTTGCAGGGGGTTTAGGACCTATCACCCACCCACGTATCCCTCTTCTCACCAGTCCAGCCCCCCCGACAGGAGATTAGAACCAGTGAGAAAACAAAAAGACCTCCACGCTGACTTTAGAAGTCTCAGTTACACTCACACACACAAAAACTGGCAACCGCACCTTTACCCAACCGGATGGTATCTAACGAATCAGTCGTCTTCGTCCAGACTCCAATCGGACGGTATCCACCAGCGTCTCTGCTGTCTTCGTCTGGGATCGAACCAGACGGTATCCAAACGACTGTCGTCTTCGTCCGGATCTTCGCGCGCAGAATTACGGGCAAAAAACAGCCGGCAAGGGAGCTCAAAAAAAAATCAAATTCTTTGCTTACCTTTATTCAGGTTCAGGATGGCATTAGTCCCGATCTGACTCAAACAGGAGCCACCAAATGGTGGGGCGCCTCTCCTAGATTAAATCAGAATTCAGGAACTATAGCCATCCCGGACGAGCCCCCAAATTGTTATAAATGGCTCAGGATTCAAATTAGGATTAAATAAAAAAATAGGATTTATTAAAAGAATATAAAGGAATAGAGGTAAGCAAACAGCGCTGGGTGCACCGGGAGTCTCCGCTCCACCAGGACGCACACACCAGTTACATCAAGCAGCTGATTTTTATGCTCCTAGACTAATACATATTCATTATTACTTCTAAAAAAATAGATTATTATAATTAGCTTCCGGGGTCCAGTCCCTCCTACTGGAGCATGCGCATCAGTCTCCTCTGGGGGTCTCTAGGGGTCTTTCATGCTGAAGGCTCGTAGTCTTCCTCTCACCCTTTGTACTTACTCGGCACTATTCCAAGTTTATGGAACACTCTCTGTACACTCTCCGCAGGTCTTGTCTCCCAACCGTCCTTCAGCTTCTTTTTCTTCCTCTTAATCTCTTGGCCCCCCTGGCCAGATACCAAGGATCCTCATAGTATTCCATAACAGTCACTAGTTGTTATCAGTTGTTCTGAAACTCCCAGACATCAAACACAAACAGCTTTCTTATTTGACGCTTCACGAGTAATTAAAACATTCTTCCCCAGCCATTCACAGACACATCTATAGCAGTGTTAAGTTAATCTCGAAGAAGACAGGAAAAAAGGCTGTAACTGTTAGAAATAGAAGTCCGGAATAACAAAAGCAAACAGGTTCATAAATTTAAGGAGTGTTTTCTGAAGACGTGATAAATTGACTAGAATGAGGGGGAGACTGGGACACACTGCATCTGTGGTTCAAGAACTAAATTGCCAGTGCAGGGCCCAGAGGCAGACAGGATTCAAACAGAATTGTTCTTTATGGACACAAATTGTTAACACATTCCTCACATCCATCCTGCCATTTTACCCCCAAGAACTGGATTTCCTGTGCAGGTCCCTTGATGGCAAAAACAGCTTTCAGGAGAATTTGGATTACTTTCTTCCCTTTCTCAAAAACTTCTTCTGATGTGTTGCCCCACACGAGGATGTCATCAGTGTACTGCAGACGTTCAGGAGCTCCCCCTTGTTCCAGTGCAGACTGGATCAGTCCGTGGCAAATGGTAGGGCTGTGTTTCCACCCCAGGGGCAATCTTGTGGTAGCAATTTCCTTGGTTGCTACACCCTTGTGGTAGCGATTGGTACCTGCTGTTCTTCAACCTTCAGCAATCCTACAACAGAAGGGTCTTCTGAAAGGCCAGGCAGGGTAGACAGCTGCCTAATCTTCTCTGTGCTCAAAGCAGCTATGCCAAAAGCCCACTGGTACCCTTTTGGATCCTTGAAGTACCCTCTCTTGAGGTAGTCTATGCCAAGGATGCATGGAGCCTCTGGGCCAGTCACAGTGAGATGCTTCTGCCACTCATTCCCAGTTAGACTCACTTCAGCTTCCAATACAGTTAGTTGTTGGGATCCCCCTGTCACTCCAGAGATACAGATGAGTTCTGTCCCTTGGTAACCTGATGGCATTACAGTACGCTGTGCGCCAGTGTCCACTAGAGCTTTGTATTCTTGTGATTCTGACGTGCCAGGCCATCGGATCCACACAGTCCAATAAATCCGGTTATCCCTCTCTTCTGGCTGGCCAGAGGCAGGGCCCCTCTAGTCCTGGTTGGAGCGTCTTCCACTTAATTCTTGCCAATGAGAAGCAGAGGTCCCTTCATCAGGGTCAAGAATAACATCAGCCCTTCTACTGCCTCTGGGGAACTGCCCAACAGAAAATGAAGCAGCGGTTTTCTTAGGAGCCCCTCTTCTTGCTGCTGTATTTCCTTTCAGTTCACGTACCCGAGCAGCTAGGGTTGAAGTAGGTACACCATCCCATTTCCTCATATCTTCCCCATGGTCATGCAGATAAAACCACAAGGTGCCACATGGTGTGCGTCTTGGGTACTCTCTTGAGCAGGAAAATACTGATTCTTAGTGGCTGAAATATCACTCCGTCTAGATGTGGAGGGAGGTGATTGTTCTATGAGGTGGTGGAGCCTCTGGGACAGTTTCTCCACAGCTGAGACACAGGCCCGTAGCGGAGCAGAGAGATTGTCTTCATATTTTTGAAGCTGGCAGGGTAGATTATACACTGTTGGTCCCATCCCCTCATCCAAGTGAATTGCTACCAGCGTACTGGCATGTGCTGATGGTGCACTCCGCACAAATTTACGCCACATGGATGTTGTGCAGTGGACTTCATCTTGAGGTGTCTGGGCGCTGTCCAAATCACTATAAATCATCTCCAGCACAGCTTATTCCCACAGATGCTGGAGACCTTTATCCATAGTGGCCAACTTACCTACTTGATATACAATATCTTCCTTATGGAGATACCTTTCTTTCACAGCTGCCAGGAGTTGCCTCCAGAGGCTGAGAACGTGTCCCTCTCCCAATTCTTTTGTCAATTACCGTTTCTCTAGAGAGGGATCCCAGCTGCTTGGCTTCATTGCTTTCTAATTGTTGGCTAATGGTCCCAGTGTCCCAGCATCAAAGCAGCCAGGTGAAGATGTGTTCACCTGGGCGTCGACCATAATCCTTTCATATTTCTCGCAACTCACTCAGGGATAGGGATTGAGTGGTTTCTGATTCCTTTATGATTTCCATCTCTTCTTCCTGCTGTTTTTGTGATGGCTCTGCTTTAGAGGTGCATGCCATTTCCCCTTCTCCCTCCTTCTTAGGAGAGACTTCTTCCCTTACTAAACGAGCTGACTTCCGTTTCCATTGTTTTGACTTGACTACGGGGGAGACTGATGCCATAGTCGGTTGGTCCTCTGGGTCAGCCACAGCATGTGTTACTTGGTCATCAGATTCAGAGACTTCCTCCCTCTCTTCAAGGTGCTGGATGATGTTAAACAGTGTTTGATAGGAGTAAGCCAGGACCCAGCACAATGCTGCAAGCTGTCGTTCTCCGGCATTATCAGGGTCAGGGCATACGACTCTCAAACAGTCTATCAGGTTTTTAGGATTTTGCACTTGTTCAGGAGTGAAGTTCAAAACTATTGGAGGAGACACCCGTGACAGGTACCTGCCTATATACTCCTACACACCTTGCTACCCGCCACCATACTGTTTTGGGACATTTTCCTGGGTAGCCTTTCTAAACAATCGACTAATCTTAGAGAGAAGAGGAAACCCGTTATTCAGAATTAGAAATAGCAATATATGGGTTACACAAGGATATTCAAAATACTCAAAAACTGTTGTAATTAGCCCAGTGTGAAAGAAGGAGGAGGTACCATTGCTGATATTATTAATAAACTGACATCCAGATGAGGAAAGGAAGGCAGTATAGTTCTGAATATTCTCTAACAGATAGTTTCCATGAGATCCAAATGATAACAGTGCAGAGCCTGAATGACAGATTAAATTCAAGGCCAGTGCTTGGCAGCACAGCGAATTAAAAAAAACGAACACGGATTGTAGCACATTCTCAGATCGGATATAGAGGAGAAAGGAGAACATGACACGGATTGCATGACATATGATCAAAGAAGCCACTATTAACAGGGCACTGAACATGGTGACTAGGAAGTAAGTTGTAAGAGTTTTAATCAATTCTATTGTTATCTCAACCCTTGGGGCCCCGCGTTGGGTGCCAAAAAGGACTGTGGTGGTTTTACCGTGCTAGGCAGCTAAACACCACAATTGCTCTCTCACTCCCCCTCCTTATATGATTGTGTCTGCTCAGCAGCAGACACAACACTGGTGTGATACCACTGCTGTTCTAGCTACAAGTGCAGAGCACAGCACTGTATGGGCTGCTGCCTCATGAAGATAGGTTTGGCCAGACTCAGCAAACCGCTCAGAGAAGCTCGTCGCTGGAAATAGACGCACTGGAGCTGGAGAGAAGCTCGAGCTGAGAGAAGCGGACCTGTGCACACAACTGCCTCTCGCTGGTAAGCAGTTGCGTGTTATGGGGAATCATATGTCCTTAGGAACAAAGACTGTCCTGGTAACCTTACAGCTTATTCTCCTTATTAACAATCAGACAGTTTATGAGCCTGAAATATGGGACCAAACTGAGGTCAAGGTGTGGGACTCTGCAACTAAAAATGACAAGGTTGCAGTGGGATTGCTCGGCACCTGGCAAGCAATCTCTGAGGCCTTAAAGAGCCATGTGGGGCCACAATCACAAACGTGTGGCTTCCCAGATAGTGAGGGAGCTGCGGGCTCCTTTACTGATCCGACTGCTATGCCATGGCCATTGGCCCCTCTGCTGCCACAGCCATCGAAGGCTTTTGCTGTTACGCCCCCTGCTGACTTGAACGTGCCTTTTGACCCAGGCCTATTGGCCTTGAAAAGGAGATGAATATGCTTTTCTTCGATCTGGGAAGAACGGGATACGTAAGGCCTGAAGACAGAGTTGCTTGACAACTTAAAGCGAGATATATTGTTCAGAAGGAATGGAAAAATGGAGACTGTTAAGTCATGGAACTTAAAGGATTGTTTTTTACCTTTTATGTATAGGCGTACTTGATTTTAGTAAGTTATGGAACTTAAAGGGTTGTTTGTTACCTATCCTGATTGTATGTATGTATAGGCATACTCGGGTTATTATGTAAAGCAATGTTCTGTATACATGTATTTAGAATGTTTGATGTGTGTGTGTGCGTTTTGGTGGAGCATAGACTCCCCCTGCACACCCAGTGCTGTTTACTTACCTTTTTATACCTTTTAGAAATATTTGTTTTATAAATATTACAAAATTCAGATTGACTTGAGACCTCATTTATAACACTACCAACTGGTAACTGGGACTTGTCCATATGCCCATGAACTTGCATTCTGACCTTCCAGGAAAGAAAAAGCATTACAGTAATCTGTAGGGAGAGAAAAAAAAAATAGCCTGCATTTTTATACTTTTCCTTTACCCTGTTCACTTTCATAATCAGATAGCTATATATTTAAAAAAGAAAAAAAAAAAACACAAAGAAACCTCAAAAAAGCACAATGGCTTCTGAAAAGTTCAGGTTTGCAAGTAGTACATGTTCAATATGATGGTGCTTTAACATAAAATGAGCAGTGCTTGGATCAAGGGTATAAACGTAGGTCTTTCCTCTTTCAGGCAGTGTCCTAGATGCATGGCCACAAACTCCTCACTGCCCTTTTTTCCAGGTAACCTGTTGAAACTGAAATGAATTTTTGGATAGCAGAATAGCTTTAGGTGAATGAGTTTAATTCTGTTCAAAATAGCACTTGACCTTGTGGATACAGTTCAAATCATCAAGTGGAAAGGAACTGAGTCTGGATGTCTCCTTCCTCATGTCCTGAGCAGGGAAAACCCCTTCCTTTTTTTTTTTTTCCCTAAACCAAAGACAGACCTCTGCATAGTTATGGGAGAGGTCTGCTCTTCTAATCTGAAGCATTGTTTGGAGCTTCCCTCCCTCCAATTTTGAGTCAAGCCTCTAAGCCTCTATTTTGGTTTAACCCAGCAGACAGCAAAGCACCACCCAGCCTTTCACTCACCCTCCCCCCGCAGTGGGATGGGATGGGGGAGAGAATCGGGGGGGGGGGGGAGAAAGTAAAAGCTTATGGGTTCAGATAAAGACAGTTTAATAGGACGGAAAAATAAATAATAATAATGATAATAGTAATAATAACAATATGTACCAAACACGTGATGCACAATGCAATTGCTCACCACCCGCTGATGCCCATCCCTGAGCGGCTGGTTCCCCCCACCCCAGCCAGCCACCCCATATTAATTGTTCAGCATGATGTCATATGGTATGGAACACCCCTTTGGCCAATTTGGGTCAGATGTCCTGGGTCTGTCCCCTCCCAGCTTTTTGTGCAACCCCAGCCTGCCCGCTGGCAGGACAGTGTGAGAAGCTGAAAAGTCCTTGGCTTGGTGTAAGCACTGCTCAGCAACAATTAAAACATCAGTGTGTTATCAACATTATTTTCATCCTAAATCCCAAACACAGCGCCCTACCAGCTACTAGGAGGAAAATTAACTCTATCCTAGCCAAAACTAGGACAATATCCACTCCTTATTCCATAACATTTATGTCAAGCTCAGGTCCCACACTTTCCAATACATTCCAATGAATCACCACCTTTCATATATGTATATAAAATGTCCATGGATTTTGTTTTATTTGTGACTGACTGGGCTCCACCTGTCACAACAGTCTTTTAGGGCAGAAGAGATGGCGTATGGTGCTGGATTGTCACATGCTGAAGCCCGTTCTGATTACATCAGACCGCTGTGTTTGTCCAATTCTATCAAAATTCATTCATCGTTATTTGAGCGACTGTTTCTGTTATGCCATTAATAGGACATGCAGCAATTATAGTATTAATGACATACAGCATTATATAGTAATTACCATCATACAATTCAAATCATGGGCTATTCTCACCCAACATTAAAACCCCTTGAGGTACACATCGGACTTCCTCATTTGTCTGCGTTACCCAAAAAGTGCACCCAGATCCCTGAGCAAAGGGATCCCACAGATGGGTGTCCTGGTTTCAGTTAGGATAGAGTTAATTTTCCTCTTAGTAGCTGGTAGGGTGCTGTGTTTGGGATTAGGATGAGAAGAGTGCTGATAACATGCTGATGTTTTAATTGTTGCAGAGCAGTGCTTACACCAAGTCAAGGATGTTTCAGCTTCTCACACTGTCCTGCCAGTGGGCAGGCTGGGGGTGCAGCAAGAGCTATTATTATTTATTATTATTATTATTATTCCTGTCTTAATAAACTGTCTTAATCTCAACTCACAGGCTTCACTTCCCCAAAGAAGCTTTTTTTTTTTTTAAGTGAAAAAAGTTGATGGTATAAATCAAAACATAACTTTGTTACAAAACATAAAACAAAACATAACTTTCAGATAATAGTTAATAGTTGTCAGCAGTGATGCTCAACAACAATAATTAGCATTCTTGACTTCATACATGTCCTTTTCCTTCCCCTTCAAAAATGAAGCAGCTTTGAAATGACTAGAATACAATGAGTAAACAGCTACTTACTAAAGCAGCAACATACACTTTGTAGACAGGGTCAGAACAGACCATGGACAGCACACTGCAGCAGGATTTAACCACAACATCTTCTGAGGTAGTGTTCTGAGATGACCCCCTAGCTGCTCCCAGAGCTCCAACACTTTTGTTGTTTCCATTGCTACTTCCAGAATTTCCAGTGCTTTCTCCAGTAATAGAGCACCACTTTCGCCAGTAATAGAGCACCACTAACATCATGGGAAAGACGTCTAAGTGCCATCTCTCGTATATTCCAGTTTTGAGAAAACAAGCAGCCAACTAACTCCATTCCAAATATCTGCCAAGGAAAAAGCAACCTTACATGAGTCAAATTGAATAATATCACAACTTAAGAAGAGCAATCAAAAAAGAGCAAAGAAATGTTTCTCGTGAAAAATCATTTTAAGTAGTCTGACAGCAAAAATATGTCAGAGGGTATACAGTCTTAAAAAATTCTATGATAGAAATCAACCATCATAAATGATGAATCATCAGTTCTCCAAAAACTCTTCTAGGACATGTGGGGGAAATGACAGTATGGGTAGTTTCATTTACCGTGGTTTAATTACTTAGTATGGAGTTTGTTTTTAGATGCTGATGTAAACAACCCTGAACTCGAGGTCCAGCTATACTAGACAAAAATTACAGCAAAAATATAGGCAACATACATTCTCCCATTCTTTTAAGTGTATAATCCCTGCTCAGTTGAACCCACCTCTAGGCTAGAGAGTATTTAGGCTATTTGCAACCCAACTTAAGTAACAGTAAGTGCCAATTTTGTATTTATGTGACACTTGCACAGTTAAGACCAAAATTAGGAATACTATATTTTATTACATGGACCTTCAATAAGAGGCCATATGTTGCAGGAAGAACGGCCGGAAGCACGACAGACACTAGTATGGTCAGATCATGCTCCATTTTATTACCCGAATAGCCTAGGTTTTATAGCGAACTTACCGGGGGCGGATAGTGTCTCACACAAGATTATTGGTCAAAAGCACTCAGACAAACAACTACAAGAAAACAACCCCACCTGCAAGAAAACAACCCCCTTGTGATTAGCAGTCACGTAGACCTTGTCCTTGAAGCCAGCTGCTGGTAACAATATTTTTCTAAATTCCTCAATTGGGCGATGTGGGAACAATGTCATGGGAACTTCTCATAGTTGCCCTGGTAGCTTGGGCTACCAACACACTAAGTTATAATACTTTTTGATATTTAGAGTCACCAGAATTTAATGAGACAAAGATGATAACATACATATTGACATGCAGTGGTGTAATTTGTTCCTGCAGCCATCTTCACACACAAGCAGGCTCTCTTCATCCAGCATGCCTAACGAACAAATGGAGCACATCTGTTCTTCATCCTTTATACTACTAAAAATAATAAAAAAAAAATCATGATTGTTTATTGGGTTTACATGGCAAGGGTTTGGTAGCAGGGGGTTGTAGTGGTGGCCTCTGTGAGAAGAGTCCAGATGCTGCCCCATGTCAGATAAGGGCCAGTTTCAGCTGGCTCCAAAAGGAACCCATCTCTGGCCAGAGCCAAGCCAATGAGAAATGCTGGTTGTGCCTCTGTGAGAGCAAATTTAAGAAAGGGAAAAACTGCTGTGAATCAGCAGCTGGGAGAGAGGAGTGAGAAATAACCCTGCAGACACCAAGGTTAGTGAAGAAGGAGGGGGAGGAGGTGCTCCAGGCGCAGGAGCTGAAGTTCTCCTGCAGCCTGTGGAGATGCCCATGGTGGAGCAGGCTGTCCCCCTGCAGCCCATGGTGTACCACGGTGGTGCAGATTTCCACACTGCAGCATATGGAGGAGCAGGTAGTTCTGACCTGAAGGATGCTGCGGCCCATGGAGAGCCTCTGCCTGAGAAGGCTCCGGGCCAGACCTGTAGCCCATGGAGAGGAGCCCACGCAGGAGCAGGTGCAACTTCTGGATGGTGTTACAAGATGGAGCTTTGATCCTCGAGCTACGCCTACTGTGATATTTCTGGAACAAACTCTCAACCTAACATCAGAAAAATATAGCAACAGTTGTGTTTATGCTATGAATTGCTTATATTTAAAGGCAACATTACTAAAGCTTAACTACTGCTTAAAGATCTATTGACCTTCACAATAATGTATTAGCAGCAGAAGTAACAGGAATTTCAGAAGTCTTACTAATCAACAGATCACAAGAAACACAGCTTACAGCAAAAAGCTATTTATTTATTAAAAATAGCTTACAGCTTTAAGTATATACAAATACTTCTGAGGACCCCTGTTCTGCTTATCTTTCTACTCATGGCGACATTAAATTTGAATCATTCACTAAACTGCAGCTCTCTACTAATTCTTTTAGTTACATCTTTTATCTGCAGATTTTTTTTTTCTACTTACATAGCTCTTGAAACTGAATTAAAAACAATTAAAACCACATTCTTGTTGCTTTGAAATGCAGCAGTTTTGAGCATTTTTAAGACAGTACCCTAAAGAATTCTACCTGGAGTATATTTTAGATCTGCCATTAGATCTTTATGAGATTGATTACCTCAAAGTTCTTCAGTGTCTTTCTCCATAGCACTGGGTCTGAGGGTTCAAGCTGGAATACACGCAGCATAACAAATAGCAGATGAATATAAAATGTTCCACAGCCACAGCTACAAGTCTGCAAAGAAAAGTATAAGCTAGGGCTCTACTGACTTGATAATTACATGGATCATTTTTCCACATTTAGGTGCATCATGGAAGTGTATACTAGGCCCTCCTACTTTTCAAAAAAGAGTATTTAATGCAAAATAGTATTTCAAATATGGGCATAAATATCTTCTTACATGGCCTTTCAGAAAAGGGAATTCCCAAAATATTATTTAGGAATATGTCTGAAAAAAATCTGACAATTATAGCATCAGTTTTCTCCTTTCTTTTTCAAAAAATCAACTGAAAGCTATTGTTGCTCTCCATACTAAAAGGAATTTATGCATATAATCATAATATATATCTGTAACATGACGGCAAACTTAAATGACATGTTTCTGCTTACACAAAAACCTACATGTTCCCCAATACAGCATCACAGTAGTACTATGAAAGTCTCTGAAAAGGACCTTATTATGGGTATCAATGATATTATCACTCCATTAAAGGAATTATGACATTGCTTGTCATTTATAGCTACTCCATAGTTAAAGAAATAAAGCATTTCAGGGTGAGAAACCAGGAAAGTAAGTGGCCAAATTTTAGCCAAAAATGCTTAATAAGACATATAATTAGGAGCTACTTGTAGGAATAAGAAATATATGGAACGTTAGTAAAGATTTCTTTAACTAGAATCTTTTTCTTAAGAGAAACTTCGGACAAAAATAGTACTTGCTACATATTTGATAAAAAATACAAGCTGATTACTATGCTGTATGAGCACGTATTACATCTTTTAAACATTGCTTTACAGAACCATTAGCATGGGTTGCTGACTGAAAATCTAATTTGGTTTTGTACAGTTGTCCTGGTTTCAGCTAGGATAGTTAATTTTCCTCCTAGTAGCTGGTAGGGTGCTGTGTTTTGGATTAGGATGAGAGGAGTGTTGATAACATGCTGAAACCAGGACAACAGTTTTCCAAGATTAATTATAAATTAATAAAAGCTACAGACAACACAACAGTGTTCTTTACCTGAGGCCCAATAAACACTCTGTATTTATTATCAGGGCTGTCTCCTCCAATTAAGAAAGAGTAGGGTCCTATCTACTGCAGCAGGTACAGCCTAGCTTGCATAACTTTATTGACACGACAATTTGTTTCTTCAGGGTTGTATGGAGAGAAGCCATCTGGAGATGGGGCTCTTCGAGGCAGTGTTATTTGTCCATTCTGATGCTACAAAAGTGGTTCCATTGTTTCCGGGAAGGAAATAGAAAGTTTAGCTATGTATTTTGTTCAGAATGTCATAGAATGTCCCTCAGACCTGAAGAAACTACAACTTGATTAGACTACATGAATTTAAAATGATTAATTTTCTTTTATGACCAGAACTAGAGGGCAGAAGAAAAACAAGAATTTTTAATTGAAATTTTTATAACTGAAATTTTGTCTGGTATTATGACAGAAAAGGAGACTTTTAAGTTGCTTCAGTTTTCAAGTCTTCATTAATAGCCTTTTAACATTTTAATTTCTCTTATCAAGAGGAAAGGATTTGTTCTACAGTGCTATATTGTGTGATATTAATTCCTAGTTCAGTGGAATAACAGTACATATTTTACTGATTTTGGAATCCTTTGTTAGAGCAATGGGACAATAAAAGCAATTAGACTTTATTCTTACTCTAATTGCATTGTGAAATTGTATACAAGTCAACAGAAGATTAACTGTGGATGAGTATGTTTGTAATCTGTTATATACTGTTGCTCAAAACACTATATTCTTGATCTTCTCTAATGAAGTCAGTAATTAATGCTCAAAATATTCCACTCCATTCCTGATCTTCTCAAATGCAATGGTATAGATTTTATCATCTAACAATGCAAATACCTAAAACGTCACCAATCTGTATGCAAAGAACAGTCCTGAAACAGAGGATCACAAATAGCATACCAGCATACCAGTAACTCTTTTCTACAGGAATCTTACTCTAATCAACAATCTTTTCCTCGAGGGAATATACTTGCCTGGAGAACTGACATGCAAAACTACAGAGAAAAACTACTGACATCTCTTTGTGCAAATCTAACTAAGAGAACATATGGCCTCATTTATTTCCTACAAAACAAAACAAAACAAACAAACAAACAAAAAAACGAAAGCATGACTGAATTAAAAAGAAGAAACACACCTAAGAGCAGAGAATAAAGTTCCATGCATAAGAGAAATGTAACACTCTCAAGTGATATTGTGTCATAACACCCCTTTTTTACATCAGCATCTTGCCCTACCCAGCGAGGATTACATACTAATTGCCTCTCTTTTAAGCAAAAGATTGCAGAATATAGCCAAATTAATAATTACATCACAGCTTGCAACTTACATGTACTGCAGATACCCTTTTTCTTCTAACACCTGGTGATTCAGATTTAACAGTCCTAGAGGACGATGAAGAGGAGCTACCAGGAGAAGGACTATGCCTTCCTTTCTGCATAGGTGAACAAGCAGTGCTTTGTCCTTCAGCTTGAGGTTCTTGAGATATCTTGTTCTTTTCACATGCATCTCCTTTCACAGGGATAGGTTTCACCACCTTGCAGGAATTAAACCATGAGTGTTAGAATTACAAATTAATCATTTCACTTTAAAGCAACGCAAATCCATCAAAACTTGTTTTTCTAGCATTATATAATTAAGCCATAATTCAGACATACAAAGTTTGCAAATTTGCTAGTTTCCAATATTAACATCTCATAGGTGTTTTCTTGTTAGTCTATATGCAAAACATATAAAAACAAGAACGTTTTTCCCGTCCGTTTGTGCCACTTCCATTAGTTGTAGCAGCAACTGATTTATTCTTAAAGTGCTTATCTGTCATTCATGGTATCCCAAAGGACAGCAGTTCCCCCATTTGGACAGTAGGATTAAAATGATTTTTTTTTACTACAGTCATTGCCTGCCTATATAAGAGTTATAACCTTGAATCCATTTATTATATACTGCATGTATCAGACGAGAAATATTAGGTTTATTATTTCTACAGCACAGTATGACCACTTGTTACAAAATAAAATTACTTTAAACCTGGAAGCAATACAGAAAAATTAAGGTGTTCTGTGCCCTGTAAGAACCCTGGACTGTTTTTCTGCCTGCAATACAGCTGAAACAGTTAGTTAGCTCAGATACTGGAAGCAAATCACTGTGCACGGTGTTGCACAGAAAAATGCTCAACCAGAGTAATCGTTTATACTCCTAATAAAGCGCTCTATTGCATCAACACTCAATTTAGACACAGATATGGAATATTTTCACACAACTTTCAGCTGCCTGGCCCTAAGACATACATAGTGCATGCGAAGAGTAAGGCCCCTCAGAATAGAATTAAAAGCAATCCCGACAGGCAGGGTCACTTTTAATTCTACATTTGTCTATGATTTAGAGGCTGTCCTGGTTTTGGCTAGTATAGATAAGAGTTAATTTTCCTCTTAGTAGCTGGTAGGGTGCTGTGTTTGGGATTTAGGATGGGAATAATGTTGATAACACACTGATGTTTTAATTGTTGCTGAGCAGTGCTTACACCAAGCGAAGGACTTTTCAGCTTCTCACGCTGTCCTGCCAGCAGGCAGGCTGGGGGTGCAGCAGGAGCTGGGAGGGGACAGAACCAGGACAGCTGACCCAAATTGGCCAAAGGGATATTCCATACCATAGTATGGAATAGGACTCTGCCAACCAGTGTCCTGAACAGTTCAAAGTTGGCCCTCCGGAAGTCCGATGCAGCGGTTTTACTGGTCTCCTTCCTGGCTTCTCCAAGAATGGAGAACTCTACCATGAAGGCTATCAAACGAGTCTTTAGAGGACTGGTACAGTTAGTGGATGGAGTGGGAGTACAGGTGGTGTTTTCGTCCATCCCTACAGTGGCAGGGAGGTGTACAGAGAGGACACAGAAAGCCCACTTGATAAACACATGGCTCAGAGGCTGGTGCCAACACAGAAATTTAGTTTTGTTTTTTTTTAACAATGGGGCGCTTTACTCGGCACCTGGCCTGATGGCTGCAGACGGGTCCCACCTATCTCTAAGGGGAAAACAGATCCTAGGCCAGGAGCTGGCAGGGCTCATTGAGAGGGCTTTAAACTAGGTAAGAAGGGGGACGGGGCTGAAATGACGCTTGTTGGAGGTGTGCCAGGGGGAATAATGGCTAGGCCGGAGGCGAAAGCAATGACCCAGCTGAAGTGCATCTACACTAATGCACGCAGCATGGGTAACAAACAAGAGGAGCTGGAAGCCATCGTGCAGCAGGCAGGCTGTGACTTGGTTGCCATCACAGAAACATCGTGGGACCACTCTCATGACTGGAGTGCTGCAATGTCTGGCTATAGACTCTTCAGAAGGGACAGGCAGCACAGAAGGGGTGGTGGCGTGGCTCTCTACATCAGAGAGTGTTTTGATGTCGTGGAACTTGAGGCTGGGAATGATAAGGTTGAGTCCCTATGGGTTAGGATCAGCGGGAAGGCCAAGAAGGGAAGCATCCTGGTGGGCGTCTGTTATAGACCACCGAACCAGGATGAGGAGACTGATGAGGAGTTCTACAGGCAGCTGACAGAAGTTGCGAAATCGTCAGCGCTTTTTCTCATGGGGGACTTCAACTTCCCAGACATATCCTGGAAGCAAAACATTGCCCAGAGAAATCAGTCTAAAAGGTTTCTGGAGAGCATGGAAGAAAGCTTCCTGACACAGCTGGTTAGTGAGCCTACCTGGGGAGGTGCCCCACTAGACCTTCTCTTCACAAACAGTGAAGGACTGGTGAGAGATGTGGTGGTTGGAAACTGTCTTGGTGTGTTGGGTCTGTCTGAGCATTGGACTTCCGGAGGGCCAACATTGAACTGTTCAGGACACTGGTTGGCAGAGTCCCTTTCGGAGGTGGTTTTGAAGGGCAGAGGAGTCCAGGAAGGCTGGGCACTCTTCGAGAAGGAAATCTTAATGGCGCAGGAGCGGTCTGTCCCCATGTGCCCAAAGACGAGCCGGCGCGGAAGAAGACCGGCCTGGCTCAACAGATAGTTGTGGCTTGAGCTTAGGAGAAAAAAGAGGGTTTATGATCTTTGAGAGATCATAAGAAGGCGGGCCATGCGGGAGGACTATAAGGATGTTGCGAGGCTGTGCAGGGACAAAATTAGAAAGGCCTAATGCCTTAATGCCTTCTTTGCCTCAGTCTTTAGCAGCAAGAGCAGTTGTTCTCTGGGTATCCAGTACCCTGAGCTGGTGGAAGGGGATGGGGAGAAGAATGTGGCCCTCACTATCCATGAGGAAATGGTTGGCAACCTGCTACAGCACTTGGATGTACGCAAGTCGATGGGGCCAGATGGGATCCACCCGAGGATACTGAGAGAACTGGCGGAGGAGCTGGCCAAGCCACTTTCCATCATTTATCAGCAGTCCTGGCTACTGGGGGAGGTCCAAGTTGACTGGTGGCTACCAAACGTGACGCCCATCTACAAGAAGGGCCAGAGGGCAGACCCGGGGAACTATAGGCCTGTCAGTTTGACCTCAGTGCCAGGGAAGCTCATGAAGCAGATTATCTTGAGTGTTATCACGCGGCGCTTGCAGGGCAAGCAGGCAATCAGGCCCACTTCTGCAAACTGACTCGATTCACCTTCTCCCTCAGCAGCTTCTGCAACTCGTCGCGTAGGACTCCATACAGCAGCCTTCCACCATATGACATCATGCTGAACAATTTATATGGGGTGGCTGGCTGGGGTGGGGGGACCGCTGCTCAGGGACAGAACAGGCATCGGTCAGTGGGTGGTGAGCAATTGCATTGTGCATCACCAGCTTTGTGCGTATTATTATTTCTCTTTCTTTTCTGTCCCATTAAACTGTCTTTATCTGAATCCACAAGCTTTTATTTTCTAACCCCCCCCCCGCCTTGATTCTCTCCCCCATCCCACTGGGGGGGGGGGGGAGGATGACCGGGGGGGAGTCTGTGGTGCTTAGCTGCTCGCTGGGTTAATCCACAAATGTCCTTTTGGTACCCAACTTGGACCCAAAGGGTTGAGATAACGACAGATCTCACCACAGCGTGTTAGAACAAAATTGTTATAAGCATTAGATCTGCTTAGTAGTCACTAATCACAATGTTGATTTTTTTTTGATCTCAAGTCTTCTGCGCCTGTTTTCCAAATTGAGTTATATAGCACGTTACTTACTGTATGTGTTCCCTGTCATGCTGTTTATCATTTCTGGGGGCTGGTTTAAGGCTGCTATTTTGCTGTACTGTGTAACAATGGCTTATGACATGAAAAAAATAGTAGTCATTAAACAAATTGGTATTTGTACTGAGCATTGCCTTCAACTCTATACTTTGGAAACCATATCTCAGAAACTATTAACAATTACACCATTTACCTTTTCTACTCAGGAAACCAATCTATGGGGGGGGGGGGGACACGGGGATGCTATTCCCCACTTCTTCACCCTCCCTTTTCCCTTCACCTCCCCCTTCTCATCCAGGATAGTTACAATAGCTTTTCAAAATTTTGAATATCCTTGGGATGTTCAAAGCAGTGTGTTCTCATTGTTATGTCTCCTGAATGTGCTTCAGGTTTTGTTTAAGTTTAAACAACTACTTAGGAATCTCATCCAGAGATCTGTCCGGAGGCAGGATAGTTGTGAGTGGCAGGGAGAGTGAGAGGATATGGGCAGGCATCTAGAGCAGTGGGCACCTCCAATGCTTTGGAAATTCACCCCTGAACAACTTCAGAGGAAGGAAGCTATCATAAAAGCATCAATAACTACCCAATGCCTATCCTAGGGTGAGTTATGAGATATACATAAAAGATTTCAGCAGTTGTCCAATTGAACATGTTGTCACCTAGCTGTTCCAGTTCTGGGATAGCAGGACCAATAGCCTGTAATTAGAGGGCATGGAAGCCAGGTGGCTGGGATCTCCTCCCACAGACACAGGCATTGACAAAGCTATTCGAAAAGGAGCGCAAATCTTCAGCCTCTGGAGGTGTCTCCTGTCAGCTGTGAAGGAAAGGTATCCCTTCAAGGAAGATCTTGTATGTCAACCAGGCAAGTGGATGACCGTATAGGAGGGAATCCAGTACCTGAGGGAATTAGCCATATGGGAGGTGATTTATGATGACCTAGAAAAAGAGCAGCTATCAAAAGAACCAGATGAAGTCGAGCGTACATGACCCATGTGGTGGAAGTTTGTACAGAGTGTACCGTGATTTTATGACAGCTCATTGGCAGTAATGACCTGGAAAGACCGAGAGGAATCCATGATGGAAGAATTGACTAGGTAACTCTGGCAGCACGAAGAAAGTCTTTCTTCTTCCCTATGGGCCTTCATTTTGGCTGTGGAGAAGCTTTCTCTAGAGGTCCACCAACTTAAAGAGAATTTATCTTCCTCCCCATATCTACAAACCAGTGTCTCAGCTATCGGGGTAAGCATCCCTCTGTTCAAGAAAAAAGATATAGTGGGTATACACCCCATGCCACCCTGTGGTTTTACCTGCATGACCATGGAGTGGACATGAGAAAATGGGATGGAAATTCTACCTATCTCTATACTGATTCATGGATGGTAGCAAATGTCCTGTGGAGGTAGTTACAGCAATGGAAACAAAACAACTGGCAGCACCAGGGTAAACCCATCTGGGCTGCTGCACTGTGGCAAGATATAGCTGCCTGGGTGGAGAACCTGGTTGTAAAAGTACGCCATGTAGCTCACAGAATCACAGAATCACATAATCGTCTAGGTTGGAAAGGACCTCAACATCACCTAGTTCAACCTCTGATCTAACACTAACCAGTCCTCCACTAAACCATATCACTAAGCTCTACATCTTTTAAAGACCTCCAGTGATGGTGACTCCACCACTTCCCTGGGCAGCCCATTCCAATGCCTCACAACCCTCTCAGTAAAGAAGTTCTTCCTAATATCCAACCTAAAACTCCCCTGGCGCATCTTCAGCCCATTCCCCCGCGTCCTGTCCACAGGCATGTGGGAGAATAGACCAATCCCCACCTCGCTACAGCCTCCTTTAAGGTACCTATAGAGAGCGATAAGGTCACCCCTGAGCCTCCTTTTCTCCAGGCTGAACAACCCCAGCTCCCTCAGCCGATCCTCGTAGGACTTGTTCTCCAGACCCCTCACCAGTTTCGTTGCCCTTCTCTGGACTCTCTCGAGCACCTCGATGTCCTTCTTGTAGCGAGGGGCCCAAAACTGAACACAAGACTCAGGGTGCGGCCTCACCAGAGCCGAGTACAGGGGGACAATCACTTCCCTAGACCTGCTGGCCACACTGCTTCTTATACAAGCCAGGATGCTGTTGGCCTTCTTGGCGACCTGAGCATACTGCTGGCTCATATTCAGCTGACTATCAACCATCACTCCCAGGTCCTTCTCTGCCTGGCAGCTCTCCAACCACTCATCTCCCAGCCTGTAGCTCTGCTTGGGGTTATTGCACCCCAGGTGCAGGACCCGGCACTTGGCCTTGTTGAACTTCATGCAGTTGACCTCAGCCCATCGGTCCAGCCTATCCAGATCCTCCTGCAGAGCCTTCCTACCCTCGAGCAGATCGACACACGCACCTAACTTGGTGTCATCTGCAAACTTACTGAGGGTGTACTCAATGCCCTCATCTAGATCATTGATGAAGATATTAAAGAGGACTGGCCCCAGCACCGAGCCCTGGGGAACGCCACTAGTGACTGGTCTCCAGCTGGATTTGACTCCATTTACCACGACTCTTTGGGCCCGGCTATCCAGCCAGTTTCTAACCCAACGAAGCGTACGCCGGTCCATGCCATGAGCAGCCAGTTTCTTGAGGAGAATGTTGTGGGAAATGGTGTCAAAAGCCTTGCTGAAGTCAAGGTAGACCACATCCATAGCCTTTCCATCCACCCAGCGCGTCACTTTGTCATAGAAGGAGAACAGGTTCGTCAAGCAGGACCTGCCTTTCATAAACCCATGCTGACTGGGCCTGATTGCCTGCTTGCCCTGCAAGCGCCGCGTGATAACACTCAAGAGAATCTGCTTCATGAGCTTCCCTGGCACTGAGGTCAAACTGACAGGCCTATAGTTCCCCGGGTCTGCCCTCTGGCCCTTCTTGTAGATGGGCGTCACGTTTGGTAGCCACCAGTCAACTTGGACCTCCCCCAGTAGCCAGGACTGCTGATAAATGATGGAAAGTGGCTTGGCCAGCTCCTCCGCCAGTTCTCTCAGTATCCTCGGGTGGATCCCATCTGGCCCCATCGACTTGCGTACATCCAAGTGCTGTAGCAGGTTGCCAACCATTTCCTCATGGATAGTGAGGGCCACATTCTTCTCCCCATCCCCTTCCACCAGCTCAGGGTACTGGATATCCAGAGAACAACTGCTCTTGCTGCTAAAGACTGAGGCAAAGAAGGCATTAAGGCATTAGGCCTTTCTAATTTTGTCCCTGCACAGCCTCGCAACATCCTTATAGTCCTCCCGCATGGCCCGCCTTCTTATGATCTCTCAAAGATCATAAACCCTCTTTTTTCTCCTAAGCTCAAGCCACAACTATCTGTTGAGCCAGGCCGGTCTTCTTCCGCGCCGGCTCGTCTTTGGGCACATGGGGACAGACCGCTCCTGCGCCATTAAGATTTCCTTCTCGAAGAGTGCCCAGCCTTCCTGGACTCCTCTGCCCTTCAAAACCACCTCCGAAAGGGACTCTGCCAACCAGTGTCCTGAACAGTTCAATGTTGGCCCTCCGGAAGTCCAATGCTCAGACAGACCCAACACACCAAGACAGTTTCCAACCACCACATCTCTCACCAGTCCTTCACTGTTTGTGAAGAGAAGGTCTAGTGGGGCACCTCCCCAGGTAGGCTCACTAACCAGCTGTGTCAGGAAGCTTTCTTCCATGCTCTCCAGAAACCTTTTAGACTGATTTCTCTGGGCAATGTTTTGCTTCCAGGATATGTCTGGGAAGTTGAAGTCCCCCATGAGAAAAAGCGCTGACGATTTCGCAACTTCTGTCAGCTGCCTGTAGAACTCCTCATCAGTCTCCTCATCCTGGTTCGGTGGTCTATAACAGACGCCCACCAGGATGCTTCCCTTCTTGGCCTTCCCGCTGATCCTAACCCATAGGGACTCAACCTTATCATTCCCAGCCTCAAGTTCCACGACATCAAAACACTCTCTGATGTAGAGAGCCACGCCACCACCCCTTCTGTGCTGCCTGTCCCTTCTGAAGAGTCTATAGCCAGACATTGCAGCACTCCAGTCATGAGAGTGGTCCCACGATGTTTCTGTGATGGCAACCAAGTCACAGCCTGCCTGCTGCACGATGGCTTCCAGCTCCTCTTGTTTGTTACCCATGCTGCGTGCATTAGTGTAGATGCACTTCAGCTGGGTCATTGCTTTCGCCTCCGGCCTAGCCATTATTCCCCCTGGCACACCTCCAACAAGCGTCATTTCAGCCCCGTCCCCCTTCTTACCTAGTTTAAAGCCCTCTCAATGAGCCCTGCCAGCTCCTGGCCTAGGATCTGTTTTCCCCTTAGAGATAGGTGGGACCCGTCTGCAGCCATCAGGCCAGGTGCCGAGTAAAGCGCCCCATTGTTAAAAAAAAACAAAACTAAATTTCTGTGTTGGCACCAGCCTCTGAGCCATGTGTTTATCAAGTGGGCTTTCTGTGTCCTCTCTGTACACCTCCCTGCCACTGTAGGGATGGACGAAAACACCACCTGTACTCCCACTCCATCCACTAACTGTACCAGTCCTCTAAAGACTCGTTTGATAGCCTTCATGGTAGAGTTCTCCATTCTTGGAGAAGCCAGGAAGGAGACCAGTAAAACCGCTGCATCGGACTTCCGGAGGGCCAACTTTGAACTGTTCAGGACACTGGTTGGCAGAGTCCTATTCCATACTATGGTATGGAATATCCCTTTGGCCAATTTGGGTCAGCTGTCCTGGTTCTGTCCCCTCCCAGCTCCTGCTGCACCCCCAGCCTGCCTGCTGGCAGGACAGCGTGAGAAGCTGAAAAGTCCTTCGCTTGGTGTAAGCACTGCTCAGCAACAATTAAAACATCAGTGTGTTATCAACATTATTCCCATCCTAAATCCCAAACACAGCACCCTACCAGCTACTAAGAGGAAAATTAACTCTTATCTATACTAGCCAAAACCAGGACAGCCTCTAAATCATAGACAAATGTAGAATTAAAAGTGACCCTGCCTGTCGGGATTGCTTTTAATTCTATTCTGAGGGGCCTTACTCTTCGCATGCACTATGTATGTCTTAGGGCCAGGCAGCTGAAAGTTGTGTGAAAATATTCCATATCTGTGTCTAAATTGAGTGTTGATGCAATAGAGCGCTTTATTAGGAGTATAAACGATTACTCTGGTTGAGCATTTTTCTGTGCAACACCGTGCACAGTGATTTGCTTCCAGTATCTGAGCTAACTAACTGTTTCAGCTGTATTGCAGGCAGAAAAACAGTCCAGGGTTCTTACAGGGCACAGAACACCTTAATTTTTCTGTATTGCTTCCAGGTTTAAAGTAATTTTATTTTGTAACAAGTGGTCATACTGTGCTGTAGAAATAATAAACCTAATATTTCTCGTCTGATACATGCAGTATATAATAAATGGATTCAAGGTTATAACTCTTATATAGGCAGGCAATGACTGTAGTAAAAAAAATCATTTTAATCCTACTGTCCAAATGGGGGAACTGCTGTCCTTTGGGATACCATGAATGACAGATAAGCACTTTAAGAATAAATCAGTTGCTGCTACAACTAATGGAAGTGGCACAAACGGACGGGAAAAACGTTCTTGTTTTTATATGTTTTGCATATAGACTAACAAGAAAACACCTATGAGATGTTAATATTGGAAACTAGCAAATTTGCAAACTTTGTATGTCTGAATTATGGCTTAATTATATAATGCTAGAAAAACAAGTTTTGATGGATTTGCGTTGCTTTAAAGTGAAATGATTAATTTGTAATTCTAACACTCATGGTTTAATTCCTGCAAGGTGGTGAAACCTATCCCTGTGAAAGGAGATGCATGTGAAAAGAACAAGATATCTCAAGAACCTCAAGCTGAAGGACAAAGCACTGCTTGTTCACCTATGCAGAAAGGAAGGCATAGTCCTTCTCCTGGTAGCTCCTCTTCATCGTCCTCTAGGACTGTTAAATCTGAATCACCAGGTGTTAGAAGAAAAAGGGTATCTGCAGTACATGTAAGTTGCAAGCTGTGATGTAATTATTAATTTGGCTATATTCTGCAATCTTTTGCTTAAAAGAGAGGCAATTAGTATGTAATCCTCGCTGGGTAGGGCAAGATGCTGATGTAAAAAAGGGGTGTTATGACACAATATCACTTGAGAGTGTTACATTTCTCTTATGCATGGAACTTTATTCTCTGCTCTTAGGTGTGTTTCTTCTTTTTAATTCAGTCATGCTTTCGTTTTTTTGTTTGTTTGTTTGTTTTGTTTTGTTTTGTAGGAAATAAATGAGGCCATATGTTCTCTTAGTTAGATTTGCACAAAGAGATGTCAGTAGTTTTTCTCTGTAGTTTTGCATGTCAGTTCTCCAGGCAAGTATATTCCCTCGAGGAAAAGATTGTTGATTAGAGTAAGATTCCTGTAGAAAAGAGTTACTGGTATGCTGGTATGCTATTTGTGATCCTCTGTTTCAGGACTGTTCTTTGCATACAGATTGGTGACGTTTTAGGTATTTGCATTGTTAGATGATAAAATCTATACCATTGCATTTGAGAAGATCAGGAATGGAGTGGAATATTTTGAGCATTAATTACTGACTTCATTAGAGAAGATCAAGAATATAGTGTTTTGAGCAACAGTATATAACAGATTACAAACATACTCATCCACAGTTAATCTTCTGTTGACTTGTATACAATTTCACAATGCAATTAGAGTAAGAATAAAGTCTAATTGCTTTTATTGTCCCATTGCTCTAACAAAGGATTCCAAAATCAGTAAAATATGTACTGTTATTCCACTGAACTAGGAATTAATATCACACAATATAGCACTGTAGAACAAATCCTTTCCTCTTGATAAGAGAAATTAAAATGTTAAAAGGCTATTAATGAAGACTTGAAAACTGAAGCAACTTAAAAGTCTCCTTTTCTGTCATAATACCAGACAAAATTTCAGTTATAAAAATTTCAATTAAAAATTCTTGTTTTTCTTCTGCCCTCTAGTTCTGGTCATAAAAGAAAATTAATCATTTTAAATTCATGTAGTCTAATCAAGTTGTAGTTTCTTCAGGTCTGAGGGACATTCTATGACATTCTGAACAAAATACATAGCTAAACTTTCTATTTCCTTCCCGGAAACAATGGAACCACTTTTGTAGCATCAGAATGGACAAATAACACTGCCTCGAAGAGCCCCATCTCCAGATGGCTTCTCTCCATACAACCCTGAAGAAACAAATTGTCGTGTCAATAAAGTTATGCAAGCTAGGCTGTACCTGCTGCAGTAGATAGGACCCTACTCTTTCTTAATTGGAGGAGACAGCCCTGATAATAAATACAGAGTGTTTATTGGGCCTCAGGTAAAGAACACTGTTGTGTTGTCTGTAGCTTTTATTAATTTATAATTAATCTTGGAAAACTGTTGTCCTGGTTTCAGCATGTTATCAACACTCCTCTCATCCTAATCCAAAACACAGCACCCTACCAGCTACTAGGAGGAAAATTAACTATCCTAGCTGAAACCAGGACAACTGTACAAAACCAAATTAGATTTTCAGTCAGCAACCCATGCTAATGGTTCTGTAAAGCAATGTTTAAAAGATGTAATACGTGCTCATACAGCATAGTAATCAGCTTGTATTTTTTATCAAATATGTAGCAAGTACTATTTTTGTCCGAAGTTTCTCTTAAGAAAAAGATTCTAGTTAAAGAAATCTTTACTAACGTTCCATATATTTCTTATTCCTACAAGTAGCTCCTAATTATATGTCTTATTAAGCATTTTTGGCTAAAATTTGGCCACTTACTTTCCTGGTTTCTCACCCTGAAATGCTTTATTTCTTTAACTATGGAGTAGCTATAAATGACAAGCAATGCCATAATTCCTTTAATGGAGTGATAATATCATTGATACCCATAATAAGGTCCTTTTCAGAGACTTTCATAGTACTACTGTGATGCTGTATTGGGGAACATGTAGGTTTTTGTGTAAGCAGAAACATGTCATTTAAGTTTGCCGTCATGTTACAGATATATATTATGATTATATGCATAAATTCCTTTTAGTATGGAGAGCAACAATAGCTTTCAGTTGATTTTTTGAAAAAGAAAGGAGAAAACTGATGCTATAATTGTCAGATTTTTTTCAGACATATTCCTAAATAATATTTTGGGAATTCCCTTTTCTGAAAGGCCATGTAAGAAGATATTTATGCCCATATTTGAAATACTATTTTGCATTAAATACTCTTTTTTGAAAAGTAGGAGGGCCTAGTATACACTTCCATGATGCACCTAAATGTGGAAAAATGATCCATGTAATTATCAAGTCAGTAGAGCCCTAGCTTATACTTTTCTTTGCAGACTTGTAGCTGTGGCTGTGGAACATTTTATATTCATCTGCTATTTGTTATGCTGCGTGTATTCCAGCTTGAACCCTCAGACCCAGTGCTATGGAGAAAGACACTGAAGAACTTTGAGGTAATCAATCTCATAAAGATCTAATGGCAGATCTAAAATATACTCCAGGTAGAATTCTTTAGGGTACTGTCTTAAAAATGCTCAAAACTGCTGCATTTCAAAGCAACAAGAATGTGGTTTTAATTGTTTTTAATTCAGTTTCAAGAGCTATGTAAGTAGAAAAAAAAAATCTGCAGATAAAAGATGTAACTAAAAGAATTAGTAGAGAGCTGCAGTTTAGTGAATGATTCAAATTTAATGTCGCCATGAGTAGAAAGATAAGCAGAACAGGGGTCCTCAGAAGTATTTGTATATACTTAAAGCTGTAAGCTATTTTTAATAAATAAATAGCTTTTTGCTGTAAGCTGTGTTTCTTGTGATCTGTTGATTAGTAAGACTTCTGAAATTCCTGTTACTTCTGCTGCTAATACATTATTGTGAAGGTCAATAGATCTTTAAGCAGTAGTTAAGCTTTAGTAATGTTGCCTTTAAATATAAGCAATTCATAGCATAAACACAACTGTTGCTATATTTTTCTGATGTTAGGTTGAGAGTTTGTTCCAGAAATATCACAGTAGGCGTAGCTCGAGGATCAAAGCTCCATCTTGTAACACCATCCAGAAGTTGCACCTGCTCCTGCGTGGGCTCCTCTCCATGGGCTACAGGTCTGGCCCGGAGCCTTCTCAGGCAGAGGCTCTCCATGGGCCGCAGCATCCTTCAGGTCAGAACTACCTGCTCCTCCATATGCTGCAGTGTGGAAATCTGCACCACCGTGGTACACCATGGGCTGCAGGGGGACAGCCTGCTCCACCATGGGCATCTCCACAGGCTGCAGGAGAACTTCAGCTCCTGCGCCTGGAGCACCTCCTCCCCCTCCTTCTTCACTAACCTTGGTGTCTGCAGGGTTATTTCTCACTCCTCTCTCCCAGCTGCTGATTCACAGCAGTTTTTCCCTTTCTTAAATTTGCTCTCACAGAGGCACAACCAGCATTTCTCATTGGCTTGGCTCTGGCCAGAGATGGGTTCCTTTTGGAGCCAGCTGAAACTGGCCCTTATCTGACATGGGGCAGCATCTGGACTCTTCTCACAGAGGCCACCACTACAACCCCCTGCTACCAAACCCTTGCCATGTAAACCCAATAAACAATCATGATTTTTTTTTTATTATTTTTAGTAGTATAAAGGATGAAGAACAGATGTGCTCCATTTGTTCGTTAGGCATGCTGGATGAAGAGAGCCTGCTTGTGTGTGAAGATGGCTGCAGGAACAAATTACACCACTGCATGTCAATATGTATGTTATCATCTTTGTCTCATTAAATTCTGGTGACTCTAAATATCAAAAAGTATTATAACTTAGTGTGTTGGTAGCCCAAGCTACCAGGGCAACTATGAGAAGTTCCCATGACATTGTTCCCACATCGCCCAATTGAGGAATTTAGAAAAATATTGTTACCAGCAGCTGGCTTCAAGGACAAGGTCTACGTGACTGCTAATCACAAGGGGGTTGTTTTCTTGCAGGTGGGGTTGTTTTCTTGTAGTTGTTTGTCTGAGTGCTTTTGACCAATAATCTTGTGTGAGACACTATCCGCCCCCGGTAAGTTCGCTATAAAACCTAGGCTATTCGGGTAATAAAATGGAGCATGATCTGACCATACTAGTGTCTGTCGTGCTTCCGGCCGTTCTTCCTGCAACATATGGCCTCTTATTGAAGGTCCATGTAATAAAATATAGTATTCCTAATTTTGGTCTTAACTGTGCAAGTGTCACATAAATACAAAATTGGCACTTACTGTTACTTAAGTTGGGTTGCAAATAGCCTAAATACTCTCTAGCCTAGAGGTGGGTTCAACTGAGCAGGGATTATACACTTAAAAGAATGGGAGAATGTATGTTGCCTATATTTTTGCTGTAATTTTTGTCTAGTATAGCTGGACCTCGAGTTCAGGGTTGTTTACATCAGCATCTAAAAACAAACTCCATACTAAGTAATTAAACCACGGTAAATGAAACTACCCATACTGTCATTTCCCCCACATGTCCTAGAAGAGTTTTTGGAGAACTGATGATTCATCATTTATGATGGTTGATTTCTATCATAGAATTTTTTAAGACTGTATACCCTCTGACATATTTTTGCTGTCAGACTACTTAAAATGATTTTTCACGAGAAACATTTCTTTGCTCTTTTTTGATTGCTCTTCTTAAGTTGTGATATTATTCAATTTGACTCATGTAAGGTTGCTTTTTCCTTGGCAGATATTTGGAATGGAGTTAGTTGGCTGCTTGTTTTCTCAAAACTGGAATATACGAGAGATGGCACTTAGACGTCTTTCCCATGATGTTAGTGGTGCTCTATTACTGGCGAAAGTGGTGCTCTATTACTGGAGAAAGCACTGGAAATTCTGGAAGTAGCAATGGAAACAACAAAAGTGTTGGAGCTCTGGGAGCAGCTAGGGGGTCATCTCAGAACACTACCTCAGAAGATGTTGTGGTTAAATCCTGCTGCAGTGTGCTGTCCATGGTCTGTTCTGACCCTGTCTACAAAGTGTATGTTGCTGCTTTAGTAAGTAGCTGTTTACTCATTGTATTCTAGTCATTTCAAAGCTGCTTCATTTTTGAAGGGGAAGGAAAAGGACATGTATGAAGTCAAGAATGCTAATTATTGTTGTTGAGCATCACTGCTGACAACTATTAACTATTATCTGAAAGTTATGTTTTGTTTTATGTTTTGTAACAAAGTTATGTTTTGATTTATACCATCAACTTTTTTCACTTAAAAAAAAAAAAAAGCTTCTTTGGGGAAGTGAAGCCTGTGAGTTGAGATTAAGACAGTTTATTAAGACAGGAATAATAATAATAATAATAAATAATAATAGCTCTTGCTGCACCCCCAGCCTGCCCACTGGCAGGACAGTGTGAGAAGCTGAAACATCCTTGACTTGGTGTAAGCACTGCTCTGCAACAATTAAAACATCAGCATGTTATCAGCACTCTTCTCATCCTAATCCCAAACACAGCACCCTACCAGCTACTAAGAGGAAAATTAACTCTATCCTAACTGAAACCAGGACACCCATCTGTGGGATCCCTTTGCTCAGGGATCTGGGTGCACTTTTTGGGTAACGCAGACAAATGAGGAAGTCCGATGTGTACCTCAAGGGGTTTTAATGTTGGGTGAGAATAGCCCATGATTTGAATTGTATGATGGTAATTACTATATAATGCTGTATGTCATTAATACTATAATTGCTGCATGTCCTATTAATGGCATAACAGAAACAGTCGCTCAAATAACGATGAATGAATTTTGATAGAATTGGACAAACACAGCGGTCTGATGTAATCAGAACGGGCTTCAGCATGTGACAATCCAGCACCATACGCCATCTCTTCTGCCCTAAAAGACTGTTGTGACAGGTGGAGCCCAGTCAGTCACAAATAAAACAAAATCCATGGACATTTTATATACATATATGAAAGGTGGTGATTCATTGGAATGTATTGGAAAGTGTGGGACCTGAGCTTGACATAAATGTTATGGAATAAGGAGTGGATATTGTCCTAGTTTTGGCTAGGATAGAGTTAATTTTCCTCCTAGTAGCTGGTAGGGCGCTGTGTTTGGGATTTAGGATGAAAATAATGTTGATAACACACTGATGTTTTAATTGTTGCTGAGCAGTGCTTACACCAAGCCAAGGACTTTTCAGCTTCTCACACTGTCCTGCCAGCGGGCAGGCTGGGGTTGCACAAAAAGCTGGGAGGGGACAGACCCAGGACATCTGACCCAAATTGGCCAAAGGGGTGTTCCATACCATATGACATCATGCTGAACAATTAATATGGGGTGGCTGGCTGGGGTGGGGGGAACCAGCCGCTCAGGGATGGGCATCAGCGGGTGGTGAGCAATTGCATTGTGCATCACGTGTTTGGTACATATTGTTATTATTACTATTATCATTATTATTATTTATTTTTCCGTCCTATTAAACTGTCTTTATCTGAACCCATAAGCTTTTACTTTCTCCCCCCCCCCCCCGATTCTCTCCCCCATCCCATCCCACTGCGGGGGGAGGGTGAGTGAAAGGCTGGGTGGTGCTTTGCTGTCTGCTGGGTTAAACCAAAATAGAGGCTTAGAGGCTTGACTCAAAATTGGAGGGAGGGAAGCTCCAAACAATGCTTCAGATTAGAAGAGCAGACCTCTCCCATAACTATGCAGAGGTCTGTCTTTGGTTTAGGGAAAAAAAAAAAAAGGAAGGGGTTTTCCCTGCTCAGGACATG
Source organism: Anas acuta (assembly GCF_963932015.1). Lineage (NCBI taxonomy): Eukaryota > Metazoa > Chordata > Aves > Anseriformes > Anatidae > Anas > Anas acuta. Next base: position 16,116,807 of record NC_089016.1, read on the forward strand.
AGGAAGGAGACATCCAGACTCAGTTCCTTTCCACTTGATGATTTGAACTGTATCCACAAGGTCAAGTGCTATTTTGAACAGAATTAAACTCATTCACCTAAAGCTATTCTGCTATCCAAAAATGCATTTCAGTTTCAACAGGTTACCTGGAAAAAAGGGCAGTGAGGAGTTTGTGGCCATGCATCTAGGACACTGCCTGAAAGAGGAAAGACCTACGTTTATACCCTTGATCCAAGCACTGCTCATTTTATGTTAAAGCACCATCATATTGAACATGTACTACTTGCAAACCTGAACTTTTCAGAAGCCATTGTGCTTTTTTGAGGTTTCTTTGTGTTTTTTTTTTTCTTTTTTAAATATATAGCTATCTGATTATGAAAGTGAACAGGGTAAAGGAAAAGTATAAAAATGCAGGCTATTTTTTTTTTCTCTCCCTACAGATTACTGTAATGCTTTTTCTTTCCTGGAAGGTCAGAATGCAAGTTCATGGGCATATGGACAAGTCCCAGTTACCAGTTGGTAGTGTTATAAATGAGGTCTCAAGTCAATCTGAATTTTGTAATATTTATAAAACAAATATTTCTAAAAGGTATAAAAAGGTAAGTAAACAGCACTGGGTGTGCAGGGGGAGTCTATGCTCCACCAAAACGCACACACACACATCAAACATTCTAAATACATGTATACAGAACATTGCTTTACATAATAACCCGAGTATGCCTATACATACATACAATCAGGATAGGTAACAAACAACCCTTTAAGTTCCATAACTTACTAAAATCAAGTACGCCTATACATAAAAGGTAAAAAACAATCCTTTAAGTTCCATGACTTAACAGTCTCCATTTTTCCATTCCTTCTGAACAATATATCTCGCTTTAAGTTGTCAAGCAACTCTGTCTTCAGGCCTTACGTATCCCGTTCTTCCCAGATCGAAGAAAAGCATATTCATCTCCTTTTCAAGGCCAATAGGCCTGGGTCAAAAGGCACGTTCAAGTCAGCAGGGGGCGTAACAGCAAAAGCCTTCGATGGCTGTGGCAGCAGAGGGGCCAATGGCCATGGCATAGCAGTCGGATCAGTAAAGGAGCCCGCAGCTCCCTCACTATCTGGGAAGCCACACGTTTGTGATTGTGGCCCCACATGGCTCTTTAAGGCCTCAGAGATTGCTTGCCAGGTGCCGAGCAATCCCACTGCAACCTTGTCATTTTTAGTTGCAGAGTCCCACACCTTGACCTCAGTTTGGTCCCATATTTCAGGCTCATAAACTGTCTGATTGTTAATAAGGAGAATAAGCTGTAAGGTTACCAGGACAGTCTTTGTTCCTAAGGACATATGATTCCCCATAACACGCAACTGCTTACCAGCGAGAGGCAGTTGTGTGCACAGGTCCGCTTCTCTCAGCTCGAGCTTCTCTCCAGCTCCAGTGCGTCTATTTCCAGCGACGAGCTTCTCTGAGCGGTTTGCTGAGTCTGGCCAAACCTATCTTCATGAGGCAGCAGCCCATACAGTGCTGTGCTCTGCACTTGTAGCTAGAACAGCAGTGGTATCACACCAGTGTTGTGTCTGCTGCTGAGCAGACACAATCATATAAGGAGGGGGAGTGAGAGAGCAATTGTGGTGTTTAGCTGCCTAGCACGGTAAAACCACCACAGTCCTTTTTGGCACCCAACGCGGGGCCCCAAGGGTTGAGATAACAATAGAATTGATTAAAACTCTTACAACTTACTTCCTAGTCACCATGTTCAGTGCCCTGTTAATAGTGGCTTCTTTGATCATATGTCATGCAATCCGTGTCATGTTCTCCTTTCTCCTCTATATCCGATCTGAGAATGTGCTACAATCCGTGTTCGTTTTTTTTAATTCGCTGTGCTGCCAAGCACTGGCCTTGAATTTAATCTGTCATTCAGGCTCTGCACTGTTATCATTTGGATCTCATGGAAACTATCTGTTAGAGAATATTCAGAACTATACTGCCTTCCTTTCCTCATCTGGATGTCAGTTTATTAATAATATCAGCAATGGTACCTCCTCCTTCTTTCACACTGGGCTAATTACAACAGTTTTTGAGTATTTTGAATATCCTTGTGTAACCCATATATTGCTATTTCTAATTCTGAATAACGGGTTTCCTCTTCTCTCTAAGATTAGTCGATTGTTTAGAAAGGCTACCCAGGAAAATGTCCCAAAACAGTATGGTGGCGGGTAGCAAGGTGTGTAGGAGTATATAGGCAGGTACCTGTCACGGGTGTCTCCTCCAACAGTTTTGAACTTCACTCCTGAACAAGTGCAAAATCCTAAAAACCTGATAGACTGTTTGAGAGTCGTATGCCCTGACCCTGATAATGCCGGAGAACGACAGCTTGCAGCATTGTGCTGGGTCCTGGCTTACTCCTATCAAACACTGTTTAACATCATCCAGCACCTTGAAGAGAGGGAGGAAGTCTCTGAATCTGATGACCAAGTAACACATGCTGTGGCTGACCCAGAGGACCAACCGACTATGGCATCAGTCTCCCCCGTAGTCAAGTCAAAACAATGGAAACGGAAGTCAGCTCGTTTAGTAAGGGAAGAAGTCTCTCCTAAGAAGGAGGGAGAAGGGGAAATGGCATGCACCTCTAAAGCAGAGCCATCACAAAAACAGCAGGAAGAAGAGATGGAAATCATAAAGGAATCAGAAACCACTCAATCCCTATCCCTGAGTGAGTTGCGAGAAATATGAAAGGATTATGGTCGACGCCCAGGTGAACACATCTTCACCTGGCTGCTTTGATGCTGGGACACTGGGACCATTAGCCAACAATTAGAAAGCAATGAAGCCAAGCAGCTGGGATCCCTCTCTAGAGAAACGGTAATTGACAAAAGAATTGGGAGAGGGACACGTTCTCAGCCTCTGGAGGCAACTCCTGGCAGCTGTGAAAGAAAGGTATCTCCATAAGGAAGATATTGTATATCAAGTAGGTAAGTTGGCCACTATGGATAAAGGTCTCCAGCATCTGTGGGAATAAGCTGTGCTGGAGATGATTTATAGTGATTTGGACAGCGCCCAGACACCTCAAGATGAAGTCCACTGCACAACATCCATGTGGCGTAAATTTGTGCGGAGTGCACCATCAGCACATGCCAGTACGCTGGTAGCAATTCACTTGGATGAGGGGATGGGACCAACAGTGTATAATCTACCCTGCCAGCTTCAAAAATATGAAGACAATCTCTCTGCTCCGCTACGGGCCTGTGTCTCAGCTGTGGAGAAACTGTCCCAGAGGCTCCACCACCTCATAGAACAATCACCTCCCTCCACATCTAGACGGAGTGATATTTCAGCCACTAAGAATCAGTATTTTCCTGCTCAAGAGAGTACCCAAGACGCACACCATGTGGCACCTTGTGGTTTTATCTGCGTGACCATGGGGAAGATATGAGGAAATGGGATGGTGTACCTACTTCAACCCTAGCTGCTCGGGTACGTGAACTGAAAGGAAATACAGCAGCAAGAAGAGGGGCTCCTAAGAAAACCGCTGCTTCATTTTCTGTTGGGCAGTTCCCCAGAGGCAGTAGAAGGGCTGATGTTATTCTTGACCCTGATGAAGGGACCTCTGCTTCTCATTGGCAAGAATTAAGTGGAAGACGCTCCAACCAGGACTAGAGGGGCCCTGCCTCTGGCCAGCCAGAAGAGAGGGATAACCGGATTTATTGGACTGTGTGGATCCGATGGCCTGGCACGTCGGAATCACAAGAATACAAAGCTCTAGTGGACACTGGCGCACAGCGTACTGTAATGCCATCAGGTTACCAAGGGACAGAACTCATCTGTATCTCTGGAGTGACAGGGGGATCCCAACAACTAACTGTATTGGAAGCTGAAGTGAGTCTAACTGGGAATGAGTGGCAGAAGCATCTCACTGTGACTGGCCCAGAGGCTCCATGCATCCTTGGCATAGACTACCTCAAGAGAGGGTACTTCAAGGATCCAAAAGGGTACCAGTGGGCTTTTGGCATAGCTGCTTTGAGCACAGAGAAGATTAGGCAGCTGTCTACCCTGCCTGGCCTTTCAGAAGACCCTTCTGTTGTAGGATTGCTGAAGGTTGAAGAACAGCAGGTACCAATCGCTACCACAAGGGTGTAGCAACCAAGGAAATTGCTACCACAAGATTGCCCCTGGGGTGGAAACACAGCCCTACCATTTGCCACGGACTGATCCAGTCTGCACTGGAACAAGGGGGAGCTCCTGAACGTCTGCAGTACACTGATGACATCCTTGTGTGGGGCAACACATCAGAAGAAGTTTTTGAGAAAGGGAAGAAAGTAATCCAAATTCTCCTGAAAGCTGTTTTTGCCATCAAGGGACCTGCACAGGAAATCCAGTTCTTGGGGGTAAAATGGCAGGATGGATGTGAGGAATGTGTTAACAATTTGTGTCCATAAAGAACAATTCTGTTTGAATCCTGTCTGCCTCTGGGCCCTGCACTGGCAATTTAGTTCTTGAACCACAGATGCAGTGTGTCCCAGTCTCCCCCTCATTCTAGTCAATTTATCACGTCTTCAGAAAACACTCCTTAAATTTATGAACCTGTTTGCTTTTGTTATTCCGGACTTCTATTTCTAACAGTTACAGCCTTTTTTCCTGTCTTCTTCGAGATTAACTTAACACTGCTATAGATGTGTCTGTGAATGGCTGGGGAAGAATGTTTTAATTACTCGTGAAGCGTCAAATAAGAAAGCTGTTTGTGTTTGATGTCTGGGAGTTTCAGAACAACTGATAACAACTAGTGACTGTTATGGAATACTATGAGGATCCTTGGTATCTGGCCAGGGGGGCCAAGAGATTAAGAGGAAGAAAAAGAAGCTGAAGGACGGTTGGGAGACAAGACCTGCGGAGAGTGTACAGAGAGTGTTCCATAAACTTGGAATAGTGCCGAGTAAGTACAAAGGGTGAGAGGAAGACTACGAGCCTTCAGCATGAAAGACCCCTAGAGACCCCCAGAGGAGACTGATGCGCATGCTCCAGTAGGAGGGACTGGACCCCGGAAGCTAATTATAATAATCTATTTTTTTAGAAGTAATAATGAATATGTATTAGTCTAGGAGCATAAAAATCAGCTGCTTGATGTAACTGGTGTGTGCGTCCTGGTGGAGCGGAGACTCCCGGTGCACCCAGCGCTGTTTGCTTACCTCTATTCCTTTATATTCTTTTAATAAATCCTATTTTTTTATTTAATCCTAATTTGAATCCTGAGCCATTTATAACAATTTGGGGGCTCGTCCGGGATGGTTATAGTTCCTGAATTCTGATTTAATCTAGGAGAGGCGCCCCACCATTTGGTGGCTCCTGTTTGAGTCAGATCGGGACTAATGCCATCCTGAACCTGAATAAAGGTAAGCAAAGAATTTGATTTTTTTTTGAGCTCCCTTGCCGGCTGTTTTTTGCCCGTAATTCTGCGCGCGAAGATCCGGACGAAGACGACAGTCGTTTGGATACCGTCTGGTTCGATCCCAGACGAAGACAGCAGAGACGCTGGTGGATACCGTCCGATTGGAGTCTGGACGAAGACGACTGATTCGTTAGATACCATCCGGTTGGGTAAAGGTGCGGTTGCCAGTTTTTGTGTGTGTGAGTGTAACTGAGACTTCTAAAGTCAGCGTGGAGGTCTTTTTGTTTTCTCACTGGTTCTAATCTCCTGTCGGGGGGGCTGGACTGGTGAGAAGAGGGATACGTGGGTGGGTGATAGGTCCTAAACCCCCTGCAAGACACTCTCACTGGGCAACCAAGGGCTGTGGGAATTGCCACTAGTAAAATTCCCAGATGGGTCAGATAAAATCGAAGACCAAGGACCAGAAAGGGAGCAAATTACCAGATATATGACCAAAAAGTCCATTATGAATAATGATTAGAAATTGGAACAATAGGGGCCCCAGAAAATTAAAGAGTAAATTAAAAATGATCCAGTATTATATGATAGAATGACCAAAAGAACCCTTAAGACCCCCTGTATTTTGATCCACGGAGGACGGGGTCTGTCAGGCTTTGAACATTAATAGTAGAATACCCGTGGATCTGGAAAAGAGCAAGCTGAAACATTGGAATTAGAAATTAGAGAGCAATTGATTAAGAATGAATATGTGCTACTGTGCTGTGCTGCACTTATACCACCAGATAACAGGAGCCTCTCGGGCCCCGAGAACCAGATTAAAAACCTCATGGTTCAGAATTTAACCAAGGTGTCTGAAATAAGGAGGAGTGTTCACAAAGGGACAGGTTATGTATATGTATAGGAATGTTCATGTATATGTAACTTTTTACTAAAGCAAGTTGCCACGTTAGGCGTGCACGACTTTGGGGGGACTACCCGCCCCGTGCTGCACGGAACTGAGTAAACATACCTACTTTTTGAGAAAGGGAAGAAAGCTAAACATACCTTCCCTTTTTGAGAAAGGGAAGAAAGTAATCCAAATTCTCCTGAAAGCTGTTTTTGCCATCAAGGGACCTGCACAGGAAATCCAGTTCTTGGGGGTAAAATGGCAGGATGGACGTCACCATATTCTGATGGATGTGATCAATAAAATAACGGCAATGTCTCTGCTAACTAGCAAAAAAGAAACACAAGCTTTCCTAGGCCTTGTGGGATTCTGGAGAATGCATGTTCCAGGCTATAGTCAGCTTGTGAGTCTTCTATATTGAGTGACTTGAAAGAGGAACTATTGCAAGTGGGGCCCTGAGCAAAAACAGGCCTTTGAACCAATCAAACAAAAAATAGCTCATGCAATTGCCCTTGGTCCTGTCCGTATCGGACTAGCTGTGCAAAACATACTTTACACTGCAGCTGGGGAGCATGGGCTCACCTGGAGCCTCTGGCAGAAAACCCCAGGAGAAAATCGATGCTGACTGCTGGGTTTCTGGAGCCAGGGCTATTGAGGATCAGAAGCTAATTACACCCCAACTGAAAAAGAGATATGGCATATGAGGGTGTTCGAGCTGCTTCAGAAGTTGTGGGTACAGAAGCACAGCTCCTCTTGGCACCGCGGCTACCTGTGTTATATTGGATGTTCAAAGAGAAAATTCCCACTGCACACCATGCGACTGATGCTACGTGGAATAACCGGATAGCGTTAATTACACAGCAGGCTCGAATGGGAAAACCTAATTGCCCAGGAATCCTGGAATAGATCATGGAGTGGCCAGAAGGTAGAGATTTCAGAGTGCCGACAGAAGAGGTAACCCGTGCTGAAGCGGCACCACCATACAATGAGTTGCCAGAAGACAGAAAGCAGTATGTGTTGTTCACTGACGGATTTTGCCGTGTGATAGGGAGCCATCGTAAAGAGAAAGCTGCTGTGTGGAGTCCCACACTATGAGTTGTGGAGGCCATGGAAGGGGAAGGCGAATCAAGTCAGTATGCAGAAGTGAAAGCTATACAGCTGGCCCTAGAAATAGCTGAAAGAGAAAAATGGCCAGTACTGTATCTACACTGACTCATGGATGTAAAACCTGGCTGTAAAGGTACGTCATGTAGATGCCCACATGCCCAAGAGTCGCGCTACTGAAGAACATCAGAACAATGAAGAAGTGGATCGAGCTTAGAAAATTGAAGTGGCTCAGGTGGACCTAGACTGGGAACGTAAGGGTGAGCTGTTTGTAGCTCGATGGGCCCATGAAACATCAGGACATCTGGGGAGGGATGCCACATACAGATGGGCTCATGATCGAGGGGTGGACTTGACCATTGAGGCCATCACACAGGTTACCCATGAGTGTGAGACCTGTGCTGCAATCAAGAAAGCCATGAAGGTAAAACCTCCCTGGAACAGGGGGAGGTGGCTAGGGTTTCGATATGGTGAGGCCTGGCAGATTGACTATATTGGACCACTCCCACAAACCTGCCAAGGCAAACGGTACATACTCACCATGGTAGAAGCAACTACTGGGTGGCTGGAAACATACTCTGTAAACCATGCCAGGGCCTGAAACACTATCTTGGGCCTAGAAAGACAAGTGCTGTGGTGACATGGTACACCAGAGAGAATTGAGTCTGACAATGCGAGTCACTTCCGAAACAATTTGGTCACCTCCTAAGCCAAGAGACATGGCACTGAGTGGGTGTATCACATCCCTTATCACCCACAAGCCTCTGGGAAGGTTGAGAGTTACAATGGATTGTTAAAAACTATGTTATGAGCATTGGGTGCTGGGACATGGAAACAATGGGACACAAATCTACCAGAGGCCACTTGACTAGTTAACAACAAGGGGTCTGACAGTTGTCCTGGTGCTGCTGAAACAAAACCCCTACACATGGTGAAAGGAGCTAAAGTCCCCGTAGTGCATGTAGGAACGTGGATGGGGAAGGCGGTGTGGGTTGTTCCTGTCATGGGAAAAGGCAAACCCACTCGTGGGATTGTCTTCGCCCAAGGACCAGGGTATACCTGGTGGGTCATGCAGAAGGATGGGGATATCAGGTGTGTACCTCAAGGACATTTAAGCTTGTGTCCTGGGTCTGGCTGGAATATTAACTTTCCCGGCAGCAGCACATACAGTGCCGTACTCTGCACTTGTAGCTGGAACAGCAGTGTTATCACACCAGTGTTGTGTCTACTGCTGAGCAGCACTGGCACAGCATCGGGACTCTCTCTAACCCTCCTAGGGGGTGGGCAAAAAGTGAGGAGAGAAACATCACTAGGGCAGCTGACCTAAACCAATCAAAGGGATATTCCATACCATGTGATGTCACACTCAGCAATAAAAGGTGGAAACAGGAAGAAGAGGGGAGGGGTGGGCTCTCGTTGAGAAGACGTCGGTCCTCCTCTCGAACACCGGCTGCGTGCATTGAGGCCCTGCTTCAAGGACATGGTCAATCATCGCTCATTTGTGGGAAGTAGAGAGTAATTTCTTTCCTCTGCACTTCCATATAGCCTTCATTTATTTTATTTGTTTGTTTTCCTCCCTTCTTTTTATTTTTCCCTTTTCCCCTCCCTTTTCCCCTTTCCCTTTTTATTTCCCTTTAGTTAAATTGTTTAGTTCATGGTAGTCTTTATTTAATTATTATTATTATTTCCCTTTAATTAAATTATCCTTATCTCAACCCGTGAGTTGTTCTTTGCTTTACTTCTTCCCCTCCTCATCTAAAGGAGGGGGAGTGAGAGAGTGGTTGTGGGGTTTAGCTGCCCAGCACGGTAAAACCACCACAAATAATTACTTGTCATAATGCTGATTGCTTTAATCTCAACTCTGCTGCGCCTGTTTTCCAAATTGAGTATTATAGCACATTATTTTCCGTATGTGCTCTCGGTCATGTTGTTTATCCTCTCTGGGCCCTGGTTTCAGATCATTATGGTACTGTGTGTTGTAACAGTGGCTTATGAGACGATGAAATATCTGGTCATGACTCTAACTTGGTATTTGTACTCAGTAACATCGTCGACTCTATACTTTGGAAACCGTATCTTGGAAACTATTAGCAATTATACCTGATGCCTTTTTTCATCAGGGAGTCAATCTGTGGAGGGGAAAGGGGAAGATATTTTTTCTTACTCGATCACTCTCCCTTTCTCCTTCACCACCCTCTTATCCTCTGAGCTTGTTACAATAGCTCTCCAAGATATTGAATATCCTTGGGATACTCAGACCAGCATGGTCTTGTTGTTATGCCTCCTGAATGTGCTTCAGGTTTTGCTTAAAGTTAAACAACTACTTAGGAATCTCATCCGGAGATCTGCGCGAAGGCAGTATAGTTGTGAGTGGCAGGGAGTATGGGAGGATATGGGCAGGCATTTAGAGTAGGTGGCACCCCCAGTGTTTTGGAAATTCACCCCTGAACAATGGCAAAATCCTCAAAAACTGCCAGAATGCTTGAAAAAAAGGTGTCATGATTCTGGCAGTTCCAAAGTAACACAAATCATTGTAACATGCTGGGGCCTGGCTCATGCCTATTGAGCTGCAATTGATACTGCTATCAACTTAGTGACAGACCCTGCGGCCACTCCAAGTCCTGTGACAGATCCAATGGCCACTGCGACCCCTACGGTGGATTCTACAGCCGCTCCAGCTCCAGCTCCTGCAGCTGCTCCAGTTCCAGTTCCTGCAGCCGCTCCAGTTCCAGTTCATGAAGCTGCTTCAGTTCCATTTCCTGCAGCCTCTCCAGCTCCTGCAGCTGCTCCAGTTCCAGCTCCTGCAGCCGCTCCTGTTCCAGCTCCTGCAGCCGCTCCAGCTCCAGTTCCTGCAGCCACTCCAGCTCCTGTGGCTGGGTCAGAGAAATGAGCTGTAGCAGTGCAAGTTGCCCCTGTAGAGAAGGTGAAAAAATGGTATAGAGATTCAGGTCGTTTAGAACGCAGAGAGTCTTCTGCTAAGTCTAGGTATAGAGATGACGATGCTGGGCCATCAGGGATTCAGGAGGAGGAAGATGAGGATGCCGAAAAATCAACAGTAACTACCCGAAACCTGTACAAGCGTGAGCTACGAGATGTGCGGAAAGATTTTGGTCGTTGTATAGGTGAGCAGCTTGTCACCTGGCTGCTCCGGTGCTGGGACACTGGAGCCAATTGTGTGGAATTAGACGGCAGGGAAGCCAGGCGGCTGGGATCCCTTGCTAGAGACGCAGGCATTGACAAAGCAATTGCAGATGGAGCACAATCTCACAGCCTCTGGAGGCGTCTCCTCTCAGCTGTGAGGGAAAGGTATCCCTTCAAGGAAGAACTTTTATGTCTACCAGGCAAGTGGACCACTATGGAGAAGGGAATCCAGCACCTGAGAGAATTAGCCGTACTGGAGGTGATTTATGAGGATCCAGACCTCAGACAAACATCCAAAGATCCAGATGAAGTCAGGTGTACACGACCCATGTGGCAGAAGTTTGTACGGAGTGCACCATCATCATATGCCAGCTCATTGGCAATAATGGCCTGGAAAGAGGATGAGGAACCCACAGTGGATGAAGTGGCTAAACAACTTCGGCAGTACGAAGAAAGTCTCTCCTCTTCCTTACAGGCCTGCGTCTCAGCTGTGGAGAAACTTTCTGAAAAGGTTCACCAACTTGAAGAGAATCTATCTTCCTCCCCACCTGAACCAAGCAGTGTCCAACGACCGAAAGAGAACACTGTGGAGAAACTTTCTGAAAAGGTTCACCAACTTGAAGAGAGATTATTCTCCTCCGTACCTGTACAGAGCAGTGTCTCAGCTATCAGGGGTAGGCGTTCATCCACACAAGGAAGACGATATGGTGGGTACACACCCCGTGCCACCCTGTGGTTTTACTTACGAGACCATGCAGAGGACATGAGCAAATGGGATGGAAAATCTACCGCAACCCTAGAGGCACGGGTACGTGAGTTGCAAAAGAAAACAATTGGGGAAAAAGGATTCTCTGAAAAGTTTGCTGCTCCAACTTCCAGCAGACAGTCCTTCAAACACAGAAAAGAAGAAGATTCTGACCAGGATTAGGGGGGCCCTGCCTCCAGCCAGGGGGAGGAAAGGGACAATCGAGTTTATTGGACTGTGTGGATTCGATGGCCTGGCACATCAGATGCACAGAAGTATAAGGCTTTAGTAGACACCGGTGCACAATGTACTATAATGCCATCGAGCTATAAAAGGCCAGAGCCCATCTGTATTTACGGAGTGACAGGGGGATCCCAGCAGTTAACTGTATTGGAGGCTGAAGTAAGTCTGACTGGGAATGAGTGGGAAAAGCACCGTATTGTGACTGGCCCGGATGCTCTGTGTATCCTTGGCATAGACTATCTTAGAAGACGATATTTCAAGGACCCAAAAGGGTTCCGGTGGGCTTTTGGTATAGCTGCCTTAGAGACAGAGGGCATTAAACAATTATCTACCTTGCCTGGTCTCTCAGAGGACCCCTCTGTTGTGGGGTTGCTGAGGGTCGAAGAACAGCAAGTGCCAATCGCTACCACAACTGTGCACCGGCGACAATATCGCACTAACTGAGACTCCCTGATTCCCATCCATAAGCTAATTCGTCAATTGGAGAGCCAAGGAGTGATCAGCAAGACTCATTCACCTTTCAATAGTCCCATATGGCCAGTGCGAAAGTCTAATGGCGAGTGGAGACTAACAGTGGACTATCGTGGACCTGCCCAATCAAACTTGTTACGTACTGTAGAAGGGGATAAAGTTCCTCTAGTGCATGTAAGAAATATGCTGGGTAAAACAGTCTGGGCTACTCCTGCCTCAGGAAAAGGCAAACCCATTCATGGAACTGCTTTTGCTCAGGGACCTGGATGTACTTGGTGGGTAATGCAAAAGAATGGGGAGGTCCGGTGTGTACCTCAAGGGGATTTAATACTGGGTGAGAATAGCCCATGAATTGAATAGTACCACGTTAATTACTATATAATACTGTATGTTATCACTACCATGACTACTATATACCCTAGATGAAAATGGTGACTAATTAGAATGCATGGAAAAGAGCGTAACCTGAGCATGACATAAATGATATGGAATAAGGGGTGGATAGATGTCCTGGTTTCAGTTAGAACAGAGTTAATTTTCCTCCTAGTAGCTGGTAGAATGCTATGTTTTGGCTTAGGATGAGAAGAGTGCTGATAACACCCCGATGTTTTAATTGTTGCAGAGCAGTGCTTACACCAAGCCAAGGACGTCTCAGCTTCTTGCTCTGTCCTGCCAATGGGCAGGCTGGGGGTGCAGCAGGAGCTGGGAGGGGACAGTCCCAGGACAGCTGACCCAAGCTGGCTAAAGGGGTATTCCATCCCATCTGACATCATGCTAAACAATATATAGGGGTGGCTAGCCGGAGGAGGGGGCCAGACTGCTTAAGGGTTAGGCTGGGCATTGGTCAGCGGGTGGCGAGCAATCGCATTGTGCATCGCTTGTTTTGTACACATTATTGTTATTAGTACTATTATCATCATTATTGTTATTATTATTTTCCTGTCTTAATAAACCGTCTTTATCTCAACTCACGGGCTTCACTTTCCCATTTCTCTCCCCCATCCCAGAGAGAGAGGAGGGAAGGTGAGCATATGGCTGTGTGGTATTTTGCTGCTGGCTAGGTTAAACCATGACATCTACTAACGTACATTACTTCTCCTGTGAGTTATTTTACTGCATTGAATGGTATTTTTGTGGTTTGCAATCTGTTACACTCCTAGATTATTTCTAACTATGTAAAGAAAAGTTTCAGCTAATTATAGTCAAAATAGCTTTAGCTATCTACTCAGTCATATTATCATTTCAATAATCAGAACGCAAGTAAAAGCACAGGAATGGTTGTTTCTAGTAACACTCCACACTGTCAAACTAAGCCAAATAAAAAACATAGCTGCTGTTCTTTATCCCTTCCTGTGCTTTGCTCCTCTTCTTTCCCAGGTGATTGGGGCATGGTGCCAGGTGGTGCCTAATGGTATATGAGCTGCAGGTGTCCTATCAGAGAGCTTATTGTGCCTGGGCTGCTCTTTGGGGGTAAGTGCTTTGTTTTTCTTTCAGTCAGTTGCAGTTTTTTTGTTTGTTTGTTTTGTTTTGTTTTGGTGGGTCAGAGTTTATGGGTTGATGTGTTTCCAAGTTGAAAGAGATAAGTACATCTTTTTAAGGTAATATCTAGTAGGTTCATTTAAAGTAAATTAATCTATATAGTAGTAGGTGCCTTTATTACATGCAGCTCTTCTTTAGGTGACTAATTCTTATAGGTTAAGTAATTCTTTTCCCGTGTTTTGTTCATGTTTGTAGCATGCCCTTTTACGTGTGCGTTTGGCCTGGAGCTGTCCTGCCTGACAATTAGTGATGGCAGCTAATGTGGTGGTCCATTAGTGCAATAATACATTGTTTTGACTCTTTTGGGAAAGACATCTGGTCTGTCTCTGGGCAAATACTCAAGCTCTGGGCAAGTACTCAAGGGCAGCTGGTACGGAGTCTTTCTTTTTTTTTTCCAGCAGTAGGTAAACAGTAGGAGGAACTGATCAAAGGAAGCAGCGCTTCCTGGAACTGTCAAGTTCTTGTTTGGCAACTCAGTGACTGGTTTGATCTACTTCTCAGATGTAGAGGTGAGTGTATTGAGGGATTTTTGAAACAGCAAGAAGGCCATCACTTGCTGTAGCTGAGCAAACCAAGCTACCAGGATGACTATGAGGAGTTGTTGTAACGATGTTCTTCTATCACCTGACTGAGGAATTAAAAATATTGTTGCAAGCAGCTGGTACTTCTTCAAGGACAAGATCTACATGACTGCTAATCACAAGGGGGTTGTTTTCTTGCAGTTGTTTGAGTGCTTTTGACCAATCATCTTGTGTGAGATGCTATCTGCCCCTGCTAAATTGCTATACGAGTCAGGCTATTTGGGTAATACAGAGAGCTTGATTTAACCATATTGGTGTATGTCATGACTTCAGCTGTTCTTCCTGCAACAAATGGTGCCCGAACAGGGACTCGAGATGCAGGACATTGGTGATCAAGCCAGACCTCAGAACTTATATGGGAGAAGGGAGTAGTCAGTGAAGATGGGGGATGAGTAGAGCTGTGAGCCTAGAAGAGTGGCGGGAAGTAGGAGATTGCTTATGGGATAAAGCCGTCTCAAGTGGAAAGCTGGTTCATTGAGAGGGCTTTAAGCTAGGTAAGAAAGGGGATGGGGCTGAAACAAGGCTCGTTAGAGCTGTGCCAGGGGAAACAATGGGAAGGCCAGGAGAAAAGGAAATGGCCCAACTGAAGTGCATCTTGGACTCGATGATCTTGAGGTCTCTTCCAACCTAGAAAATTCTGTGATTCTGTGATTCTGTAATGCACGCAGCATGGGTAACAAACAAGAGGAGCTGGAAGCCATCGTGCAGCAGGCAGGCTGTGACTTGGTTGCCATCACAGAAACATCGTGGGACCACTCTCATGACTGGAGTGCTGCAATGTCTGGCTATAGACTCTTCAGAAGGGACAGGCAGCACAGAAGGGGTGGTGGCATGGCTCTCTACATCAGAGAGTGTTTTGATGTCGTGGAACTTGAGGCTGGGAATGATAAGGTTGAGTCCCTATGGGTTAGGATCAGCGGGAAGGCCAAGAAGGGAAGCATCCTGGTGGGCGTCTGTTATAGACCACCGAACCAGGATGAGGAGACTGATGAGGAGTTCTACAGGCAGCTGACAGAAGTTGTGAATCCCAGAATTTCTAGGTTGGAAGAGACCTCAAGATCATCGAGTCCAACCTCTGACCTAACGCAAACAGTCCCCACTAAACCATATACCTAAGCTCTACATCTAAATGTCTTTTAAAGACTTCCAGGGATGGTGACTCCACCACTTCCCTGGGCAGCCTGTTCCAATGTCTAACAACCCTTTCGGTAAAGAAGTTCTTCCAAGATCCAGCCTAAAACTCCCCTGGCGCAACTTAAGCCCGTTCCCCCTCGTCCTGTCACCAGGCACGTGGGAGAACAGACCAACCCCCACCTCTCTACAGCCTCCCTCCTTTGAGGTACCTATAGAGAGCAATAAGGTCGCCCCTGAGCCTCCTTTTCTCCAGGCTGAACAAGCCCAGCTCCCTCAGCTGCTCCTCGTAGGACTTGTTCTCCAGGCCCCTCACCAGCTTCGTCGCCCTTCTGTGGACGAAATCGTCAACGCTTTTTCTCATGGGGGACTTCAACTTCCCAGACATATCCTGGAAGCACAACACAATCCAGAGAAAGCAGTCTAGGAGGTTTCTGGAGAGCGTGGAAGGTAGCTTCCTGACACAGCTGGTTAGTGAGTCTACCAAGGGAGGTGCCCCACTAGACCTTCTCTTCACAAACAGAGAAGGACTGGTGGGAGATGTGGTGGTTGGAAGCTGTCTTGGGCTGAGTGCTTTCCTTCTTGAAGAGAGCGGTCTTCAAGAAGTAAGTCTTAATGGTGCAGGAGCAGTCTGTCCCCAAGTGCCCAAAGATGAGCTGGCATGGAAGATGACCGGCCTGACTGAACAGGGACTTGTGGCTTGAGCTTAGGAGAAAGAAGAGGGTTTATAATCTTTGGAAAAGAGGGCGGGCCACTCAGGAGGACTATAAGGATATTGCGAGGCTGTGTAGGGACAAAATTAGAAAGGCCAAAGCTCATCTGGAGCTCAGTCTGGCTACTGCCATTAAAGACAACAAAAAATGTTTTGACAAATAGATCAACACAAAATGGAGGACTAAGGAGAACCTCCATTCTTTAGTTACAAAAGATGAAGAAAAGGCAGAGGTGCTTAATGCCTTCTTTGCCTCAGTCTTTAGCAGCAAGAGCAGTTGTTTTCTGGATATCCAGTACCCTGAGCTGGTGGAAGGGGATGGGGAGCAGAATGTGGCCCTCATAATCCACGAGGAAATGGTTGGTGACCTGCTATAGAATCATAGAATAGAATCATAGAATATCCTGAGTTGGAAGGGACCCTTAAGGATCATCAAGTCCAACTCTTGACACCGCACAGGTCTACCCAAAAGTTCAGACCATGTGACTAAGTGCACAGTCCAATCTCTTCTTAAATTCAGACAGGCTCGGTGCAGTGACCACTTCCCTGGGGAGCCTGTTCCAGCGTGCAACCACCCTCTCTGTGAAGAACCCCCTCCTGATGTCAAGCCTAAATTTCCGCTGCCTCAGCTTAACCCCGTTCCCGCAGGTCCTGTCACTGGTGTTAATGGAGAAAAGGTCTCCTGCCTCTCGACACCCCCTTACGAGGAAGTTGTAGACTGCGATGAGGTCTCCCCTCAGCCTCCTCTTCTCCAGGCTGAACAGGCCCAGTGCCCTCAGCCGTTCCTCGTACGTCTTCCCCTCCAGGCCTTTCACCATCTTTGTAGCCCTCCTCTGGACACTCTCCAACAGTTTCATGTCCTATGGCACTTCGATGTACGCAAGTCAATGGGGCTGGATGGGATCCACCCGAGGGTACTGAGAGAACTGGCGGAGGAGCTGGCCAAGCCACTTTCCATCATTTATCAACAGTCCTGGCTATCGGGGGAGGTCCCAGTTGAATGGCAGCTAGCAAACGTGATGCCCATTTACAAGAAGGGCCGGAGGGCAGACCCAGGGAACTATAGGCCTGTCAGTTTGACCTCAGTGCCAGGGAAGCTCATGGAGCAGATTATGTTGAGAGTCATCACACAGCACTTGCAGGGCAAGCAGGCAATCAGGCCCAGTCAACATGGGTTTATGAAAGGCAGGTCCTGCTTGATGAACCTGATCTCCTTCTATGACAAAGTGACACTGGGTGGATGAGGGAAAGGCTGTGGATGTGGTCTACCTTGACTTCAGCAAGGCTTTTGACACCATTCCCCACAACATTCTCCTCAAGAAACTGGCTGCTCATGGCTTGGACTGGCGTACACTTCGTTGGGTTAGAAACTGGCTGGATAGCTGGGCCCAAAGAGTTGTGGTGAATGGAGTCAAATCCAGCTGGAGGCCGGTTACTAGTGGCGTTCCCCAGGGCTCGGTGCTGGGGCCAGTCCTCTTTAATATCTTTATCGATGATCTGGATGAGGGGATCAAGTGCACCCTCAGTAAGGTCACAGATGACACCAAGTTAGGTGCGTGTGTTGATCTGCTCGAGGGTAGGAAGGCTCTGCAGGAGGATCTGGATAGGCTGGACCGATGGGCTGAGGTCAACTGTATGAGGTTCAACAAGGCCAAGTGCTGGGTCCTGCACTTTGGGCACAACAACCCCAAGCAGTGCTACAGGCTGGGAGAAGAGTGGTTAGAAAGCTGCCTGGCAGAGAAGGACCTGGGAGTATTGGTTGATAGTCGGCTGAATATGAGCCAGCAGTGTGCTCAGGTGGCCAAGAAGGCCAACAGCATCCTGGCTTGTATAAGAAGCAGTGTGGCCAGCAGGTCTAGGGAAGTGATTGTCCCCCTGTACTCAGCTCTGGTGAGGCTGCACCTTTAGTACTGTGTTCAGTTTTGGACCCCTCGCTACAAGAAGGATGTGGAGGTACTTGAGGGAGTCCAGAGAAGGGCGACCAAGCTGGTGAGGGGTCTGGAGAACAAGTCTTACGAGGAGCGGCTGAGGGAGCTGGGGTTGTTCAGCCTGGAGAAAAGGAGGCTCAGGGGCGACCTTATCGCTCTCTATAGGTACCTTAAAGGAGGCTATAGCGAGGTGGGGATTGGTCTATTCTCCCACATGCCTGTGGACAGGACGCGGGGGAATGGGCTGAAGATGCGCCAGGGGAGTTTTAGATTAGAGATTAGGAAGAACTTCTTTATTGAGAGGGTTGTTAGGCATTGGAATGGGCTGTAGCACGAGGTGACTATGAAAGGTGTCCGTCTTGCATTGTGGGTGCCGTGGCAGGCTCTTGTGAAATGTGTTCATCTGATTCGTGTCAGTATGGAACAATGCTAGGGCCACATGATATGATGAAATGTGACCTGTCTTACATACCCTTGTATAACCACAAGTCTAAGAAAAACAGAGTGGTTAATGTATGTCGTTCTCATGTCTTGCAAAGGAATGGTTCAGCAATTCATGTCAATAGGGGATTTGAAGGGTTAACATTGAGGCCCAAGTCTGGGTCTGGGAGATAAGAGAATAAGGGGGAGTTCTTGAGATAACTGCAGACTATTGCACAAGATGTTGTACAAGTCTCTGACATCTGGCTCAGAGACTACCAAGTAAGGAGAGAAGAGAGCTGAAGGAAAACTGAAGGACAAAGCCTGGGAGGAAGACTACAAGTCTTCAGTATGAGGGACCACTGGAGACTGATACGCATGCGCCAGTGGGAGGGTTTGGACTCCGGGAACTAATTATAATAACTCTGCCTTTTCTAAGTAGTAATGAATATGTATTAGCCTAGGAGCATAAAAACCAACTGCCTGATATAACTGGTGTGCATCTTGGTGGAGCGGAGACTCCTGGAGCACCTAGTGCTGTTTGCTTACCTCTATTCATTTAATAAGTTGTAAACTTTAACTGCAATCCTATTTGGGACTCAGTCATTTATTACACTCTCCATAGAAGTGGCTGAGGATTTGAGATAAGGCCAGAGAGCGATAAGGAGTGGCACGTGCAGGGATGGTTTCCAAGTGCTGCAGTTGCTTTCTCTTCTGTTTATCAGGTGCCACAGGCAAGGTGGGCTGTGACATTAGTCTTTAGAATTGGAGCAAAGCATGTGATATTGTATGAACTCACTTTAGGATAGAATAAATCTTGTAGTTAAAATATAATGAGAACAAAATATATGACATCTTGTTATCTGTCGACCTTCTGTTATGTTGAAGCATCTTGTTAATTGAAACATCCCATTATCTATCAACCTTCAGTTATGCTGAAACTTGAGCTAACTTGAGCCAACTCGGCATTCCTGCAGCTTGGAAAACAACTGATTCAGTCAACTTGGCATTCTTTAGCAAAAGGTGAAAAGTACTCCATGAGGAAGACCTACAGCCTTCCTCACGAAGACCCCTGTCCACAATTCTTGGGAGGCTTTGTGCAAGCGCAAGGACTGATAAGCTAATTAGCATACAAAGCGAGAGTAGGTGGGTTTAAGTAATGAATATGTATAGGCGTTAATTGAATAATCATTGTTTTACTGTATAAATATGAGATAATTTGTTACTTTGAACATGTATGTTAGGCGGAAGGATCCCCCGTGCATCCAGCGCTGACAATAAAGGATACTTTGTCACTTAGAAATTTCGGCTTCGATCTTTGAATCACATGTCACTTGAATGCCACAGGGCATCTAAGAAGGGTGTTTTAGCAGAAAAAGCTTGTCTGGTATGGTGGTGCCTGATGGCAGTGTGTTTCCGCAGGTGAAGAGGTACCTAAAACCCCATCCTATCTAGCCTGTGCACACCTATCTGAGAATGAAAGCTGCTTTCCAGTAATTCAGAAAGCCAAGTTACATCTCAGCCTTGAACATCTGGGGCCTGTGCCTGGGCTTTTGAGCCTGTCTGTAACACTTGGCACCAGCACTAATACTTCTTTTGGCGTATGTTGAGGGTTTGAGGCCTGTGTCTGGGATTAGGGACCTGTCTGGAGCCATTGGGGCCTTTGTCATGGGTTTTGGAGCCTTCCTGTAGAGTTCAGGGCCTGTGTTTAGGCTTTTGGGGTCTGCATCTGGGGGTGGGGGTGGTGGGGGTTGGGGCTGTGTCTGGGGGGGGGTGTGGAGCTGCTCGTAGACCATTGGGGCCTGCATTGAGGGGGTTGGGAGCTGCTTGTACACCTTTTGGGGCTTGCATCTGTGGGGGGTGGGGCCTGCCTCTGCGGGGTGGGGGTTGGGAGCTGCTTGTACACTGCAGGGGCCTCCGTTGGGGGGGAGGTTTGGAGCTGCTTCTACACCTTTGGGGCTTGTATCTGGGGAGGGGTTGGGTGCTGGTTCTACACTGTAGGGGCCTGCTTCTGGGGGGGATTGGGGCCTGCATCTGGGGGAGGGGTAGGAGGTAGGAGCTCTTTGTGTATATTTAGAGCCTGTGTGTGTGTGGGGGGGGGGGGGGGGGGGCGGGGAGGGAGTGGAGGGAGTGGAGCTGCTTCTACACCTTTGGGGCCAGTGTGTGTGGGGCGTTGGGAGTCACTTGTACATGGTAGGGGCCTGGGTCTTGGGAGGGGGGGGTTGGGGTTGTTTGTACACCTTTGAGGCCTGTGTCTGTGGGGAGTCAGGGCCTGCATCTGGAGGGGGTTGGGAGCTGCTTGTACAATGTAGGGACTTGTGACTGGGGTGGGAGCTTGGGGCCTGGGTTTGCGGGGGGGGGGGGGGGTTGGGAGCTGCTTGTACAACTTTGGGAGTTGCACCTGAGGGGTGGTTGTGTTATAAATAACTGAGTCCCAAATAGGGTTACAATCAAAGTTTACAATTTATTAAAGGAATAGAGGTAAGCAAACAGCGCTGGGTGTGCCGGGAGTCTCTGCTCCACTGTGAGAAACACTCTGTAGCCAATAACAGGCTCAGGCGAGGATCTCAGTAAAGTAGTAATTTGTTCGCGATTGCAATGGTGGGCACCCCACAAGCAGGAGAGTGCATCTACTAGTTCCAAAACACAGTTTATATACTTTTTAATGACTGGACCCTCCCCTGTTTCCCCACTGAGTGAGTAATCCAGGTTCACAATCTATCTGATGCTTCACAGACAACGCATGGCCTTCAGTTGTTGGCCTGTTAAATTTCAAATTTCTTTTGACGCTTTTACTAATTAAAGTGGTAATATTTCTTCGCTTATCTGACTTGACTTAACACTGTGATTTGCTCCTAATTGCTCTAAGGAGTCCGGTTGTCTGCATTTTACAAGGTTGTTTGTTGAGCTTTCTTATCACTGCAAGCATATCTCAATACCACGTTCCTTCCTTCTAAACAATGTAACTCTGCAAAAACACTTATATTCCCACATCCACCAAGACACACACCTCACCCCCGCCAGAGTCCCCCTTTTTATAGCTTGGTTGTTCTGGGTGTACGTGGCATATCCTGGTATGTCCTGCGGTTGCACGTACTGTTGCTAGGGGGTCGTCTTGGACCTCCTGGTGGTCGTGAGGATGAAGGCCGTAGTCTTCCTCTGCATTGTGGCTTGCGATCTTGCTGAGCAAGCACTATACATGTTCTTATCAGGATGGGCAGCTGGAGACTTTCCAGCTATACAGGGTTGTCACAGCCCCCACAAGCTTCCCCATCAGTTTGATTAACAAACTTATTATACAATATTTATTACAATCCCCCCTTTTTGTTTTTACCATTTTGTTCATCAAACCGGGCAACAGCTTCTCGTGCGAGTGGGAGGATGGGAGTTTCTTTACTAATAACCTGGTCTCCTTCTAAGTGTTCATATTGTTTTCTTATTAACATTAGGTGTGCTGCCTCCAATCTATTCTTTACTAACCCAATCACTTAATTCAGTACCCGAGTCTCAAGGTTTACCCTTCAAACGCTCTATCAACACGAACTGCTAGACCATTCTTTTGCAAGATAACCACTCTGTTTCTCTTGGACTTGTGGTTATACAAGGGTATGTAAGACAGAAGGTCACATTTCATCATGAGGCCCTAGCATTGTTCCATATTGACACGAATCAGATGAACATATTTCACAATCCCCCATCTCCTTTTTCATGGTATTGATTCGTGTTTTCCTTTCCAATCAAGTCAATACTTGCCGAATTGGTATCAATTTTGGATATTCTTTTGTTTTTGTTATCATCAGGGAATGGGTTTTCTCTTTCCCTGGTTCTGAGTCAACACTGTGAGAAACACTCCGTAGCCAATAACAGGCTCAGGCGAGGATCTCAGTAAAGTAGTAATTTGTTCGTGATTGCAATGGCGGGTGCCCCACAAGCAGGAGAGCGCACTTACCAGTTCCAAAACACAGTTTATATACTTTTTAATGACTGGACCCTCCCCTGTTTCCCCACTGAGTTAATAATCCAGGTTCACAATCTAACCCATGCTTCACAAACAATGCATGGCCTTCAGTTGCTGGCCTGTTAAATTTCAAATTTCTTTTGACGTTTTTACTGCTTGAAGTGGTAATATTTCTTTACTTACCTGACATGACTTGACACCGTGATTTCCACCTAATTGTCCTAAGGAGTCTGGTTGTCTGCATTTTACAAGGTCGCCTGCAAAGCTTTCTTATCACTGTAAGCATATCTCAGTACCACATTCCTTCCCTCTAAACAATGTAACTCTGCAAAAACAGCATTTCTATTCCCACAACAGGTACCGCAGATATTTGCATTCCTTGTATAACTGAGTGTATTAGTCTGGTAAAACGAGGTATTAAACATGGAATTGTTAAGAATCCTCCACATATCCCTAGTACAACCATCCCAATTTTAGTAAGCCAATCAACACCCATAAAGTCCCCCCCCCCCGATAATTCTCCTAGATCAATTCCATTCCAAGTTTGAACTGGGGCATGTGCAATTTTCTTCCTTTCTTTTACGAGTTCATTTACAGCTTTTCCTTTTGTTGTAGTTTAACCCAGCTGGCAGCTAAGCACCACACAGCCATTTGCTCACCCTCCCCCCTCCCTCTCTGGGATGGGGAGAGAAATGTAAAAGTGAGTTGAGATAAAGACAGGTAAATAATAATAGCAATAAAGTCAATAATGATGATAATAGTACTGCTACTAATAATGTGTACGAAACAAGTGATACATAATGCAATTGCTCACCACCTGCTTGACCGATGCCCAGCCTAACCCTGAGCAGTCCGGCCCTCCTCCTTCTTGTGCTAGTAAGTAATCCAAAGCTAAGTGATCTTAGCCCCTTAGGGGTTGGGGTCAAGGGCTGGTGTTAGGAGTAGTGTTAGGGTTAGGGTTTGGGGCCTTTAGGGATTTGGGCAAAGGGCTGGCTTTATCCGTAGGGATAGGGTTACGGTTAGGGGTTGGGTTTGTTAATGGTTTTGGCGATGGGCTGGCAATAGGTATAGCATTAGGGTTACGGGTTGCGGCCGTTAGGGTTTTGGCCAAGGATTGGCATTAGGAGTAGGGTAAGGGTTAGGGGTTGGGGCCGTTAGGGGTTCAGGCCAAGGGCTGGAGTTTGGAGTAGGGTTACAGTTACAAGTTGGGGCCACGTATTGCCGTTAGAAGTAGGGTTAGGGTTAGGGGTTGGGGCCGTTAGGAGTTGGGGCAAAGGGTTGGCAGTAGGAGTAGGGTTAGAGTTTGGGTTAGTGTTAGGGGTTGGGGCAGTTAGGGGTTCAGGCCAAGAGTTTGCATTAAAAATAAGGTTAGGTTTAGGAGTTGGGGCCGTTGGGGTTTGGGGCCTAGGGTTGGTGTTAGGAGAAGGGTTAGGTTTAGGGGTTGGGGCCATTAGGTGTTGGGTCAAAGGTTGTTGTTAGGAGTAGGGTTGGGTTACGTTTATGTGTTGGGGCCAAGTGCTGGTGTTAGGAGTAGGGTTAGTGCTAGGGTTAGGATTAGGGGTTTGGGCCCTAAGGGGTTGGGGCGAATGGTTGGTGGTAGGAGTAGGGTTAGGGTTAGGGTTTGGGGCAGGTAGGGGTTTGGGCCAAGGGTTGGCGTTAGGAGTAGGTTTGGGGTTAGGGGTTGGGTCCGTTAGGGGTTGGGGCCAAGGGTTGGCGTTAGGAGTAGGGTTAGGTTTAGGGTTAGGGGTTGGGGCCAAGGGCTGACGTTGGGAAATGGGTTAGGTTACGTTTATGTGTTGGGGCCAAGTGCTGGCGTTAGGAGTAGAGTTTGGGTTTAGGTTTAGGATTAGGAGTTTGGGCCCTAAGGGGCTGGGGCCAACGGTTGGCAGTAGGAGTAGGGTTAGGGTTAGGGGTTGGGGCCGTTAGGGGTTGGGGCCTAGGGTTGGCGTTAGGAATAGGGTTAGGTTTTTGGGTTGGGGCCATAAGGGGTTGGGTCAAAGGTTGTCGTTAGGAGTAGGGTTAAGTTACATTTATGTGTTGAGGCCAAGTGCTGGCGTTAGGAGTAGGGTTAAGGTTAGGTTCGGGGTAGGGGTACGGCAGTTAGGTGTTCGGGCCAAGGGTTGGCGTTAGGAGTAGGGTTAGGGTTAATCGTTGGGGCCGTTAGGGTTTGGGGCCAAGGGTTGGCTTTACGAGTAGGGGTAAGGTTAGGGTTATTTAGGGTTAGGGTTTGGGGCCGTTAGGAGTTTGGGCCGTTAGGGGTTGGGGCCAAGTGCTGGTGTTAGGAGTAGGGTTAGGGTTACGAGTTGGGGCAGTTAGGTTAGGGGCCATTAGGGTTTGGGGCCATTAGGGATTGGTGTTAGGAGTAGGGTGAGGGTTAGGGGTTGGGGGCCGTTAGGGTTTGGGGCCAAGGGTTGTTGTTAGGAGTAGGGTTAGGTTTAGTGTTAGGGGTTGGGGCTGTTAGAGGTTGGGGCCAAGGGTTGGCGTTAGGATTAGTGTTAGGGTTAGGAGTTGGGGCCATTGGTGGCTGGGGCCAAGGTTTGACGTTAGCACTAGGGATATCGTTAGTATTAGGGCCTGTAAGGAACTGGGGCCAAGGGTTGGCGTTAGGAGTAGGGTTAGGGTAAGGGTTAATGGTTGTGGCTGTTAGGGTTTTGGGCCAAGGGTTGGCTTTAGCAGTAGGGTTTTGGGTTGGGGCTGTTAGGGGTTGGGGCCCTGATTGGTTGGGTCCTAGCGTTGGCATGAGGAGTAACATTAGGGTTAGAGGTTGGAGATGTTTCACTTTGGGGCCAGGGGTTGGCATTAGGAGTAGGGTTAGGGTTACGTTTAGGGTTTGTGGCCGTTAGGGGTTGGTGCCAAGGGTTCCCACATCACCCAACTGAGGAATTAAAAAATATTGTTGCCAGTAGCTGACTTCAAGGACGGGGTCTGGTAATTACGTGACTGGTAATCACAAGGTGGGGTTGTTTTCTTGCAGTTGTTTGTCTGACTGCTTTTGATCATTAATCTTGTGTGAGACACTATCTGCCCCTGTTAAGTTTGCTATAAAAGTCAGGCTATTTGGGTAATAAAGAGAGAGCATGATCTGACCATACTGGTATCTGTTGTGTTTTCAGCCGTTCTTCCTTCAACAGGTTAGGGTTAGGGGCCATTAGGGGTTGGGGCCAAGAGTTCTACCAGCTACTAGGAAGAAACACCATCATCATCAATCTTTAAACAGCAATTACTAAAGTTAAATTATCCAGACTTCTCCTTCTTGTGCTAGTAAATAATCCAAAGCTAAGCGATCTTGATACAAAGCAGTTCTCATCTTGGTATTTTGCTTTGCAATTAATCCAAGTGCATCTCTGGTTTTATTTACTACTATTTCTACTACAGCTTGTAACCTAATTATTCTATTAAGCATATATATTGGGGTCGTATAGCCCCAGGATCCCTCTTCTGCCCACATAGCTGGATCAGAATAGGCAAACGCCTTCAATCAAGGGGTTGGTCCGCTTTCAGGGTCGATTCAGGCTTGTGTTACCGTTCAGCATTTCAGGGTGATCCAGCTCCTGGAAAACAAATCACAATTTTATATAGGTTTAAAAAAAGAGGTTCTTATGTTATTTTCTCAGGACAACCTGACCTTAGTGTGGGAGAAGTCCGGTCGAGGCCCTTTCACTCGGCAGTCAATACCCATAGGGGTTGCCTCCCTCGGTAGACCCTACACACCGCAGTGGAGGGTCCTGCCCCGGTCTTGCCTTCTCCCTTTCCTCCCTTCAGGCTTGTCCCCTTTATTTGGCATCCTTAATTCATGCAGAGCCTCGTTGCCAGAATATTAGTTCTTCCTTAGCTTGAGTTTCAGTTCCCCAGGAGCGGACTCAACCCTCCAAGTTTCAGTAGTTACTGGTCCCTTTACACTGGATGCGTGGGTCCAACCCCTTTCTGCGGTTCCCACAGCTGTTTCAGTAGTAAGTAAAACAAGGTACAGTCCCTCCCATCAGGGGTTCAGTGATTCTTCCCTCCAGGTTTATTTATTAAGACCTTGTCTCCTGGTTGTATCTTATGAATAGCAAATCCTAAAGGTGGTGTTTGAGCCATCATTCCTGTGGAGGAATCGTTAAGTGAGGCAGGACATGTGAATGTTGAGCAGTTGGGAGACAATGGGTCCCTAAGGTGGGACAGGTAGCCAAAAGAAGGAGGACCAGACTGAAAAGCCCGGGAAGTGTTAACCAATCCTGAGCTTAGTTTCTGCAATATGTATGAGTTGATTATGTTCAAACTAGATAAAAGACGACTGAGCTATCCATTAAAGTTGACGTTCACTGTTCACTCATATTGAGCGTCTGGGTCTTCCTTCCGTCGGCAACACATTCCAATTTCTCTTAGCTCTTGTAATCTCCTTCCAATAGTAATTATATATTTCTGGGTGCTACGATCCTCAACTACATTGTTCCCTAGAGTCATCCCTTGAGAATAAGGCATATCATATAACATTTCATATGGTGATAATCCAGTCTTACTGTATGGTTTAGTTCTTATGTTTAATAGTGCTAATGGTAAGCATTTTGTTCAGGGCATTCATGTCTCGATCATTAATTTAGCCAATTGTTGTTTTATTGTTTGATTCAGTCTTTCTACTTTCCCTGAGCTTTGTGGGTGCCACGGAGTATGGTATTCCCACTGAATACCTAATGATTGACATAATAATTTTATTATTTTAGAAGTAAGGTGTGTGCCCTGATCAGAATCAATGTACTGGATTATCCCATATCTAGGTATCAGATTAGAACACCTGATTTGTGCTGTAGCTCATGCTATGGGATAAGCTTCTACCCATTGTGTTAAATGATCTACTATTACCAATAGATATTTTATCCTCTCTACTTTGGGCAATTCAGTGAAATCAACTTGTACTTTCTCAAAAGGCCTATAAGCTGTTTTGTTTTGTTTCTCCCTCCCGTGGCTGCTTGTTGAAACACTTTCTTATTTATCTTCTGATTAGTCATGCAATGTTGTGTAATTTGCTTTGCTATTTCAAAAAAAGACAATGCAACCAAATTGTTTTAGTAAATGATCACTTAACACCTCTGTACCCCAATGTGATTGTGCATGCAAACATCCCAATATTTGCTTATCATAAGCTTTTGGCAATATCTCTCGCCTGTCTGGCAGTGTCCATTTTCCTTGTTCTAACCTAGCCCCTATTTTCTCCAGTTTCGTTTGTTTGTTTTGTTTTGTTTTCCATTGCATTTCAAAGTTGCTCCAAAAATTCCATAAGGGATTCTTTTGGACCTTGTTGGAACTGATTCTCAATTCCCAATTTAACCAGATTTTGGTATTTACTGTTCATTATTTCCGGGGTGACTATAGTCTCAGCGTAGGGTCGGTCAGGGGAATGCAATCGTCAACAGTTCCCTGAGCAGTCCCATTGGCAATCTGAGCTCACTCATAAACTCAGGTTGTTTTAAGGGTTAACTGCTTTTCTGTTTCCGTGACACCTCTCTCGGACTGTCATGGTCCCTCTGCCCCAAAGGGCTCACACCCGTGATTTTGAGATCACAGCCTCCTGTTGAGGCAGAACTATTAACATTCCTACATCCTCTTCCCCTGCTCATTCAACTTCAAACAGCTCTGTTAAATACTACATGCCACACCTTTAACACCTTCAACAACTCTTTTAACCCTTCCTTTATCTTTCTCCAGCCTGTACTTTTTTCATGCCAACACCAAAGGCTCAGTCAGGGGCCAACTTAATTCCACTCCTTTTCCCTCTAAGATGCTGAAACAACATATCAGTATGAGACATTTAATCCTATTTTCTTTCTCTCCTAAAAACAACATTAATTGCAAGATAGTGTTACAGTGGATTGATCCATAAAGTGGCCATTTAGCTTATATAGTGGCCACCATTGATTGCAATACTTAGTGAAAGTCCTCTTGCTTTCTGTGCCCCCAGTTCTAACAATATCCTTCCAATGTGCCAATATGCACCCAAGGAAGCTTTCTTTAAAACGTCTTTGTTTTGGATATTACCCATTTCCTTGATTTCCCATTCCCTTTTATTTATTTATTTATTTATTTATTACTATTCCTTACTAGTTACTGTCCTTTGTTTCAATTTACACTCAAACCTTTTTACTGCGGGTTTTTACTATCTTTTCCTAATCTTCTCTCCAAATGTCCCAATTCTCTGGGATTAAGCTCTTCTTCCCACATACAAACTTTACTATTTCAGATTATTAACGAGCCCCATTTCAATCATAAATCCACGGAACTTCAGGAAAACAGCTGAAGCACGCAGCCTTCCATCTTCTAGACAAACATTACCACCTTTTCCACAAAAATTTACATTTCAACAGGACCGAATTTCAAGCCGAATGCCAATTTTTCTCATGCACTTTGTTAGGAAGCCCATACAAAACAAGGAATCACTCCTGTCTATCTGTCAATATGGGGGTTTAAAAGGTATTGATGCCTAAATAAACTCGCTCCCCCCCTTCTTAACTGTGAGGAATGTTTTAACAATTCCAATTCGTGTCCATAAATTTGTGTCCATAAAGAATAATTCTGTTTGAATCCTGTCTGCCTCTGGGCCCTGCACTGGCAACTTAATTCTTGAACCACAGATGCAGTGTGCCCCAGTCTCCCCCTCATTCCAGTCAATTTATCACGTCTTCAGAAAACACTCCTTAAATTTATGAACCTGTTTGCTTTTGTTATTCCTGACTTCTAGTTCTAACAGTTACAGTTTTTTTCTGTCTTCTTCGAGATTGATTTAACACTGCTATAGATGTTATATAGATGACTGTGAATAGCTGGGAAAGAATGTTTTAATTGCTCGTGAGTCGTCAAGCTGTTTGGGAGTCTCAGAACAACTGATAATAACTGGTGACTGCTGGTGACTGTTATGAGATACTATGTGGATCCTTGGTATCTGGCCAGGGGGGGCCAAGAGATTAAGAGGAAGGAAAGAGAAGCTGAAGGACGGTTGGGAGACAAGACCTGCGGAGAGTGTAGAGAGTGTTCCATAAACTTGGAATAGTGCCGAGTAAGTACAAAGGATGAGAGGAAGACTAAGAGCCTTCAGCATGAAAGACCCCTAGAGACCCCCAGAGGAGACTGATGCGCATGCTCCAGTAGGAGGAACTGGACCCCGGAAGCTAATTATAATAATCTATTTTTTTAGAAGTAGTAATGAATATGTATTAGTCTAGGAGCATAAAAATCAGCTGCTTGATGGAACTGGTGTGCGTCCTGGTGGAGCGGAGACTCCCGGTGCACCCAGTGCTGTTTGCTTACCTCTATTCCTTTATATTCTTTTAATAAATCCTATTTTTTTATTTAATCCTAATTTGAATCCTGAGCCATTTATAACAATTTGGGGGCTCGTCCGGGATGGCTATAGTTCCTGAATTCTGATTTAATCTAGGAGAGGCGCCCCACCATTTGGTGGCTCCTGTTTGAGTCAGATCGGGACTAATGCCATCCTGAACCTGAATAAAGGTAAGCAAAGAATTTGATTTTTTTTGAGCTCCCTTGTTGCCGGCTGTTTTTTGCCCGTAATTCTGCGCGCGAAGATCCAGACGAAGACGACAGAGTCGTTTGGATACCGTCTGGCTGGATTCCAGTGTCCGGAATCGAACTGGATGAAGACGACAGTCGTTTGGATACCGTCTGGTTCGATCCCAGACGAAGACAGCAGAGACGCTGGTGGATACCGTCCGATTGGAGTCTGGACGAAGACAACTGATTCGTTAGATACCGTCCGGTTGGGTAAGGGTACGGTTGCCAGTTTTTGTGTGTGAGAGTGTAACTGAGACTTCTAAAGTCAGCGTGGAGGTCTTTTTGTTTTCTCACTGGTTCTAATCTCCTGATGGGGGGGCTGGACTGGTGAGAAGAGGGATACGTGGGTGGGTGATAGGTCCTAAACCCCCTGCAAGACACTCTCACTGGGCAACCAAGGGCTGTGGGAATTGCCACTAGTAAAATTCCCAGATGGGTCAGATAAAATCGAAGACCAAGGACCAGAAAGGGAGCAAATTACCAGATATATGACCAAAAAGTCCATTATGAATAATGATTAGAAATTGGAACAATAGGGGCCCCAGAAAATTAAAGAGTAAATTAAAAATGATCCAGTATTTTATGATAGAATGACCAAAAGAACCCTTAAGACCCCCTGTATTTTGATCCACGGAGGACGGGGTCTGTCAGGCTTTGAACATTAATAGTAGAATACCTGTGGATCCGGAAAAGAGCAAGCTGAAACATTGGAATTAGAAATTAGAGAGCAATTGATTAAGAATGAATATGTGCTCCATTTGTGCCTGTGCTGCACTTATACCACCAGATAACAGGAGCCTCTCAGACCCCGAGAACCAGATCAAAAACAACCTCATGGTTCAGACTTTAACCAAGGGGT
This sequence comes from Anas acuta, assembly GCF_963932015.1. Lineage (NCBI taxonomy): Eukaryota > Metazoa > Chordata > Aves > Anseriformes > Anatidae > Anas > Anas acuta. The sequence continues at coordinate 16,147,442 of NC_089016.1, forward strand.
CTAAGATAAGGAGGACTGTTCATAAAGGGACAGGTTATGTGTGTGTATAGGAATGTTTATGTATATGTAACTCTTTACTAAAGCAAGTTGCCACATTAGGCGTGCACGACTTTGGGGGGACTACCCGCCCCGTGCTGCACGGAACTGAGTAAACATACCTACTTTACAATCTTACTGATTGTGGAGTCAGCTTTCTGAGAATCATTTTGGTGAGCCAGGCAGGAGACACTCTGCTCGGCTGCGGGATCGGCTGCAGCGTGGACGCCCCTAGGTGCACCCTGAGTGTTTTTGCTCGGAGGGGACTCCACTCTCAGCTGCTCACCGCAGGAGCAAAGATCTCCTGAAACTGCAGACAAACGGTATGTTTTCGGCTACTGGAGGGATACTAACTGGAGTGTTAATAATTGTATGTGTTTTTATGTATGTATTTTGTGTTGAAAGTATTTGTGTAAATGTAAGGGTTTGAAACAAAGTGTTACAAGTCACTTCACGAAGAACACAGTCAGAGACAATATTTATTTGGTTGGTTATCATTCTAAATTATATTCCTGTGGTATGAATGAGATGTGCTGGAGGCCTCCGTGTGTGATGGTGCTGTGTGAGTGAGACGCAGCGTTGCTGCAAAGCGAGTGCAGAGTTCCGATCCGTGGTTCTGTACTCTCCGCAAGGGGAGTGGGCAGAGACGAACAAAGTGCTTGACAGACTGAAAAGAAGTGCTGTTTTATCCAAGTTTTGAGTGGTGGTGCCTAATATATGGGCCCGGTGTATCTTGTGTATCCTATTTTTGCTCTTAAATGTTTTGACTGTGACAAGAAAAAGGCAGGAGCATGACATGACATGCTTCCTGCAACATATGAGGCCCGCACAGGCCGAGACCTGGACTTGCTGAGACCTGAACAGGCCGAGAGACCGGAGCAGTGCCGAGAGACTGGAGCGGCGCTGGGAGACCCGAGACACTACGGAGGGACTACCGCTGGACGGAGGGAGCCCTGAGAGACGCTGCAGAGCCACGGACGGCTCTGAGAGACACAGAATAGACCTGACAGAAGCTGGAAAACGCGGGGAAATTAAAGTAATTGTGGAACATCCGAGATCGAGTTGCTACGGGAGACCAGAGGCGTCAGTGGACACCGGTAGCTGACCCTCAGCGTGTGGCGAGTCGGCACAGAGCAGAGGGGCGGACATCAGGACCCTGCAGCCTGTCTGACATAACCATGGAGGCAGCGGCAGGGGCTGTGCTGCTTCACTCTAGCATTCTTTTTATAAAAGGTTTATCTTGCAATGCAAAAAAGACTATTCGTCCCCAGATCGGTGTTATAACTATTACTAATGACGACTTAGCTCTATTGCAGGGCAGGAGTGCAGAGACGCAGATTACACTGCCGAATGACCACCGGCAGGCTCTTTCACAAACGTAAGGTTGCAGCTGGCACTGCCTGCAGCCGTATAGCAGATGTTACACTCTCTTTCCTAACTAGTAATCATGTGTCTCATCCATTTGTGGTGAATGGTCAGTGGCAAAAAGAAAAGGAAGGTGCCACTGACACTAACAGCATGGGTAATAGGAGTAGTATAAGTGACACAGGTGACGGTGCGGGGCGCTCTGCCTGCTGCTCGCCTTCGCCTGACTGTGCACTGCTGCCAACGGTGCTAGAGTAAAATGTGAAGACTGTCTGGATGGCACTGATGAAGCAAACTGTAACAATGTTATTCAGTGCTCTGGACCTGGCAAATTCAAGTGCAGAAGTGCATAGATATCAGTAAAGTGTGTAACCAGCAGAGAGACTGCAAGGACTGGGCCCCTGAGCCCCTGAAGGAATGCAACATAAATGAATGTGACTGTCCAGCTGGGAAACTGTGGAGATAGTGATGAATGCCAAAACCCTGGTATCTGTAGTCAAATCTGTATCAACCTGAAAGGCTATCAGATGAATCCTGCTACAGGAACCTGGAAAGGGCCATACGGCAAAGCAAATTAGATAACTGTTATTTAACTTGTCAGAAGATAAAAAAGAAAGTGTTTCAACAAGCAGCCACGGGAGGGAAGAATCACTGAACTGATTCTGAACTGATGTGAGGGACTGTACCTTGTTTTACTGACTACTGAAACAGCTGTGGGAACCGCAGAAAGGGACCCATGCATCCAGAATAAAAGGACCAGTAACTACTGAAACTTGGAGGGTTGAGTCCGCTCCTGGGGAACTGAAACTCAAGCTAAGGAAGAACTAATATTCTGGCAACGAGGCTCTGCATGAATTAAGGATGCCAAATAAAGGGGACAAGCCTGAAGGGAGGAAAGGGAGAAGGCAAGACCAGGGCAGGACCCTCCACTGCGGTGTGTATGGTCTACCGAGGGAGGCAACCCCTATGGGTATTGACTGCCGAGTGAGAGGGCCTCGACTGGACTTCTCCCACATTAAGGTCAGGTTGTCCTGAGAAAATAACATAAGAACCTTTTTTTTTTTTTTTTTTTTAACCTATATAAAATTGTGATTCGTTTTCCAGGAGCTGGATCACCCTGACAGGCCGAATGGTAACACAAACCTGAATCGACCCTGAAGGCGTTTGCCTATTATGATCCAGATACGTGGGCAGAAGACAGATTGTGGGACTATAGGACCCCAGTATATATACTTAATAGAATAATTAGGTTATTAGTTGTAATAGAAATAGTTATAAATGATGAGAACTGCTTTGTATCAAAATTGCCTAGCTTTGGATTATTTACTAGCATAAGAAGGAGAAGTCTGTGGAAAATTTAGCTTTAGTAATTTCTGTTTAAAGATTGATAAAAAGGGTGTTTCTTCCTAGTAGCTGATAGAATGTTATGTTCTGGTTTTGGATGAGAAGAATGTTAATAATATGCTGATGTTTTAATTGTTTTTAATTGTTACAGAGCAGTGCTTACACCAAGCCAAGGACCAAGCCAAATTCAGCTTCTCACTGTCCTGCCAGCAGGCAGGCTGGGAGGAGGGCCGGACTGCTCGGGGTTAGGTTGGGCATCGGACAGCAGGTGGTGAGCAATTGCATTGTGCATCACTTGTTTCGTACACATTATTACTAGTAGTACTATTATAATCATTATTGTTATTATTATTATTGTTATTATCTTCTTGTTTTTATCTCAACTCACAGGCTTCACTTTCCCATTTCTCTCTCCCATCCCAGAGAAGGAGAGGGGGGAGGTGAGCGAGCAAACACAAACCTGGAAGGATATGGAATGGGATTTATTTTCATTTATTTTCATTTATTTTTATCTTCATGGCTGCCTGGTGGACCATGGGTTAAAAGAGTGTTATTTTTATTGTTATGTGGTGTAAAGATGTTATTGTCTATACCTTGTATGATACCTTGTCTTACATTATTAATACACCGGGCGATAAATAGTACATTGGTAATAACTTCGTTAAAAAAGGAAGGGAATATGTCAATTATGATGCTTAAGAATTGGACCCTCCAAGAACAAACTGATGAAATCCAATTATTAATAACAGAAGAGACACGAATTGGGGATATTAAAAAGAAGATAAGGGATTGTGAGGAATGTTTTAACAATTCCAATTCGTGTCCATAAATTTGTGTCCATAAAGAATAATTCTGTTTGAATCCTGTCTGCCTCTGGGCCCTGCACTGGCAACTTAATTCTTGAACCACAGATGCAGTGTGCCCCAGTCTCCCCCTCATTCCAGTCAATTTATCACGTCTTCAGAAAACACTCCTTAAATTTATGAACCTGTTTGCTTTTGTTATTCCTGACTTCTAGTTCTAACAGTTACAGTTTTTTTCTGTCTTCTTCGAGATTGATTTAACACTGCTATAGATGTTATATAGATGACTGTGAATAGCTGGGAAAGAATGTTTTAATTGCTCGTGAGTCGTCAAGCTGTTTGGGAGTCTCAGAACAACTGATAATAACTGGTGACTGCTGGTGACTGTTATGAGATACTATGTGGATCCTTGGTATCTGGCCAGGGGGGGCCAAGAGATTAAGAGGAAGGAAAGAGAAGCTGAAGGACGGTTGGGAGACAAGACCTGCGGAGAGTGTAGAGAGTGTTCCATAAACTTGGAATAGTGCCGAGTGAGTACAAAGGGTGAGAGGAAGACTAAGAGCCTTCAGCATGAAAGACCCCTAGAGACCCCCAGAGGAGACTGATGCGCATGCTCCAGTAGGAGGGACTGGACCCCGGAAGCTAATTATAATAATCTATTTTTTTAGAAGTAGTAATGAATATGTATTAGTCTAGGCGCATAAAAATCAGCTGCTTGATGTAACTGGTGTGCGTCCTGGTGGAGCGGAGACTCCCGGTGCACCCAGCGCTGTTTGCTTACCTCTATTCCTTTATATTCTTTTAATAAATCCTATTTTTTTATTTAATCCTAATTTGAATCCTGAGCCATTTATAACATTAACAAATTCCCAGGGCTCAAGCCCAAACCACCAAAGAAATGACTCTCCGTTCTACCGCTTTGATAATCAGTCAGCCCCCTCCCCCTCTCCAGTACTTGGGAAACTGACCACACACCGCAGCAAATACACCAACACTTCTCAACTGTTAGTTACTTAGATAATGCGCCGCCTTTTTCTTGTCACACTCAAAGCATTTAAGAGCAAAAATAGGATCACAAGATACACCGCCAGGCCCATATATTAGGCACCACTACTCAAACCTTGGATAAAACAGCACTTCTTTTCAGTCTGTCACGCACTTCGTTTGTCTCCGCCCACTCTCCTCGCGGAGAATACGGAACCGCGGATCGGAAATCCTCACTCGTTTTACAGCGATGCTGCGTCTCACTCACACAGCACAATCGCGCAATCACACAGAGAGGCCTCTAGCACATCTCATTCATACCACAAGAATATAATTTAGAATAATAACCAACCAACCAAATATTGTCTCTGACTGTGTTCTTTGTGGAGTGACTTATTCCACTTTGTTTCAAACCCTTACACTTTCACAAATACTTTCAACACAAAATACCTGGACATTTAAGAATAACACATACAATTATTAACACTCCAGTTAGTATCCCTCCAGCAGCTGAAAACATACCGTTTGTCCGAAGCCTCGGGAGGTCTTTGTCTGTTCCTGCGGTGAGCAGCTGAGAGTGGAGTCCCCTCCGAGCAAAACACTCAGGGTGCACCTAGGGGCGTCCGCTCCGCAGCCGATCCCGCAGCCGAGCAGAGTGTCTCCTGCCTGGCTCACCAAAATGATTCTCAGAAAGCTGACTCCACAATCAGTAAGATTGTAAAGTAGGTATGTTTACTCAGATGTGGGCAGCACGGGGGGGTGGGGGGGTAGTCCCACCAAAGTCATGGCAACTTGCTTTGGTTATATCTAGTAAAGAGTTACATATACATGAAGTTTCCCAACACTCCTATACATATGCATAACCTGTCCCTTTGTGAACAGTCCTCCTTATCTCAGACCCCTTGATTAAAGTCCGAACCATGAGGTTGTTTTGATCTGGTTCTCTGGGTCCTAGAGGCTCCTGTTATCTGGAGGTCTAAGCGCAGCACAGGCACAGTACATCACAAATGTAGCACATATTCATTCTTAATCAATTGCTCTCTAATTTCTAATTCCAATGTTTCAGCTGCAGCATACTTGCTCTCTTTCGGATCCACGGGTATTCTACTATTAACGTTAATGTTCAAAGCCTGACAGACCCTGTCCTCTGTGGACCCAAATATCGACCAAAATACACGGGGTCTTAAGGGTTCTTTTGGTCATTCTATCATATAATACTGGACCATTTTCAATTTACTCTTTCATTTTCTGGGGCCCCTATTGTTCCAATTTCTAATCATTATTCCTAATGGACTTTCTGGTAATTTCCTCCCTTTCTTCTGGTCCTTGGTCATCAATTCTGTCTGACCCATCTAGGAATTTTACTATGGCAATTCCCACAGTCCTTGGTTACCTTAGTAAGAGTGTCTTGCAGGGAGTTTAGGACCTATCACCCACCCACGAATCCTATAGGACTCACTTCCTTCACCGGCCAAGTCCCTCACGGGAGATTGGAACCGCGGTTAGAAGACCTCCACACTCGCTTCGGAACTAAGTTCCATCTCAGTTACACTCTTACACACACAGGCAACCGAATCACACCCAACCGAACGGTATACTCCTTAAACACTTACGACTCCGTCATCTGTGTTCGGATCTTCGCAGGCAGAATTACGGGCAAAAATACAGTGATGCAGCCAGCAAGGGAGCTCATAAAAAAATTTAAATTCTTTGCTTACCTTTATTCAGGTTCAAGATGGCATTAGTCCCAACCCGACTCAAACAGGAGCCACCAAATGGTGGGGCGCCTGTCCTAGATCAAATCAGAATTCAGGAACCAAAGACATCCCGGACGAGCCCCCATTTGTAATAAATGGCTCAGTCTTCAAAATAGGACTATCATCAAAGTTTACAATTTATTAAAGGAATAGAGGTAAGCAAACAGCACTGGGTGCGCCGGGAGTCTCTGCTCCACCAAGATGCACACCAGTTACATCAAGCAGCTGATTTTTATTTATTATAATTAGTTTCCGGAATCCAAACCCTCCTACTGGAGCATGCGTATCAGTCTCCAGTGGTCCCTCTGGGGGTCTCTCGTGCTGAAGGCTCCTAGTCTTCCTCCCTCTTGTCCTTCTCCTTTGTCCAACTTGGCTGTATGTCAGAGGCTTGTGCAACATCCCCTGCAAGCTTTGTCTTTTAGTCGTTCTTCAGCTCTCCCCGTCTCCTTAATCTCCTGGCCATATATCAGAGACTTGCATAGTGTCCCATGCAATAGTCATAATAGTTAGCAGTTATTCTGAAACCCCCCAGATATCAGAGACTTCAAGGAAAAGCCTCCAAATACATTTCCCTTCAAGCTCTCTATTGACACGAATTGCTAAAACATTCCTTTGCAGAATACAAAAATCATATACATAAACCACTCTGTTTTTCTTAGACTTGTGGTTATACAAGGGTATGTAAGACAGAAGGTCACATTCATCATACCATGCGGCCCTAGCACTGTTCCATACTGACACGAATCAGATGAACATATCTCATAAAACCAAAAGCACCTTCCCCCATCCACCTCCTCCCCCAGAGCAGTGCAGAGGGATGGGCGAATGGGGGTTATGGTCAGTCTACACTGCCTCTTTGCCACCACTCCTTCTCAGTCACTCTCGTCCCCTGTGCGGTGGAGTTCCTCCCACGGGATGTAGTCCTTGGTTAACTGATCCAGCGTGGGCTTCCCACAGGCAGCAGCTCTTCAAGAACTGCTCCAGATATGGGTCCGTACCATGGGGTCCATCCCTCAGGAGCAAACTGCTCCAACCTGGCTCCCCCACGGGCAGCAGCTCCTGCCAGGTCACCTGCTCCTCTCCACATGGCTCCTCTCCACAGGCTACAGGTCTGTCCTGGAATCTGCTCCGGCAGGGGTATTCCACAGGCCGCAGCCTCCTTCATTGCAGGTCCACCTGCTCCACCATAGTCTCCTCCACAGGCTGCAGCGTAGAACCCTGCTCCACCGTGGTACTCCATGGGCTGCAGGGGGACATCCTGCTTCACCATGGTCCTCACCAGAGGCCACAGGGGACTTCTGCTCTGGTGCATGGAGCACCTCTCCCCCTCCTTCTTCACAGATCTGGGTGCTTGCAAGGCTGTTCCTCACTCCTCTCACTCTCCCAGCCGCTATGTGGCACAGCGATTTGTTTTTTTTTCCCTGTCTTAAATAAGCTCTCACAGACGTACAAACAACATCACTTATTGGCTCGGCTCTGGTCAGCAGTGGGGCCCTTACCAAACATGGGGCAGCTTCTAGATCCGTCTCACAGAAGCCACCCCTATGGCCCCCTGCTACCAAAACCTTGCCAGTTAAACCCACTACACTACCCAAAACCTATACCAGCATGAGTTACAAGATGTGCAAAAAGATTTTGGTCTCTGTATAGGTGAGCAGCTTGTCACCTGGCTGCTCCGGTGCTGGGACAAAGGAGCCAAGAGTCTGCAATTAGAGGGCAGGGAAGACAGGAGGCTGGGATCCCTTGCTAGAGACGAAGGCATTGACAAAGCAATTGGAGATGGAGCACAATCTCACAGCCTCTGGAGGCGTCTCCTCTCAGCTGTGAAGGAAAGGTATCCCTTCAAGGAAGAACTTTTATGTCTACCAGGCAAGTGGACCACTATGGAGAAGGGAATCCAGTACCTGAGGGAATTAGCCGTATGGGAGGTGATTTATAGGGACCTAGACAATGGACAAACATCCACAGATCCAGATGAAGTCAGGTGTACACGACCCATGTGGCGGAAGTTTGTACGGAGTGCACCATCATCATATGCCAGCTCATTGGCAGTATTGGCCTGTAAAGAACATGAGGAGCCCACGGTGGATGAATTGACTAAACTACTCCGGCAGTACGAAGAAAGTCTCTCCTCTTCCCTACAGGCCTGCGTATTGGCTGTGGAGAAACTTTCTGAAAAGGTCCACCAACTTGAAGAGAGATTATTTTCCTCCCCACCTGTACAAACCAGTGTCTCAGCTATCAGGGGTAAGTGTCCATCCATGCAAGGAAGATGATACAGTGGGTACACACCCCGTGACAGCCTGTAGTTTTACCTACGTGACCATGGAGAGGACATGAGAAAATGGGATGGAAAATCTACCTTGATCCCAGAGGCACGGGTATGTGAGTTGTAAGGAAAAAGGGGTTCTCTGAGAAGCTTTGTACTGGGTCTGGCCGGGATGTAAACTCCCTGCAGCAGCCCATACAATGCTGTGCTCTGCACTTGTAGCTAGAACAGCAGTGGTATCACACCAGTGTTGTGTCGGCTGCTGAGCAGTGCTGGCACAGCATCAGGACTCTCTCTAACCCTCCTAGGGGGTGGGCAAAAAGGTGAGCAAGAATCATCACCAGGGCAGCTGACCTAAACCAACCAAAGGGATATTCCATACCATATGATGTCACACTCAGCAATAAAAGGTGGAAACAGGAAGAAGAGGGGAGGGGTGAGCTCTTGTTGTGAAAATGTCTGTCCTCCCGAACACTGGCTATGTGCATTGAGGCCCTGCTTCAAGGACGTGGTCAAGCATCGCTCATTTGTGGGAAGTAGAGAGTAATTTCTTTCCTCTGCACTTCCACATAGCCTTAACTTGTTTTGTTTTTCCCTTGTCCCCTCCCTTTTCCCCTTTCCCTTTTTTCCCTTCAAGCCAATCGTTTAATTAATAATAATCTTTCCTTAATATTTTTTTCCCTTTTAATTAAATTATATTTATCTCAACCCGTGAGTTGTTCTTTCCTTTCCTTCTTCCCCTCCTCACCTAAGGAGGGGGAGTGAGAGAGCGGTTGTGGTGTTCAGCTGCCTAGCACAGTAAAACCACCACAAGCATGCTGCTCCAACTTCCAGCAAGTAGTCCTTCAGACAAAGAAATTAAGGTTCTGACCAGGGGCCCTGCCTCCAGCCGTGGGGAGGAAAGGGACAATCGAGTTTATTGGACTGTGTGGATTCAATGGCCTGGCACGTCAGACGCACAGAAGTATAAGGCTTTAGTTGACACTGGTGCACAATTTACTCTAATGCCATCAAGCTATAAAGGGCCAGAGCCCATCTGTATTTACGGAGTGAAGGGGGGATCCCAGCAGTTAACTGTATTGGAGGCTGAAGTGAGTCTGACTGGGAATGAATGGCAAAAGCACCGTATTGTGACTGGCCCAGATGCTCCGTGCATCCTTGGTATAGACTATCTTAGAAGAGGATATTTCAAAGACCCAAAAGGGTTCCGGTGGGCTTTTGGCATAGCTGACTTAGAGACAGAGGACATTAAACAGTTGTCTACCTTGCCTGGTCTCTCAGAAGGGTTTCTGTAGTGGGGTTCTAGAGGGTCGAAGAACAGCAAGTGCCAATCGCTACCACAACTGTGCACCGGCAGCAATATCGCACCAACCGAGACTCATTCACCTTTTAATAGTTCCATATGGCCAGTAAAAAAGCCTAATGGTGAGTGGAGACTAACAGTGGACTATCGTTGCCTGAACGAAGTCATGCCACCACTGAGTGCTGTAGTGCCGGACATGCTAGAACTCCAGTACGAACTGGAATCGGAGGCAGCCAAGTGGTACTCCTCAACTGATATCGCTAATGCACTTTTTTCCATCCCTCTAGCAGCAGAGTGCAGGCCACAGTTTGCTTTCACTTGGAGGGGCGTCCAATGCACCTGGAATCGGCTGCCCCAGGGGTGGAAACACAGCCCTACCATTTGCCATGGACTGATCCAGTCTGCGCTAGAGCAGGGGGAAGCTCCTGAACACCTGCAGTACATCGATGACATTATTGTGTGGGGTGACACAGCAGAGGAAGTTTTCGAGAAAGGGAAGAAAATAGTCCAAATCCTTCTGAAAGCCGGTTTTGCCATAAAACAAAATAAAGTCAAAGGACCTGCACGAGAGATCCAGTTTTTAGGAATAAAATGGCAAGCTAATAACAGCCATGTCTCCACCAACTAGCAAAAAAGAAACACAAACTTTCCTAGGTGTCGTGGGGTTTTGGAGAATTCACATGCCAAATTACAATCTGATTGTAAACCCGCTCTACCTAGTAACCCGTAAGAAGAATGAGTTTGAATGGGGCCCCAAGCAACAACAAACTTTGAACAAATCAAGCAGGAAATAGTTCATGCAGTAGCCCTTGGGCCAGTCTGAACAGGACCAGATGTAAAGACTGTGCTCTACACTGCAGCCGGGGAGAATGGCCCCACCTGGAGCCTCTGGCAGAAAGCCCTGGGAAACGCAAGGTCGTCCCCTGGGGTTTTGGAATCGGGGATACAGAGGATCTGAGCTTGGGGCCATAGAAGTGGCTTCTGTGAGAAGGATCTAGAAGCTGCTTCATGTTTGGTAAGGGCCCCGCTGCTGACCAGAGCCGAGCCAATAAGTGATGTTTTTTTGTGCCTCTGTGAGAGCATATTTAAGACAGGGAAAAAAACGCTGCGACACACAGCAGCTGGGAGAGTGAGAAGAGTGAGGAACAGCCTTGCAGGCGCCCAGGTCAGTGAAGAAGGAGAGGGAGAGGTGCTCCAGGCACCGGAGCAGAAGTCCCCTGCGGCCTATGGTGAGGACCATGGTAAAGCAGGCTGTCCCCCTTCAGCCCGTGGAGGAGACTATGGTGGAGCAGGTGGACCTGCACTGATGGAGGCTGTGGCCTGTGGAATACTCCTGCTGGAGCAGATTCCAGGACAGACCTGTAGCCCGTGGAGAGGAGCCATGTGGAGAGGAGCAGGTGACCTGGCAGGAGCTGCTGCCCGTGGGGGACCCAGGTTGGAGTAGTTTGCTCCTGAGGGATGGACCCCGTGGTACGGACCCATATCTGGAGCAGTTCTTGAAGAGCTGCTGCCTGTGGGAAGCCCACGCTGGGTCAGTTAACCAAGGACTGCATCCCGTGGGAGGGACCCCACAGCACAGGGGACAAGAGTGACCTGGGTCTGTTCAGCCTTGAGAAGAGAAGAGTGAGAGGGGATTTTATTAATATTTACAAATACCTTAAGTGTGGAAGACAAAGGGATTTGGCCAACCTCCTTTCAGTGATTTTTGGGGACAGGGGAAGGGGCAATAGCCACAAAATGGATTACAGTAAGTTCCGCACCAACAAGCGAAAGAACTTCTTCACAGTGAGGGTGACAGAGCACTGGAACTGGCTGCCCAGGAAGGTTTGGAGTCTCCTTTTCTGGAGATATTCGAGACATGTCTGGACGCCTACCTGGGCAACCTGCACTAGGGAGCCTGCTTTGGCAGGACTCAATGATCTCTTGAGGCCCCTTCCAACCCCTACAATTCTGTGATTCTGTTAAAACGTCGGAGGTGGAAGGCTGCTGTATGGAGTCCTACGCAACAAGTTGCAGAAGCTGCTGAGGGAGAAGGTGAATCGAGTCAGTTTGCAGAAGTGAACGCCATTCAGCTGGCTTTAGACATTGCTGAACGAGAAAAGTAGACAGTTCTCCATCTCTACACTGATTCATGGATGGTAGCAAATGCCCTGTGGGGATGGTTACAGCAATGGAAGCAGAGCAACTGGCAGTGCAGAGGCAAACCCACCTGGGCTGCTGCATTGTGGCAAGATATTGTTGCCCAGGTAGAGAACCTGGCTGTAAAGGTACGCCACGTAGATGCTCATGTGCCCAAGAATCGGGCTACTGAAGAACATCAAAACAACCAGCAGGTGGATCAGGCTGCTAAGATTGAAGTGGCTCAGGTGGACCTGCACTGATAACATAAGGGTGAATTATTTATAGCCCGATGGGCCCATGACACCTCAGGCCATCAAGGTAGAGATGCAACATACAGATGGGCTTAGGATCGATGGGCGAACCTGACCATGACTGCTATAGCACAAGTTATTCATGATTGTGAAACATGCTGCAATCAAGCAAGCCAAGTGGTTAAAGCATCTTCGTTATGGGGGAGGAATGGGGAGGTCCGATGTGTACCTCAAGGGGATCTGATGTTGGGTGGGAATAGCCCATGAGTTGAATTGTATTATGTTAATTATTATATAATGCTGTATGTCATCACTACCTTGATGGCTACATGTCAATGTCCCATTAATGGTATCACAGTAACAGCCATGTATCTGCATGATGAATGAATTTTGATAGAATTGGACAAGCACAGCGGTGTGATGGAACCAGAACGAGCTTCAGCCCTGAAAGACTGCTGGGACGGATAGAGCCCAAAGTCAGTCACAGACTCCACAAGCTCAGTGGACATTTTATATACATATATGAAGGTGGTGACTAATTGGAATGTATTGGGAAGTGTGGGACCTAAGCATTACATAAATGGTATGGAATAAGGGGTGGCTATTGTCCTGGTTTTGGCTAGGATAGAGTTAATTTTCCTCCTAGTAGCTGGTATGGTGCTGTGTTTGGGATTTAGGATGAAAATAATGTTGATAACACACAGGTGTTTTAATTGTTGCAGAGCAGTACTTACACTAAGCCAAGGACTTTTCAGCTTCTCCCTCTGTCCTGCCCGCAGGCAGGCTGGGGGTGCAGCAGGAGCTGGGAGGGGACAGACCCAGGACAGGTGACCCAAACTATCCAAAGGGTTATTCCATCCCATCTGACGTCATGCTGAACAATTAATATGGGGGGCTGGCCGGGGTGGGGAGGGATGGATCTGCTGCTTGAGGACAGGCTTGTCAGCGAGTGGTGAGCAATTGCATTGTGTATCACTTGATTTGTACACATTATTATTATTATTATTATTATTATTATTATTATTATTATTATTATTATTATTATTATCCTTTCTTTTCTATCCTAATAAAGTGTCTTTATCTAATCCCATAAGCTTTCACTTTTTTTTCCTGATTTTCTCTTGTCCCACAAGGGGGTGGGGGGAGGGTGAACGAACAGCTGTGTGGAGCTTAGCTGCCAGCTGGGTTAAACCTCAACAATAAATCATCTTAATTTCAGTCAGCCTATTGTAAGTAGACGCATTAGTTATTAGGCAACTGATTTGTATTGTCTGTCCTGAAATGGCTTGAAGTTCAGCCATCCAAAGAGAGTCATTCCAACTCCACTCATCTTTTGAAAACACTTCATCTCCTTGTATAGCTAGAGTTGAGAGATTTAAGTTCTTTTGTTTTGCAGTTTTCCAACACTTGCACTATATCGTGACAATGCATTGTTCCAAGGGTCATTATGACATGTCATGGTGAAACACCTCAGCTCCATGCACAACCACAGTAGCCAAGTTTAAGTTTTCCCTGACGGCACGTGTTCCCTTAATTCCAGTGTATTTAACGTGGACTTGGGATCGTGGCCATTCTGTGTCTTTTTGGCTATTAACCAAAGGGGATTGCATTAAGGTCAGGGTAAAGTATAGTTTTATCAATTCAAACTGCTGATTTTTCATTCTCCAACTGTCTACATGCAGTTCACTCAGGATTCCTGTGAACACAAAAGGAAAGAAAATATGCTTGGTTGTATTCAACCGGCAGGGTTAAAAAGAGGGTGAAATCCACTGAGTGCTAATCCGGTGTACTTTTCCTGAACAATCTTTGGCTTGCCATGCGTAGAGTTTTTTGGGGATAGTTGGTACCATTGCTACTGTTCCAGTCTGAGGCATTTTTACCAGCACAGGTTGTCCAGTGTGAAATCCTGTAGGATATTCTCCTGGTTTAGTATAATGCTTGGGGTGATTGTATTGCTAGATGCACAGACTTTCATTTTGGGGCAGCCATCTAAGAATGGGCAGCACCTTGTATCAATGTCACTATTTCTGCCATGTTTGGCAGTCAAAGGTATGGTATTAGCATTTAACTGTCTGTAATCCATGGTAAAACACCATTGCCCGGTTGGTTTCTTTACCAGCCACACCAGTGAACTGTAAGGTGAATGAGTCGTTTTAATAATGCCTCTTTCTTCTAATTCTGTTACCACACTGTCAATCCCCATAAGTGCTGCTGCTGGAAATTGATATTGCCAAACATTAGTGATTTTAGAGGGGGGTAAGGGTATAGATGTTTGTAACAGACAATCTCACTTGTGCCTGAATTCCTTTGATGTGTCGTGAAACTCCACACCATCCCATCTGGGAGTTTCCACATTCATCTACCCAGTATGTCAAATCATAAAATATTATATGCAGCACCAACTAATACTTCTGCCCTGGTTAATTTTCATACCTCTGGCAGACAGAGTGAAATTTTTGTGGTGGGACATTCTTTCTTCACACTGTCAATTCCTGTGACTTCAACCATGTGTTGACCAGGTCTTATACCCAGGGTTTGTGCTGTCTCATGGGTAATTACTGACATTTGGGCCCCAGTGTCAATGAGAAAGTTTAGCAGTATTTTTCGGGGTCCAGTGGGAAAGGCAATGGTAGGGTCAGAGTATTCAACAGAGAGTCATTGAATTGCTAATACCTGCCGAGCAGGGTGGCTCACTGCCCTCCCCGGAGATAGGAGTTTTTTTGGTTAGCTTCTGCCTCGTCAATTGGGCTCAGTGCAGGTGTACTTTCCTTATGGGTTGGGGGTTTTCCAGTTAGGCAATTCTCCCCAGCTGGAATATTTTCCTTACCCAGAGACTGGACTAATGTATGGAGAACCTCCATAGAGATGCCAAGCAAGATTGGTCAGGGTACACCCAAATCTAGGGCCTTACACCACAACTCACCCTGTTCCTTATTAGGTTTGAACCTCTCTTTGAATTTGGGGTATTTGGGGTTTTGAGTGTGGATTTGGTGAACTCGCCAGGAGTGATCTGGGGACTTAATACTGGATGAACTAATCCAGCCCATTCAGCGTCCATACTTATCTGTCTTGTGCAAATTCACTCCAGGTGGGAATGGGAGAGTGCAGGTTTTGTCTACAACCACAATCGCCTTCCCTATGAACAGCTTGTATGCAATCCTGGGTATTTGCTACAAACATCTTAAAACAATCAGGGAGTCCACGGATGAGAGGGATTAATTGAGCTGGGTCGATAAGGGCTAACATCGGGGATTTCCTAAATTCAAATCTTTCATATATCACCTGTATGCAGGCTGCTTTCTGTACTGCTACAGCCAGGTTGGAATAGCCTGTGGCTCTAATTTCTAGTGTTTCCCCTCTCTCCTGAGGATCTATACCACCTGCCCAGTATGCAGCTCATGCAGTTAAGGAACAGTTATGCTCTCCTGGCATGGTACTTTCAGGGTCTGCACTATGCGTTAATCTACGAACCTGCTTAACTGGAGCAGGTTGCATTTTATCTAAGAAATGATTAAACTTTTCCAGCAATTGTTTAAGATGACTATTCTCATTCAAAAGTTTAGCAACTCTGATTCCTAATGTTCTTCCTGTCTCCCTTTCAAAGACTAATGATGACTTTAACACCACATTTTCCCATTTTAAAGCTGTATATTCCACATCAGAAACTAGTTTGGGAGCAGAAATTTCCTTAGCTTCTTGCTGAGTGTAAGACAAACAGACTCCTAATACTGCACAAATTACACCTTCACCTTTTTTCACTCCAATCTTTTGCATAACCTGACACTGCTTAATCTGTTCTACCACTGTCTCGCCATATTTCTAAAATTTTTGAGCCCACTCCTTCCCAGCCTGGGAAGGGGGACATTTGTATGTTTGCAGTTTATCCATGGCAATCCTGCCAAATACACCAATTTCTCTGTTTCATTAAAGGTGAGTGCAATTTATTAAAGCAAACGGTACACAGGTTCTTTGGATTGCCGGTGATAAATTCACTGTCTGCAAAGCACATACAAATACCAAAAGTATGAGTAACACAGCCTGGCTATAAACATGTTAAAAAGTATAAAGTGACTCTATAGAGATTTATAAGTTTCCCAGGGAGGCACTTGGTATAACCAAGCGTTCAAATCTTACCCAAAGGCGTCCCAAGGGGGGAGGAAGAGAGGCTCAGCCCGTCAACTGATCCCAGGAGTCAGAAGGTATCCTTCACAATGGTATCTTCCCTAACAACCTTTCTCTCTTAAGCCAATTTATATTATTTTCTTTTAGGTGGAGCTTGAGTGACTCTAGTCATACATATCTTGGTTACAATTGCTGCAAAGTTAGTTTCAGAGAAATCCAGAGCGCATGCTCGGTGAGGGGTGGTCACACCTTAGAGATGGGTAGTTTTTGGGATGGAGGTGTGTTTTGGTATTATAATATTATAATGAGAAAAGTTCACTACAGTACAGCATTTTGTCAAAAACATGACAGGCCGTTGACTCAGGGTAGCAAATGTGAAGTTTATCAGTTTTGGTCTGTACAAGAACAATCAAGTTCCCATCTTATCACAGAACCTAGCTTCAGTGTCTCCACTCCGCTCCACACTCTGTACTGTTCCTCTTAGAGTCAGCACACCAAGTTCCCCCAGTGTGATTAACATCTAAGATTGAAGGCTTAGGGAACTTCTATGTAGTGCAGCTACACTCCACCCTGGAAGCTTCTTCAGTCCTTTCAAAACCTTTTCTTTAAAATGTGAATATCAGTTTAAT
The DNA here is from genome assembly GCF_963932015.1 of Anas acuta. Lineage (NCBI taxonomy): Eukaryota > Metazoa > Chordata > Aves > Anseriformes > Anatidae > Anas > Anas acuta. The sequence continues at coordinate 16,164,426 of NC_089016.1, forward strand.
TTCCAAGTCACCTCAGGCAATTATTCCACACATGTTTAAGGCATACAAGTAGGAAAGACTTCATTACTGATACAGCAGTTTTCTCTTCAAAAAAACAAACATTTTTATCCTCTAAAATTTAGACAACAAAATGGCATATTTGAAAACATTGTGCCAAAATAAACTACACCAACATTTGAATGTTTGTTCAAAGAAAGAAATGAAAAAAAAAACAATGTATTGAATAACCCCCCTTATTTAAACTAATAAAAAGGAAAAAGAAAAACACGCTACATCTTTGGCCCAAAATTGTTAGATGTCACCTTATTTAAAAAGGTTTTTCCTAAAAAAGTTAAACATGGACAAAAGCTCATCTTGATATTTTTGCTTTAGAGTTTAAAATTGTGAATTACTTACTATAAAAAGTAGTGCAATTCAAAAATATCTTGACAAGGAATGTCTATATAAGCTGTACTATAAGTGTATGTGACATCACTGAGAGCAGTTGTGCTCATGGATTAATGCTACATAGTTTACACAACCTTGTGGAAAATATATAATCAAAACAGATGCTTATTGCATAGATATACTTCTGCTGCTACAAAGCAAGAGCTGGTGATAAAAATATCTTTATGTCATTCTGAAATGCAATGACTCCTGCCAGAGTACATTTAATATAAATGCAAACAAAACTTACTAGATTTAAAAACAATACCCTTAATGCTATGCACTGAGACAATACTCTGTAAAACAGTTTATTTTCCATATAGTGGACAAATCCAGTCAGTTTAATTATTTTTCTGCTGGTGAATAGTAAATTCAAAGTACTTATTTTCCCACAAGAATGTGTTCACTGTGGCATATTGGGTCTTGCAATAACCCATAAAGCTTTCAATTTAAAGGTTACTTCTAGAAATTTGGAACCGTAACATCAGGTCTTTTTGCCATTAATAACAATGACTACACTACAATAGCTAAAGAACAATTATGTGTGGAAGAAGTAGAACAGATAAATTAAGGAAAAGAGTTTTAGTGTACTTCGCTCATTTTAGACAGCACTCTACATTGCCCTTTTTGCATACAAAGTGGATTTGAGGATTTCCATTGTAAGAAAGAAATGACAAGCAAAACTGTGTTAAGCTGCTTTTTGTTTTCAAGTCTATACTTGGACACTAAGACAGAAGCTTTGCAAGATATTGCAATTCTTTTTGTTTTTATTATTAAATGAGAAAGTCTGATTTGTTACATTGTCACATTGCTAGTCAGAAATGCTGCAGTGAGGAAGAAAGTCAATGCTGGGTCAACCTAAGTCCTCATTCTAAAACATTTGTTTACAAAGAAATTATAGCAATGTTCAACACACCCAACACAACGTTCCTTGCTTTCTTCAGAGAGAAGTCCCATCAATCTTCCTCTAATGAGGCATGTTACTGCATAAATTAAGATTTGTTTTAAACAATACATCCCCATATTTTCATGAGAACAAAACGAGCATCTACAGATGTTACAGAAATCTTCACACATCATCATCATCTGATGTATCACTGCTGCTTGTCTCAGAATCATCATTCTCCAGAGCAGGTTGGAAAGTGCTGTTTTTCCAGGGGCTAAATTTAAAATCGCAGATAAGGCCATTTTTCAAAATGCCGTTTTTCCGAAGGCCATTTTTTTGTAACTGAAAAAAATAAACAAACAAACAAACAGATTTATTTTGAGAGAGAAAAACACAACAACCTGTTGCATTTCAACATTCTCTGTCTTCATTTATGGGCTACATTAGATCCACAGCACTACGTGTTTTATATACACACAAATGAAAATTCACCTGAGAGCCTTCACTTCTGAACCAGCCACCTGCATCCAAGAGTTTCCAATCATACTAAGCTAAGTGAACAAGAGTTTACTCTCTTCCCATCTACTTCCTCAGACATTTAACCCCAGTGACTCTCAGAGTGGTCTCTCCCATGATGCAGTCCATTTTTCTGCAGTTGTGGTGCTTTTACTCAGCTGGGAAGCTGAACTCCACCACAACAGCTCTCTTACTCCCCTTCCACAAAGGGAAAGGGGAAGAAGATACAATGCAAAGGGCTCAAGGGTTGAGATAAGGACAGGGAGATCACTCAACAATTATCATCACAGGCAAAAAAGACTCAGCATAGGGAGATTAATATAATTTATTGCCTATCACTAGCAGGCCAGAACAGAGAGAATCTAAAAGCAAACTAAAAACACCTTCCCCCCATCTACCTTCTTCAACATCCTCCCCCCAAGCAGTGCTGGGGAATGGAGGTTGTGGTCAGTCCATAACACTGTTTCTGCTATTCATTCATGGTCACTCTTTTCCCCTGCTCCAGCATGGGGTCCCTCCCACAGGATAAAGTCCTTCCCAAACTGATCCTTCGTGGGCTTCCACAGGCAGCAGCTCTTCAATAACTGCTCTAATATGGGTCTGTATCACAGGTCCATCCTTCAGAAGCAAACTGCTCCAACACGGGTCTCTCACGGGCAGCAGCTCCTGCCAGGTCACCTGCTCCTGAATGGGCTCCTCTCCACAGGCAACAGGTCCAGCACGGAATCTGCTCCAGCAGGGGTTCTCCACAGGCCGCAGCTTCCTTCAGACCAGCTTCACCTGCTGCTCAACCATGGGCTCCTCCACAGACTGCAGTGTAGAAATCTGCTCTGCTGTTGTACACCATGGGGGACAACCTGCTCCACCATGGTCCTCTCCACAGATGTCAGGGGAACTTCTGCTCCAGCTCTTGGAGCAGCTCCTCCCCCTACTTCTTCATTGACCTTGGTGTTTGCAGGGCTGTTTCTCACTCTTTGCTCTCCCAGCTGCTGTTGCACAGCAGTTATTTTCCTCTTCTTAAATATGCTCTTACAGAGGCATAAACAACATCATTTATTGTCTTGGCTCTGGCCAGCATCAAGTCCCTTTTGGAGCTGGCTGGAACTGGCTCTTATCTAACATGGCACAGCTTCTGGATTCTTCTAACGGAGGCCACCCCTGCAGCCCCCCTGCTACCAAAACCTTGCCACATAAACCCAAGCCAGCAGTCTACTACTTCAAAAAATAAAAATAAAAAATCAGTTGTAGATTGCGTGCTCAGACTCTGTTACTAGTGAATTATATGTTCCTCGATTTCCAGTGAAGAAAGCCAAGGAAGATGCATAAAGACCTTGAAAGAAAATTCCCTTTCCTCAGGCTGAGTTGAGGAGCTAGAAGGCCTGTGCAATTCTGTAACCAGCAATGCTGAAACTAATTAGAATCCATCCTCTCTTCTTTCTTTGATATTTTGAGAATAGACCTCATCTAAAATAAGTACTGCTTCCCATATCTTTTTTAACCAGCTGTTTTTCTGAAAGGACAAGGAAGGCAAGGAGAGGAAAGAAAAAGGGTACTGAAATGGCATCACCCTTAACTATCAAAATTATTGGGGATCCTCCTTAAAAGGTAGGTATTTAGGGTAGCCACTTGCAAGTTCATAATGGAACATCAACTTAACGTTACCTGTTCACTAATGGCTTGGAATTCCCTCATCTCATCCTCTGTTAGTGGAGCACATGTTTCATCATTTTCACTCTCTTCCTGCCAGCCCATCTCCTTTAACAACCTTTAAAATAAAAAGGACAATATTAAGGAATTTCTACACATACTCAGACATTTCAAGCTCTGCCTACGTGAATAGGTAAAGATGTGTAATATATGGATTAGTCCATAATTTGATTTTTAAACAAACTCTTATATAAAAGTAGGTTAAAAGTGTAAGATACATAAAGCACAGAAGTTGAGAAGTTCTCAGGTCCTTCACAGCTGACCCTGTTTTTGCTATTACATTTAATTAGGCTACAAAACCTAAGTAGTAATATTTTATCTATAGAACACATTCTTAATTTCAAGCAAATATCTACACCATCACTTGCACACACCAAGTATTAAATTTTCTGCCATCAGGTTTCATATACAAAACAGACCCTGCCCCCTTCTGCCAATCCAGTAAATGTACCAACAAAAGCTAAGTTTCCTGTTGTATCGCTTCAAGATATTTATTAATCAACTGATAACATTCCCAGATATAGCCACTCTCAGCATAAGCTGCCCGATGTTTCAAATAAACTCTTATGGAAACCAGGCTAATAAGAACCTCAGTTTTTCCTATTGTTTCAATTGAATGGCTGCTCTCCAGAACTGTAGCAATAAAAAAAGTAAAAGAGAAAATATTTTGGACTATATGCAAGTTCAGCTGTTGATGAAGTGTTTCTCTTGAAAGCTTATCTAGTATTGCCATGACGTGGACTTTACAGACCATTAAACTCCAACTTCCATTGTCAAGATATTTATCTAAGAAGTTATCCAAGGTAAATGACTTCATGGATTCATCAAGGGAAAGTCCTGCCTTAGTAATTTGATCTCCTTCCACGATAAGGTCACCTGCTTGGTGGGTGAAAGGAAAACATTGGACATAATCATTCTGGAATTTTTAAGGCCTTTCATACTTAGCCTCATGGCATCCTTCTAAACAAACTGTCCAATTATGAGATAAACAAGTTCATGCTACACTGGGTGATGAACCGTCTGAACGGTAGAGCTCAAAGGCTTGTAGTGAATGGGGTTACATCTAGCTGGTTGTACTGGGTCTGGCCGGGATGTTAACTTTCCCTGCAGCAGCCCATACAATGCTGTGCTCTGCACTTGTAGCTAGAACAGCAGTGGTATCACACCAGTGTTGTGTCGGCTGCTGAGCAGTGCTGGCACAGCATCAGGACTCTCTCTAACCCTCCTAGGGGGTGGGCAAAAAGGTGAGCAAGAATCATCACCAGGGCAGCTGACCTAAACCAACCAAAGGGATATTCCATACCATATGATGTCACACTCAGCAATAAAAGGTGGAAACAGGAAGAAGAGGGGAGGGGTGGGCTCTTGTTGTGAAAACATCTGTCCTCCTGAACACCGGCTATGTGCATTGAGGCCCTGCTTCAAGGACGTGGTCAAGCATCGCTCATTTGTGGGAAGTAGAGAGTAATTTCTTTCCTCTGCACTTCCATATAGCCTTTAGTTGTTTTGTTTGTTTTTTTTTTTCTTTTTTCCCTTTCCCCCTCCCTTTTCACCTTTCCCTTGTTTTTCCCTTTAGTTAAATTGTTTAGTTAATAATAATCTTTCCTTCCTTAATAATTATTATTATTTTTTCCCTTTAATTAAATTATCCTTATCTCAACCCGTGAGTTGTTCTTTCCTTTACTTCTTCCCCTCCTCATCTAAGGAGGGGGAGTGAGAGAGCAGTTGTGGTGTTCAGCTGCCTAGCGCGGTAAAATCACCACACTGGTAGCCAGTCACTAGAGGCATTCCCCAGAGCACAATTGGGCCAGTCTTATTCAATGTTTTTATCAATGATGTGGATGCAGGAGTGGAATGCATCCTCAGCAAGTTTGCTGATGATACTAAACTGGGAAGTGCTGCTGACACCCTGGAGAGATGAGAGGCCTTGCAGGGGGATCTAGATAGATTGGAGCCTTGGGCGATCGGCAACAGCATGAAGTTCAACAAAGCTAAATGCCAAGTTCTATATCAAGGATGAAGTAATGCCAGACACTGATAGTCTGTAAGATGAGTAGCTTGAGAGCAGCTCAGCAGAAAGGAATCCAGGGTGGTGGTTGACAATAGGTTCAACGTGAGTCAGCAGCATGCCCTGACAGCCAGGAGGGCAAACCACATTTTGGGATGCATTAAACACAGCATAGCCAGCCAGTCAAAAGAGGTGATTCTCCCACTATATTTAGTGTTGGTGTGGTCTCACCTTGAATAGTGAGCATAGTTCTGAGCTCCACAACATAAAAAGGATGTTAAGGTACTTGAAAGCATCCAGCAGAGGGCTACAAAGCTGGTAAAAGGGCTGGAAAACTGTGGCAGTGTACTCCTGGCCCCCCCTTAACCTGACCCTTCACCTGTAACCTTGCTTGGGCGACAACCATCAGTGACAACCATATTGAATGCATCTGGTCATGACAGTTAAACTAGGCTCAAGGTAGATTCAGGGGAGATAGATCTAATGGCTAACAGACCATGCACCAATCAAATATGGCTGGCATTTTTATGTGCACTACAGGGACTTTATCCCCTTCTACAGTATGTAACAGGTTTGACTGGGGAGGTCTGGCTCAATTGGCAGATCCCCTAGTGTTGACTAACCAGGTGGCCTTTGCCAAATGTGCATCCCAATTTTGAATGTCCCAGCACCCATTGCCTTCAGTCTAGTCTTTAATAGTCCATCACAGTCTTGTGGATGCTGATGAATGATAGGGGGATGTGATTTACCCACTCATGGACATGCTCTTTGGCCTAGGTGTCTATGAGGTTGTTTTGGAAATAAGTCCCTGTGGCTGTGTACTCCTCTTGCTCCCCCCAAACCTGACCCACCTGTAACCCTGCTCAGGTGATAACCATCAGTGGCAATTGTGATGAATGCTCCTGGTCATGACAGCCTAACCTGGCTCAAGGTAGATTCAGAGGAGGTAAATCCAAGAACTAATGGATCATGCAACAAATATGGCTGGTATGCAAATATGACTAGTAGTCAATCTTCTTAGCCCATAAATAGGGGACAGACAAGAGCCTGCTAAGCTCTCCTGTACTGCAGCAACCTGTATGCCAAGATCTTCCCCTTTAGCAGGGATGCCTCTCAAGGTTACTCCTCGAGGTCAAGAGATTCCTTACCTGGGACAGATACTCGGTAAGTGACTAATAGCTAGCTTGTTGAAACTTTGCAAGTAATTTGCTAAGCACGCTGAAACTTTGTAATCTTAACTGATATAAAGGAACGATTGTGCATATAAACTGATAAGTCTAGGATTGAGATATGATCCACTCATATCTAGGCTCCTCAGAGTTTGTATGGCAAAAGGGACTCCATTCTGAACCTCGTAACTCAATGTGAGGATCTCCCTGATACTTTGTCTAACCCTGTCCTCTATGCAGTAAATAATCAAGTGACCTTGCCATCATGAATCTTGTTAATGCCACATTTACCATTAGAGCTTTATTAAATTGCTGTCTCAACCACAGTTTATCTCTGCTAAATCACTATTTTCATCAATAAATATATTGCTGCTTCTCTCTTACAAGTGAAGTGAATAATTCCTTTTGTGACAAAGGCATGTCCTATGACAAGAGGCTGAGGACACTTGAGTTGTCTAGTTTGAAGAACAGAAGGCTAAGAGGTGACCCCATTGCTTTCTACAACTTCTTAAGAAGGGGAAGTGGAGAGGGAGGTGCTGGTCTCTTCTCCCTAGTAAACAATGACAGGACATATGGGAAGTGCACAAAATTGTGCCAGGGGAGGTTCAGACTGGACTCGAGGAAAATTTACTTGACTGTGAGGGTGATCAAAAACTGGAACAGGCTTCCTAGCAAGACAGTTGATGCCCCAAGCCTGCCAGCATTCGAGACATTTGGATAATGCCCTCATTAATATGCTTTAACTCCTGGTAAGCCCTGAAGTGATCAAGCAATCGGAGTAGATGATCTTGGAAGGTCCCTTCCAACTGAACTATTCTATTCTAAACACTTGAGTACAACCTTGAGTACCACTCGCCAAGGTGATCAGCTGCAGTACAGGCAAGTTCTGCAGCGGAACAAGGAATGATGGCATGCAGGGGAGTTCCTGCAAGGCCTCTGATGAGGCTTAGACAGGGCCAGGAGCAGTGGCAGCCAGCCCCACATGTACAAAAGCATCACCAATGGAGAACCATCAACCAGGAGGAGGGTTAAGAAGGCAGGCAAACAGGGTGTAGTGCATCAGCTAGGGAGTGGTGGGGCAATTTGTGCAGAAGGGCGCTGTCACTGCCACTTCCAACAGCGATTGGAACCTGCTGTCTTGGGTTTAGATAGCAAGGGCTTGGTAGCAGGGGGGCTGCAGCAGTGGCCTCTGTGAGAAGAGTCCAGAAGATGCCCCATATTAGAGAAGAGACAGTTCCAGACAGCTCCAAAAAGGACCAGCCGCTGGCCAGAGTCGAGTCAATAAAAGATGTTGGCTGTGCCTCTGTAAGAATATATTTAAGAAAGGGAAGAAGAAAAAAATCCTGCTGTGCAACAGCAGCTGGGAGAGCAAGGAGTGAGAAACAGCCCTGCAAACACCAAGGTCAGTGAAGGAGAGGGAAGAGGTGCTCCAGAGCAGAAGTCCCCCTGCAGCCCATGGTGTATGATGACGGAGCAGATCTCCACGCTGCAGCCTGTGGAAGGAGCCCATTGTGGAGCAGGTGGACCTGACCTGAAGGAGGCCCATGGAGAGCCCCTCAGGAGCAGGCTCCAGGCCAGACCTGTAGCCCTTGGAGAGGAGCCCGTGCAGGAGCGGGTGATCTGGTGGGAGCTTCCACCTGTGGAGGACCCATGTTGGAGCAGTTTGCTCCTGAAGGGTGGATCCTGTGATACAAACCCATATTGGAGCAGTTCTTGAAGAGCTGCTGCCTGCGGGAAGCCCATATAGGATCAGTTTGGGAAGGACTACATCCCATGGGAGGGACCCCATGTTGGGGCAGGGGAAGAGTGACCATGAAGGAGTGACAGAGGTGAAGCATTATGGACTGACCACAACCTCCATTCCCCATGTTGCTGCTTGGGGGAAGGACACAAAAGAGGGTTTTAGTTTGCTTTTAGTTTCTCTCTGTTCTGGCCTGCTAGTGATAGGCGATAAATTATATCAGTCTCCCTATGCTGAGTCTGTTTTGCCTGTGATGATAATTGTTGAGTGATCTCCCTGTCCTTATCTCAACCCTTGCACCCTTTTCATCATATTTTCTCCCCTTTTTCCTTTGAGGAGTGGAGTGAGAGAACAGTTGTGGTGGAGTTCAGCTGCATAGCAGAGTAAAACTACCACACCTGTGTGCAAGGAACTCTAGTCATAGCATACACTCTTTGCGCCCCCTCTGGCCTCTCCAGCCACAGAAATTGATGCAGCTACCCCAACAGAGCTTCCCTGGCAACATGCAGCCAGACAGTCTCAGACTGCAGAGCACGCCCAAGTTTTCCGTCAGTGATGGCAGCAGTGAGTATACATGTGGGGATGTATGCCCAGGTAGAACTGCTCAGCCTAGTGACAGAGCTTTGGGAGGAAGTGGACAGGCTGAAGAGCAGCAGGGAGTCAGAGAAGAAGATCAACTGGTGGAATCATACTTTACCATCCCTGAGACAGGCATGTGGGCCAGCCACAACACAAGAAACAAAGGATCCCCCCTAGCCTCTCACCACCAGGCAAATGGAGGGGAACTAAGAGATGTCAGGGGAGGAAGGGAATAGAAGCAGGTTTCTGCCCAGGGTGGCAGGCAACCCCCCTCCCTGCCTACTTCACCTCCTTGGGTGTTCTTATACAATTATGAGGCTCTAGAACATGACTGACAGACAAAAAATGATGTAGATGAAGGTCTAACAAGGTTCGAGATGATGCCTAGGGCAAGTCAGCCCCTATCCCCTATATCACAACAGGCTCCATCAAGGAAAAAAAAAAAAAAAAAAAAGAGGTATTGTTATAGGTGACTCCTCCTCCTTTCTGTGGGGAACAGAGGGCCCAATATATCGACCCAACCCATAGGGAAATCTACTGCCTCCCTGAGGCCCAGGTAAGAGACATTGCTAGAAAAGTCGCTTACCTGGTATGGCCATCTGATTGTTACCTTTTATTGGTTTTATATGCTGGCAGGAATGAAGTAGCAAACAGAAGTCCAAGGGCAATCAAAAGGGACTTCAGGGCCTTGGGGCAACTGCTTAAGTGTAATATTTTCCTCTGTCCTTCCAGTAGCAGGGAACAATATTGAAAGGAATAGGCAGACCCAGCTGACCAATATGTGGCTCCGAGGCTGGTAGCATCAGCAAAATTTAGGGTTGCTCAATCAAGGGATGGTCTATGCAACACCAGGCCTGCTACCACCTGATAGGATGCATGTTTCTCAGAGGGCGAAAAATGGTTTTTGCCCAGGAGTTAGCAGGGCTGATTGATAGGGGTTTAAACTAGATTTGAGGGGGGAAAGGGACAAAAACGGGCCCGTCAGCAATAAGCTATAGGATGGCATGCCAAAATTGGAAGGACTGCATGCTAGTGAGATCCTTCTGTCTGCTCTGAAGCATTGGGTACAGTGAAGCACACCTGAAATGTTTCTACAGAAACACATGCAGCATGAGGAACAAGCAAGAGGAGCTAGAAGCCTTGGCCCAGTCCTAGAGCTATGACATTACTGGCATAAGCAAAACCTGGTGGGAAGAGACCTGTGACTGTTGTGTTACGATGGACGGTTACAGGCTCTTCAGAAGGGATAGGCAGGGCAGGTGAGGCAGAGGGGTGGCACTGTATGTAATGGAGGGACTGAACTGTACAGAGCTTGCAGTAAGCAATGACACGGTTGAGAACCTCTAGGTAAGGATTAAGGGACAAGCAAATAAAGGGGATGTTGTTACAGGAGTCTACTATAGACCAACCGGCCAGGATGACAACACTGATGAACTATTCTTTAAGGAACTGAGAGATACCTCTAGATCAGCTGCCCTTGTCCTTATGGGGGACTTCAACCTGCCAGATATCAACTGGGAATATCACATAGCTGAGACAAAGAGGTCCGGGAGATTCCTGAAGCACCTTGATGATAACTTTTTGGTACAGGTACAAAGAGAGCCAACTAGGAAAGGTGCCCTCCTAGACCTGTTGCTTGTAAACAGGGAGGGTCTGGTGAGTGAGGTGGCGATAGGTGGCCACCTTGGCCATAGTAAAGACTAGAAGAAGACTATATAAGGTGGAAAAGAATGCATTTCCTTTGCATAACTGCTTTGGTGGAACAACAGTGTACCTCCTCAAAAATAGCGTAAAGAGGCAAATATTCACACTGAGGCAATCTGCGTTTTTTCCTGGATAGCAGCAACCAGAAGGAATGCTGGTGGAGTTTCCTCCATGGGAGCTATCACTCACTTCAACCTACACCACCTTCTGCATCAAATCCTGAGAAAATCTGCATTGCTCTTCAGGCACAATTCAGGATGCAATGGCCTCATATAGTTTCTATTTTTCTAGCACATGCTAGTGTCAGAGCCCGGACAGGCTTCTTTGTAATTTTTCAAGTCTCACCTGACAGCAAATGCTGATATCGCAGCATGTACAGACTATAACTAGGAGCGAGTTTTGGGATGCAGGGAGGAAGAGAAATGGAGACATTCCTCTGGTGATTAAACTTGAGATATCTCAAAAGATGAAATAATCAAAGTATTTTAGCTAGTACCAAAAGTGGTACAGCAGTATCTGAGCATGAAGAAAGTGGTTTTAAGCATTAAGACACCGAAAACAGGGGTTTAATCTGAGGGTGAAGACTGGCATTTAACAAAGATAGTACATTCTCTTGCTGCAAAGTTTTTTCCAACAGGATTAGCACCTTCTTCAGGCAAACCTTAAGGTCTATTGACCTTAAATCTTCAGAGGTTAAAAAGCAAAAGCAAAACACACCGCTATCTCACAAAAATTAAAGATGTTTCTAAAAGTATATGCCAGAACTGGCACAGGGTACTGACACAGATGAAGAACAGTGAATATATTAAAACAGAATTAGTTAGATGAATTCAAGTTGATGTTGTGTACCTGATACTCCATTTAGCCAGATGTCAGCAAGAAACACTCTTCAACATAACTCTCCCTACAAAAAATCCTAGGTCCCAATACAACAGATGTGCACTGGACAACCCTGCATGCAACCAATGACAGCACTAACCGTTATTAAAACCATACTAAAAGCCCCAAATTGTAGAGGGATGGGACTGCACTACTTAGTCTGCTTAAAAAAAGTTAACAGGACAGCAACAGAAACGAAAGTTATATCCCTCTGTATTGCTTAGACTTAACTGGACAATGTGATTGCCAGAGCAGTGAAATCAGCAGAAATAATGCACAAATCGTCCAAAGCTTCTCTTTTATGAGAAAAAAAAAAAAAGACTTGCTACTATGTAATGCCAAAAGCATTTCAGTGATAGTTATATTTTTAGCAACGGTAATTTGAGTCAAAGTTTTACTGCAGGCAAGCTAGGATTTTAATAGTATTATGTATAATTGAACAGTTATATAGCTGTTAATTTAAGTAAAATTTAGGGCAATAGCTAAATAACTTAAGCAACGTTGTCTCTTTAAAGCAGCGTTAGGCTTCTAGGACAGTTAAGAATGTAAACTACACTAAAAATTTCAGATTAGCAAACTCAACACCTACAGGATGAATATATAATCACTGCATGCTGGAAACTCCCCCAGCAGAAGGAAAGTCCAAGATTTATTTTGTACAATGTGCCAATAGTTATTAGGCATGCACAAGCATCCTGTAAGTTAAGCTGGACACTTCGAGTCCACTTTTCCACAAAAAGGCCTACCATAACGTCTTCATGCATGCAGAAGTCCACACACACAAACACACACACACACACAAACAGGGAAAAACCACAAACAGAACAGGGTATGTTTCACCTTCTATACTCTTAATGGAGAAGAAGTCATGAAAGTCTCTGCGGGTACTACAGAAGGAAAATTTCTCTAGTCCAATGTATACATAGAATATCACTGAAAAAAAGACTATTTCCTTAGTTAACAGTAAGAAATTAACAGCACCCATGACAAGCTCGCTTGCAGACTGAGTTATGATTTCCTAGCAGCACCATTCTCATCTGTATCACCTGCTACTGCAGTTATACCTAGGAGATACTAGAATTATATTTCAATCCTTTTTTGAAGTTGCTTTCTCCCTTTCTGTTGCATTGTCTTGTGATATCACTGACCGTGTCAAATAGCTATAAAAACGATCCATTTCTTTAACAAGGAAAAGTTCACTGAGTTTTACATAAGATGCAACATTTGAAGTATTATTAATACAGATAGCAATTACACACGTTGTTCCTCCTAGATATACAGCCCAAAATCAGAGGGATGAAAGTCTCTATGTAGTTTGCTTTATTTCATTAAGGAAATATCAAATTTTTAGTAAAGCAAGTTAAAGATGCCAGTACACAAGCCTAATAGAAGCAAAGTATATTCGATGTTAAATTAGTATGTCTAAAACTTAAACTCTTATTAAGTATTGTCTTCTCAGCTTCCAGATTCTGACTTCTAAGCTTGTAAGAACTGAAGACACTCGCTTACCATGAAGAAACATTTTATATAATAAATACGTACCTATGCTCTGCCTCAAGTGAGCTTGAAAGAACATCTGCCTGAGGAAAAGTTGAAGATCTAATGACTAGTTGAGATGTAACTGAAGCATTGCCATTCTCTTGCGGAATTTCATTTTCAAAGTTTTGATTTATATATCTCTCATGACGAGGACTGTTGCTGTTATGCAAGTTAAAGGAGTCATCCTGTTAAAGCAATTATACATTACAGAGTTTAAAAGTAAATTCCACTCAAGTAAACCTCTACAAATGCTGCAAAATTCCCAGGCTGTTGTAACAGCAATTGTAACTTACTAGCCATGATATAAGAACTAGGAAGAAAGCTTATTTAGAAAGCAGACTGTCCAGGCTCACTCAAATATCCCACAAATCTAAAATGTTTATTCTACTCATTCGTCAACTTGTAATTTTTATTCAGTAATTAGCCAAACTACCTCAGAAGTCTTAGCAACTGAAAAAACAAAGAAGAGTATGATTATCTAGCTAGCACTCTTTTGACAACAAAAGCCCGAGGCTTGGCATATAACAGCATTACCCATAGCAGGAGGCAATCACTCAGCCAGTTCTGCACTTGTAAGAAATATTTTTGAGTCCAGGATTGAGACCATCATTATCATTCCCCTTCCATTCAGTGCTATCTGCTTCCAGAAATTTTAGAATGCTTAGCAAGAAATTCTTAAGAGGTATCCCAGTAAACATATGTTCAGCTGTTAAATTATTAACCTGGAAAATACATCTTAGATTATCAAAGAAAATTCATCAAAATATTAAAGAATTTTAGTGTATTAGGGCAAAAAACCTTCCTCCAAGCATGATTCAGAAGCTGATCACAATTTGCATCATTATTTCAGAGGTGAAGCCTGTCACTGCAGGCCTTAAAAATTACCAACATCATCACATTATAAAAGACTGATGTGAAGTTATCTACTTAACCACTCAGTTACACAGTGCATCTTCTACTGATAATCATTTAAATTAATGTTGGAAGCTGGACAACTATTACAGTTACATGATTTGTTACACCTGAACATCTTTTGATACCAGTTAGTGAAACAGCAATGGCAGGGAACTAAATACATGCAATTAAAAGCTTAGAGTATTTGTTATGTGTTACATACATCTGTCCAACGATATTATGACCTTTTTTTTCGCTCCAAAATACACTGCATCTGAAAATCAGCTGTGTACAGCGAGACAACCAAATGCATTTGACATAAATACCATGAAGATATTAAGAGTTCAAGACAATTTCAGGAACAGAAACTCCAATCATGTTCACATAATATTTTCAGAATTCTGAAGCTCAAAACACTGTTAACCAAGAACTTTTTAATCTTCAATCAAAATCTTTGTGCATTTCTTAAACAACACTGCACCCAACACCCACCTCAGGGTATATTCAGCAATACAATACCAAATAAAAAAATGCAGACGTTTCCTAACTCACTCACTGTGCAAGTTTTACTCTGCTATGCAGCTGAACTCCACCACAACTGTTCTCTCACTCCACTCCTCAAAGGAAAAAGGGGAGAAAATATGATGAAAAGGGTGCAAGGGTTGAGATAAGGACAGGGAGATCACTCAACAATTATCATCACAGGCAAAACAGACTCAGCATAGGGAGACTGATATAATTTATCGCCTATCACTAGCAGGCCAGAACAGAGAGAAACTAAAAGCAAACTAAAACCCTCTTTTGTGTCCTTCCCCCAAGCAGCAACATGGGGAATGGAGGTTGTGGTCAGTCCATAATGCTTCACCTCTGTCACTCCTTCATGGTCACTCTTCCCCTGCCCCAACATGGGGTCCCTCCCATGGGATGTAGTCCTTCCCAAACTGATCCTATATGGGCTTCCCGCAGGCAGCAGCTCTTCAAGAACTGCTCCAATATGGGTTTGTATCACAGGATCCACCCTTCAGGAGCAAACTGCTCCAACATGGTGTAGTGGGTTTACGTGGCAAGGTGTGGTGGTTTTACCGTGCTGGGCAGCTAAACCCCACAACCGCACAAGGTTTTGGTAGCAGGGGGCCATAGGGGTGGTTTCTGTGAGAAGGATCTAGAAGCTGCCCCATGTTTGGTAAGGGCCTCATTGTTTTCCAGATCTGAGCCAATAAGCGATGTTGTTTTGAGCCTCTGTGAGAGCATATTTAAGACAGGGAAAAAAAAGCTACAACACACAGCGGCTGGGAGAGTGAAAGGAGGGAGGAACGGCCTTGCAGGCGCCAAGGTCAGTGTAGAAGGAGGGGGAGAGGTGCTCCAGGCGCCGGAGCAGAAGTCCCCTGCGGCCTGTGGTGAGGACCATGGTGAAGCAGGATGTCCCCCTGCAGCCCATGGAGTACCATGGTGGAGCAGGGTTCCACGCTGCAGCCCATGGAGGAGACCACGGTGGAGCAGGTGGCCCTGCACCGACGGAGGCTGCCGCCTGTGGAAGACCCCTGCTGGAGCAGATTCCGGGCCGGACCTGTAGCCCGTGGAGAGGAGACCACGCAGGAGCAGGTGACCTGGCAGGAGCTGCTGCCCGTAGGGGAGCCAGGTTGGAGCAGTTTGCTCCTGAGGGATTGACCCCATGCTATGGACCCATATCTGGAGCAGTTCTGGAAGAGCTGCTGCCTGTGGGAAGCCCACGCCGGATCAGTTCATCAAGGACTGTATCCCGTGGGTGGGACCCCACAGCACAGGGGATGAGAGTGACCGAGAAGGAGCAGCAGAGAAGTGCTGTAGACTGACCATAACCCCCATTCCCCCATTCCCCTGCACCGCTCGGGGGGAGGAGGTGGAAGAAGGCGGATGAGGGGGAAGGTGCTTTTGGTTTCTTTCCTTTGTTTCTCACTTCTCTAGCTTGTTAGTAATGAGCAATAAATCTTACTATCTTCTTATGCTGAGTCTGTTTTGCCCGTTACAATAATTACTGAGTGATTGTCTCATCCTTATCTCAACCTTTGAGCTCTTTTCACATATTTTCTCCCCATTCCTCTTTGAGGAGGGGGAGTGAGAGAGCGGCTGTGGTGGAGCTCAGCTGCCCACTCGAGCGGAACCACGACACATGGGTCCTCCACAGGTGGAAGCTCCCACCAGATCACCCGCTCCTGCACGGGCTCCTCTCCAAGGGCTACAGGTCTGGCCTGGAGCCTGCTCCTGAGGGGCTCTCCATGGGCCTCCTTCAGGTCAGGTCCACCTGCTCCACAATGGGCTCCTTCCACAGGCTGCAGCATGGAGATCTGCTCCGTCATCATACACCATGGGCTGCAGGGGGACTTCTGCTTCACCATGGGCCTCTCCACAGGCCATAGGGGAACTTCTGCTCCAGTGCCTGGAGCACCTCCTCCCTCTCTTTCTTCACTGACCTTGGTGTTTGCAGGGCTGTTTCTCACTCCTTGCTCTCCCAGCTGCTGTTGCACAGCAGGATTTCCCCCCCCCCCCCCTTTCTTAAATACGTTCTTACAGAGGTACAACCAACATCATTTATTGACTCGACTCTGGCCAGCGGCTGGTCCTTTTTGGAGCTGTCTGGAACTGTCTCTTCTCTAATATGGGGCAGCTTCTGGACTCTTCTCACAGAGGCCACTGCTGCAGATCCACGATATCAAGTCCTTGCCACGTAAACCCAACACACACATACAGTTAAGTTGTACAGTCCCATTACAGCAAATTTTATTTTTCCTGAAATAGAAACAGGGTCAGAAAAGTTAGTCTTACAAGCATTGCACAGTGGCACTGTTGTTTTTTGTTGATGTCTTTTTCATCTCTGAGTAACCCTTCAAGATCACTTTTTAAAAAAATATATATATATTTCAAACCACTCATAGATGTGTAATCACCTCATCCTGAATAACACATTATTTACCTTTACACATACTACATAAGATAACTATGCTTATAGCTCTTTGGCGACAGGTAGCAGTGACAAATTATTCTCAGCGCATCAGCCAGGCACTGCATGAACTGATCCACAATGAAAGAAATCTGACATAATATTATATACAGTATCATCATAGAAGGATTCTAGATTCTAGAATCATACAGTACAGAGCTTCAAGTTCTCAATTTCAAAGTAGAAGCAGTTTCTTTATATATGCATAAATCAAAATTGGGGGTTGGTCTGTTCTCCCACGTGCCTGGTGACAGGACAAGGGGGAATGGGCTTAAGTTGCGCCAGGGGAGTTTTAGGTTGGATCTTAGGAAGAACTTCTTTACCGAAAGGGTTGTTAGGCATTGGAACGGGCTGCCCAGGGAAGTGGTGGAGTCACCATCCCTGGAAGTCTTTAAAAGACGTTTAGATGTAGAGCTTAGGGATATGGTTTAGTGGGGACTGTTAGTGTTAGGTCAGAGGTTGGACTCGATGATCTTGAGGTCTCTTCCAACCTAGAAATTCTGGGATTCTGTGAAAATATTGCTCCTATGACAAAACTAAGAACAGAGAACTTCTGGGTATCTAAGCCCTCCAATTAGAAAGGAAACAATCTGAGAGAAAGAACAAAGTTTTTCCATTAATCGCTTTGAAGGATGTCCTGGTTTCAGCTAGGACACAGTTATTTTTCCTCTAATATCTTATAAGAGGATATTTCAAGGACCCCAAAGAGTTGCGGTGGGATTTTGCAATAGTTGCCTTAAAGACAGAGGACATAAAAAATTTGTCTACCTTGCTCGGTCTTTCGGAGGACCCTTCTGTTGTGGGGACGCTGAGGGTCAAAGAACAGCAAGTGCCAATCGCTACCACAACTGTGCACCGGCAGCAATATCGCACCAACCGAGACTCCCTGATTCCCATCCATGAGTTGGTTCACCGGCTGGAGAGTCAAGGAGCGATCAGCAAGACTCATTCACCTTTCAATAGTCCCATATGGCCAGTGCAAAAGTCTAATGGCGAGTGGAGACTAACAGTGGACTATTGTTGCCTGAACGAAGTGACGCCACCACTGAGTGCTGCAGTGCCGGACATGCTAGAACTCCAGTACGAACTGGAATCGGAGGCAGCCAAGTGGTACGCCACAATTGATATCGCTAATGCACTTTTTTCCATCCCTCTAGCAGCAGAGTGCAGGCCACAGTTTGCTTTCACTTGGAGGGGCGTCCAATGCACCTGGAATCGGCTGCCCCAGGGGTGGAAACACAGCCCTACCATTTCCATGGACTGATCCAGTCTGCGCTGGAGCAGGGGGAAGCTCCTGAACACCTGCAGTACATCGATGACATTATTGTGTGGGGTGACACAGCAGAGGAAGTTTTCGAGAAAGGGAAGAAAATAGTCCAAATCCTTCTGAAGGCCGGTTTTGCCATAAAACAAAATAAAGTCAAAGGACCTGCACGAGAGATCCAGTTTTTAGGAATAAAATGGCAAGCTAATAACAGCCATGTCTCCACCAACTAGCAAAAAAGAAACACAAACTTTCCTAGGTGTCGTGGGGTTTTGGAGAATACACATCCCAAATTACAGTCTGATTGTAAACCCACTCTACCAAGTAACCTGTAAGAAGAATGAGTTTGAATGGGGCCCCAAGCAACAACAAACTTTGAACAAATCAAGCAGGAAATAGTTCATGCAGTAGCCCTTGGGCCAGTCTGAACAGGGCCAGATGTAAAGACTGTGCTCTACACTGCAGCCAGGGAGAACGGCCCCACCTGGAGCCTCTGGCAGAAAGAACCTGGGGAAACTCGAGGTCGACCCCTGGGGTTTTGGAGTCGGGGATACAGAGGATCTGAGGTCTCCTACACTCCCACCAAAAAAGATATATTGGCAGCATATGAAAGAGTTTGATCTGCTTCAGAAATTGTCAGTACTGAAACAGCTCCTCCTGGCACCCTGACTGCCGGTACTAGGCTGGATATTCAAAGGAAGGGTCCCCTCTACACATCGTGCAACCCATGCTACATGGAGTAAGTAGTTTACTCTTATTACTCAGCTCTGATTATTCAGTGGGCTCAAATAGGAAACCCCAGTCGCCCAGGAATATTGGAAGTGATTATGGACTGGCCAGAAGGCAAATACTTTGGGATATCATCAGAGGAGGAGGTGGTCTGTGCTGAAGAAGCCCCACTGTACAACAAGCTACCAGAAAATGAGAAGAAATATGCCCTGTTCACTGATGGGTCCTGTCGTATTGTGGGGAAAAATCGGAGGTGGAAGGCTGCTGTATGGAGTCCTACACGACAAGTTACAGAAGCTGCTGAGGGAGAAGGTGAATCGAGTCAGTTTGCAGAAGTGAAGGCCATCCAGCTGGCTTTAGATATTGCTGAACGAGAGAAGTGGCCAGTTCCCCATCTCTACACCGATTCATGGATGGTAGCAAATGCCCTGTGGGGGTGGTTACAGCAATGGAAGCAAAACAACTGGCAGCGCAGAGGCAAACCCACCTGGGCTGCTGCATTGTGGCAAGATATAGCTGCTTGGGTGGAGAACCTGGCTGTAAAGGTACACCACATAGATGCTCACATGCCCAAGAATAAGTCCACTGAAGAACATCAAAACAACCAGCAGGTGGATCAGGCTGCTGAGATTGAAGTAGCTCAGGTGGACCTGGATTGGCAGCATAAAGGTGAATTATTTATAGCCCGATGGGCCCATGACACCTCAGGCCATCAAGGTAGAGATGCAACATACAGATGGGCTCGTGATCGAGGTAGGCGGACCTGACCATGACTGCTATTGCACAGGTTATTCATGATTTTGAAACATGTACTGCAATCAAGCGGTCAAAGCCTCTTTGGTATGGAGGATGATGGCTAAAATATAAATATGGAGAGGCCTGGCAGATTGATTACATCACACTCCCTCAAACTCGCAATGGCAAGCGCCACGTACTTAGAATGGTGGAAGCAACCACCGGATGGCTGGAAACATATCCCGTGCCCCATGCCACAAGGCCCGAAACACTATCCTGGGCCTTGAAAAGCAAGTCCTATGGCGACATGGCACCCCAGAAAGAAAAGAGTCAGATGATGGAACTCACTTCCGAAACAACCTTATAGACACTTGGGCCAAAGAGCATGGTATTGAGTGGGTGTATCACATCCCCTATCATGCACCAGCCTCTGGGAAAGTTGAACGATACAATGGACTGTTAAAGACTACATTGAAAGCAATGGGCACTGGGACATTCAAAAATTGGGATACGCATTTGGCAAAGGCCACCTGGTTAGTCAATACTAGGGGATCTGCCAACCGAGCTGGACCTGCCCAATCCAACCTGTTACGTACTGTAGATGGGGATAAAGTTCCTGTAGTGCATGTAAAAAATATGCTGGGTAAAACAGTCTGGGCTACTCCTGCCTCAGGAAAAGGCAAACCCATTCGTGGAATAGCTTTTGCTCAGGGACCTGGATGCACTTGGTAGGTAATGCAAAAGAATGGGGAGGTCCAGTGTGTACCTCAAGGGGATTTAATACTGGGTAAGAATAGCCCAGGAGTTGAATTGTATAATGTTAATTATTATATAATACTGTATGTCATCACTATCATGATTGCTATATGTCAATGTCCTATTAATGGTATCATAGTAACATACATGCAGATAATAATGAATGCATTTTGATAGAAATGGACAAACACAAAGATGTGATGGAACGAGAAGAAGCTTCAACATACAGTGATCCAACATCACACACCATCTCTTCTGCCCTGAAAGACCGCTGTGACTGATGGAGCCCTAAGTCAGTCACGGACTATGCAAATTCAGTGGACATTCTATATACCATAGATTAAAGTGGTGATTAATTAGAAGGTATTAGAAAGTGTGCAACCTGAGCATGACATAAATGATACGGAATAAGGGGTGGATGTATGTCCTGGTTTCAGCTAGGATAGAGTTAATTTTCCTCCTAGTAGCTGGTAGGGTCCTATGTTTTGGATTAGGATGAGAAGAGTGTTGATAACATGCTGATGCTTTAATTGTTGCAGAGCAGTGCTTACACCAAGCCAAGGACATCTCAGCTTCTCCCTCTGTCCTGCCCACGGGCAGGCTGGGGGTGCAGCAGGAGCTGGGAGGGGACACCCAGGACAGCTGACCCAAGCTGGCCAAAGGGTTATTCCATACCATCTGACGTCATGCTGAACAATATATGGGGGGGCTAGCTGCTGAGGGATAGGCTGAGCATTGGTCAGCAGGAGTGAGCAACTGCATTGTGCATCACTTGCTTTGTACACATTAGCAGTAGGAGTAGTATCATCATTATTCTTTTATTTTCTGTCCTAATAAACTGTCTCTATCTCAACCCACAGGCTTCATTTTCCTGATTCTCTCCCCCATCCCAGAGAGGGAGGGGGGAGGGTGAGCAAACAGCTGTGTGGTGTTTAGCTGCCGGCCAGGTTAAACCACAACAAAGGATAGCAGACAAGTTGTAATATACTGCCCTCCAGAAAGATTAGTTTAGTGTACTAATCTTCTTCTTTTTTTTTTATTGTTATTGAATACAAGATTTGCCCGAGTTATTAACATATATGAACACATTCTGCAGAAAGAAAAAGAAACTACTGAGAAGCACTGGAGAATGTAGTACTTGGAGCAACTTTTTACAATTCAAAAGGTAATTCCTTTCCTACATTTAGAGATGCAAGACCATGCCTTAACAGTCTGGTTATAGCCAAATAAAACATAGGTTACAGGTTACATTCATCTTGAAACCTCACTCCTCTTTCTCCCAGCAGCTGTTTTTTCCCTTTCTTAAATATGCTCTTACAAAGGCTCAACCAACATAGATTCAATTGCTGGATCTACAATACATATGAAGAACATTACCTTCTCTCGCCCAGCATGATTTTCATCTTCGTGTTCTTCCACTCTTTGTTTCAATGCTTTCAAAAATTCACTCTTCTTATCAGTCCGCATTCTTGTCAACTTTGTTAAATGAGGCTGACCAACTTTGTCAACAGGGGATGAAGAATTTGACTGATTACACTAATGTAGGGGGTGAGGAAAAAAAAAGAAAAAAGACTTAGAAGCACAATTGTTGAAATTTTTCTAAATGAAAGACAAAACCCCTTTCAAGAACCTGTAGTTTTGGGTTGCATGTATATCCACAGTCAAAAGCAGAGGAAAGACATCCATATGATGTCTTCCATACGAAAGAAGGGTGATTGTTGTGGGTGACTCTGTCCTTAGGGGAACAGAGGGCCCTATTTGTCGGCCTGACCCTACCCGTAGGGAGGTCTGCTGCCTCCCTGGGGCCAGGGTCAGGGACATTGCCAAGAAGGTCAAGCGCCTGGTACGGCCCACTGACTACTACCCGCTATTGGTCTTTCAGGCTGGTAGCGATGAAGTAGCAAAGAGAAGTCCGAAGGCGATCAAAAGAGACTTTAGGGATTTGGGGCGACAACTTAGAGGTTCAGGCGCGCAGGTTGTGTTTGCCTCTGTCCTTCCGATAGGGGGGATGGAAGCTGAAAGGTGCGCTGTTCGCATAAACTCGTGGCTTCGTGACTGGTGTGACCGGCACAACTTTGGGTTCTTTGATCACGGGAAGGTCTATGCTACACCGGGCCTGATGGCACCGGATGGGATGGGCCTCTCTCGGAGAGGGGTAAGGATCTTGGGTCAGGAGTTGGCAGGGCTGATAGATAGGGCTTTAAACTAGAGTCGAAGGGGGAAGGGGCTAAAACCAGGCGCGCCGGTGAAGACCTAAGGGATGGTATGCTAGAATCAGAGGGGCTGTGTGCCAGTGAGGTCCTTCGGTTCGATCCACAAGGTGCTGAGTGTAAGGAGACACACCTGAAATGCTTCTACACGAACGCACGCAGTATGAGGAATAAAATGGATGAGCTAGAAGTCCTGGCCCAGTCCCGCAACTACGACATCATCGGCATAAGCGAAACCTGGTGGGATGAGTCCTGTGACTGGGGTGTTGCGATAGATGGTTACAGGCTCTTCAGGAGGGACAGGCAGGGTAGGCGAGGTGGTGGGGTGGCGATGTATGTGAAGCAGGGGCTGGACTGTGTGGAACTTCAGGTCGGCGATGGCAAAGTTGAGAGCCTCTGGGTAAGGATCAAGGGACGAACGAATAAAGGGGATGTCGTTGTGGGAGTCTATTACAGACCGCCTGGCCAGGACGATAGCGCCGATAACTTATTCTTTACAGAACTAAGAGAGGCCTCGAGATTAACTCCCCTTGTCCTTATGGGGGACTTCAACTTGCCAGACGTTAACTGGGAGTGCCACACGGCTGACACGAGCAAGTCCAGGAGGTTCATGAAGCACCTAGATGATAACTTCTTGGTGCAGGTGCTAACGGAGCCAACTAGGAAAGGTGCCCTCCTAGACCTGTTGCTAGAAAACAGAGAGGGTCTGGTGGGAGATGTGGTGATTGGTGGCCGCCTCGGTCATAGCGACCATGAAGTGGTTGAGTTCAAAATTTACGGTGACAGAAGGAAAAGTGCCACCAAAACCTCATCCCTAGATATGGGGAAGGCGGACTTCAGGCTGCTCGGGGAACTAGTCAGCAAGGTCCCCTGGGAAGCTGCTCTTGAAGGCCTTGATGTCCACCAGTGCTGGTCACTCTTTAAGCGATGCCTCCTAGAAGCACAAGATCAGGCAATTCCTAAATATCGCAAGTCAGGCAGGCGGGGCAGGAGGCCGTCGTGGCTGACCAGGAACATTCTTATGGAGATTAGGCGGAAACAGAGAGTGTTTCGCTACTGGAAGGAGGGCCAGGTGACATGGAAAGAATACAGGGATGCTGCTCGTGTCTGTAGGAAGAAAATTCGTGTGGCTAAAGCACACCTAGAGTTGAAGCTGGCTGTGTCTGTGAGAGAAAATAAAAAGGGTTTTTTTAGATATGTGAATGGAAAAAGGAGAACTAAAGAATACATAGGGCCGCTCCTTGATAGGGAAGGTCTTCTCACAGACGATGACATAGGCAAAGCAGAGACGCTTAACGCCTTCTTTGCCTCTGTCTTCAATGCCGATGATGGGCTTCGGGACCCAGGGTGCCCCGAGCTGGAGGACCGGGACGGTGGGGATGACAAACTCCCAACCGCCCCTGAACGTGTGCGGGATCTGCTACTCCACCTGGATCCCTACAAGTCCATGGGTCCGGATGGGATTCATCCCCGGGTGCTGAAGGAGCTGGCGGACGTCATCGCGGAACCTCTCTCAATTATTTTTCAACGATCCTGGGAGTCTGGAGAGGTCCCGGTAGACTGGAAGCTGGCAAATGTTGTGCCGATTTTCAAGAAGGGTCAGAAAGAAGACCCTAGCAATTACAGGCCTGTCAGTCTCACGTCAGTGCCTGGTAAAATCATGGAGAAGATGGTTCTCGAACGTATTGAGGCGCACCTGGGGGACAAAGCAGTCATTGGTCCCAGCCAGCATGGGTTTGTGAAGGGTAGGTCCTGCCTAACTAACCTGATTTCCTTTTATGATAAGATCACCCGTATGGTAGACCAAGGGAAACCAGCTGATGTGATTTTTTTGGACTTCAGCAAGGCTTTTGACACAGTTTCCCATAGGATCCTACTGGACAAAATGTCCAGCATACAGCTAAATAAAAACATCATACGATGGGTGAGCAATTGGCTAACGGGCAGGGCCCAAAGGGTTATGGTGAATGGGGCTGCGTCAGGCTGGCGGGCGGTCACCAGTGGGGTCCCTCAAGGCTCCATTTTAGGGCCGGTACTTTTCAATATTTTTATAAACGATCTGGATGTAGGAATAGAAGGCATTTTGAGCAAGTTTGCTGATGACACCAAACTTGGAGGAGTTGTGGACTCGAATGAGGGTGGAAAGGCCTTGCAGAGGGATCTGGATAGGTTGGAGAGCTGGGCGATCGCCAACCGCATGAAGTTCAATAAGAGCAAGTGCCGGGTCCTGCACCTGGGACGGGGAAACCCTGGCTGCACGTACAGACTGGGCGACGAGACGCTGGAGAGCAGCCTAGAAGAGAGGGATCTGGGGGTCATGGTAGACAACAAGTTGAATATGAGCCGGCAGTGTGCCCTGGCAGCCAGGAGGGCCAACCGTGTCCTGGGGTGCATCAAGCACGGCATTGCTAGTAGGTCAAGGGAGGTGATTGTCCCGCTCTACTCTGCGCTGGTGCGGCCTCACCTCGAGTACTGTGTGCAGTTCTGGGCACCACAGTATAAAAAGGACATGAAACTGTTGGAGAGTGTCCAGAGGAGGGCTACGAAGATGGTGAAAGGCCTGGAGGGGAAGACGTACGAGGAACGGCTGAGGGCACTGGGCCTGTTCAGCCTGGAGAAGAGGAGGCTGAGGGGAGACCTCATCGCAGTCTACAACTTCCTCGTAAGGGGGTGTCGAGAGGCAGGAGACCTTTTCTCCATTAACACCAGCGACAGGACCCGCGGGAACGGAGTTAAGCTGAGGCAGGGGAAGTTTAGGCTTGACATCAGGAAGGGGTTCTTCACAGAGAGAGTGGTTGCACACTGGAACAGGCTCCCCAGGGAAGTGGTCACTGCACCGAGCCTGTCTGAATTTAAGAAGAGATTGGACTGTGCACTTAGTCACATGGTCTGAACTTGGGTAGACCTGTGCGGTGTCAAGAGTTGGACTTGATGATCCTTAAGGGTCCCTTCCAACTCAGGATATTCTATGATTCTATGATTCTATGATTCATATTCCAGTATATATGGTTCTTACATGTAAATAGAGATGCAGGTTTATGGAGCACTGCTAAAAAAACAGTTGACCTTCTGAAGTATATTAGCAGTTTTTAAATTTTAAACCTAACAAGTTATACATACTAGTGCACCATTTTTTACTCTAAATCAAGCCTACAAAGCAAATTATACAGTAGTACTTAAAGGCAGTGAGGTACCTACCTTTCACATTACCCTCTCTCACATTAACTTCTAGAAAACAAACTTATTAAATACAATTCTCCATAAGTTTTATTGATCTACTTATCTAACCAAACAATTTAAAAAAATGATATATTAGAACTACAAGCATTATTTTACCTCTTTCACTGAATTCTGTGATACAGGAAATGCCTTGTTGTTCGATTTGAAAGGACTGAAATTGCCAATACCATATGTAGATTCATGAGAAAATGGAATCCCAGTTTTATTTTCTTTTGCTTGGCTTTTCCACTGCGTAGTCTAAACAAAAATTAAAGAATCATCAACTACAATAGAATTATTTTCAGGCATCTTTAGAAAACTGATCAAGGAAAAGCAAACCATACCAACAACCATAATTTAGTCCAAACACCTGTTTTCTGTAGGACCAACTGTTTATGAGCAATTAATCCTTTCATAAATAGCTTACACTTTTTATATAAAAGAGCTAAATTTAAGAACAATTAAGATCATCATATGTCATGTATTAAGAACTAAAATATGAGTTTTTAACAGCTGAAAATAATTATAAAAGGGTTATAGTAAATAGGATTACATCAGGCTGGTAGCCAGTCACTGGTGGGGTTCCCCCAGAGTCCCATTTTGGGGCCAGTTCTCTTTAATGTTTTCATAAATAACATGGACATAGGACTCCAATGCATTCTACACAAGTTTGCAGACAACACTAAATTGGGAGGAGCTGTTGACTCCCTCAAGGGTAGAGAGGCCTTGCAGAGAGATCTTGACAAATTAGATGGCTGGGCAATCACCAACCAACAGAATTTTAAAAAGGGCAAGTGTCAGATTCTGCACCTGGGATAGGGCAGCCCTGGATATGTGGACAGACTGGAGGATAAAAAGCTGGAGAGCAGCCCCACAGAAAGAAAAGTGGGGGTTTTGGTCAATGCCAAGTGAATGAGTCAACAGTGTGCCCTGGCAGATAGAAGGGCCAACTGTACCCTGGAGTTCAAGCACAACATTGCTAGCCAGTCCAGAGAAGTAACCGTCCTGCTCTACTC
Source organism: Anas acuta (assembly GCF_963932015.1). Lineage (NCBI taxonomy): Eukaryota > Metazoa > Chordata > Aves > Anseriformes > Anatidae > Anas > Anas acuta. The sequence goes on from NC_089016.1 coordinate 16,191,380, forward strand.
TGCACTGGTGCAGCCTCACCTCAAGTACTGTGTGCAGTTTTGGGCACCACAATATAAGACAGACATAAAACTATAAGTGAATGTCCAAAGGAGGGCTACAAAGATGGTGAAGGGTCTAGAGGGGAACCAAGCCTGCCAAGTTCAAGCATTTGGACAATGCTCTCAGACATATGGTTTCATTCTGGGGTGGTACTGTATGGAGCCAGGAGTTGGACTCTATGATCCTTGTGGGTCCCTTCCAACTCAGTGTATTCTAAGATTCTATGATAATATTTTCAATACTTTAAGTTCTAGAGTTATAAACAGCTCTATCAGGTGCTCTTAGGAGCACATGAAAAATTCCTGAAACAAAAATCAAAAGATGAACATGGAAAGTTGCATATGGAGAGGGACCAAAAATGGCACTAAGAGGTTGCAACATCGTCTATATCAATAATTGGAATAAATTCTGAAGGTGTTTTTATGCCAACTATAGCTCCCAACTTGGTATCTCTTTTTCTGTTAAAAACATATACAGAAAAAGCATTACTATTCCATAAATTAAAAACATTCTTTTCATTCTCACTTGGATGCTTCTTGCACTTCTCAAAAAAAAAAAAAGGTAAATAAGAAATAAAGGAAGTTTCAGTTACAGTATAATTTTAAAAGAAAAATGAGAAAGTGTTTCCAGTCAACTTTGGGGCATGTAGCACTTGAGGTATGCAAGACTTGAAAGCATACTCTAGGAACAGAATTCTCAGGGGTGAAATGAGCACATTCAGAATTAGAGCTCCCCCCACTCCCACCCCGGCTTGTTATTCATGCCACCAGTATCCAAAACTCACCTTTGCGGGTGGAGTGGCAGGTTTAGGGACTAATCCTTTATAAACACTTGTGCCAGTTCCATTTTTTACTGGCTGTAAATGAAGACTTCCTACTAGAGGGAATCCAGATATTTGCAGTTCTTTTGTACTGCCCTTTTTAATGACCAGCATTCTTGAAGATCTAGATTTGGGATTCAAGGGATACTCTGGAAAAAGAAAAATATGTGCATATGTATATAGCCTTAAGTTTCTACTTCATAGGTTACTGAACAGCCATATGGTCCAGAACAGGCATAAAGCAAAAACTTAGTCCAGAGCTAGGTTTCACAAATAACACACTGTTCAAAACTGGATAAAAAAAGGTTCTGTTCCACTTTCTACAACCATTGTTTGTAAAATATTTCACTTGGCACTGCAGGAATTTTACTTTCAGAAAGATATTCTTTGGTCAAAGAACTAGCTATACAGCTTTTGTTTGCAAATCTAAACACCAAATGCTATTAGTTGTTAATAATTATCTTCCAAAGATATGGTTTTCATATTTCCTTTTAAGGTTACTAAAGAATTATTACTCATAATAATTAACAGCTCACTTTAGAGTCAATGTTCCATAAAGTCCTTTATAAACATCACTTCTTATCAGAAGTGATGCATACTATTCCAGATCATGGCAATGACCAATTTCTATCTCCATGCCTAAGATGTCTATAACAGAACATCTGAACCCTACACCTTTTCCAGGTTCAAGACAGTACTAATTAGAAACATACAGTCAGCTGTCATACTAAATAACTGACATTTGACAATTTTCAAGAGCAGCTATTAAAAATAGTTTAAAATTTCTAAAAAGTGGGAAAAACTATTTTTGCACATGCCCTCCAATCTTGCATCAACAACCTTTTCCAAGATTATCTTCTCCCCCTGCAAGTGTTTCTAATTCATGGTCAGTCACCATATCCTACATTTAAAAAATAAAACTATCTTAAAAGCATAAATTACTTTAGTTTTGTTTAGCAGGTAAACATTACACTTGTAATAAAGTTAAATGAGAAATAAGTACAAAGTTATGAAATACATTTTCATAATACAAGCATGCTCTCATCCCAGGTACACAAGATAAAATGTAATCTAAAAGTATCCTTTTTTTTAAAACAAGCATTTAAAGGGAACAGCAACATTCTTGAATACTGCATTTCCTTTTATAGGGAATAAAGAGACTTAATTTCAGTTTTTCAACTACAAAATGAGATTTGCAATAGCCAAGCTATAATAAAGATATCACACTGTAAGCTGTAACAAGCCACTGCACTGTAGTTTACAGAACCTATTTAACTAACAGAACTGTTCTTTCCTTTGCTTGTGAAGCAATACCTAAAAAGCCTGGAATCAAGAATCTGATCAACCTGAGCTACATTATGCAGCAGCCAGAGTGCTTCAAACATGATAAAACACTCAAGTTGCTATAGAAATAAAATTAGCTACTGTTATACTTTTATTGAAAGTTAAATATTTCTTGACTTTCACATTAAAGCTACTAAATACACAAGAATGGAAAGTAGTCCAATTTTTTAAGACTACTGCAAAAGTTCTTCGCAATTCTGTAAAACTAGACATAGGCCACCCCTTTCTAAATAAATACCTAACAGCACAAAACGTGCTGGGGAAGTATGAGAATAAGAGTCAGCAAATTAAAGTACCACTTAAAATGAGCAGCAAGATTCAGATCTCATTACTAGTAACAGTTCAAATAGTAGCTTTCATGTTATTTAAATTCGCCCTCATTCTGAGTAAATTCTGAGGCACTCTACAAGCAGCTGGTGGAAGTCACGAAATCACCAGCACTCACTCTCGCGGGGGACTTTAACTTCCTGGACATATGCTGTAAATACAACATAGCCCAGAGGAAACCATCAAGGAGGTTTCTGGAGTGCATGGAAGACAGCTTCCTGACTCAGCTAGTTAGTGAGCCTACTGGGGGGTCCCCTGCTAGACCTGCTGGTCATGAACAGAGAAGGACTGGTAGGAAATGTGGTGGTCGGGAGTTGTCTTAGGCAGAGTGATCACGAAATGGTAGAGTTCTCTATTCTTGGTGAAGTCAGGAGGGGGGTCAAGACAGTAAAACTGCTACCTTGGACTTCCGGAGGGCAGGCTTTGAACTGTTCAGGACACTGGTAGGGAAGGTCCCTTGGGAGTCAGTCCTGAAGGGCAGAGGGGTCCAGGAAGGCTGGACGCTCCTCAAGAAGGAACTCTTAAAGGTGCAGGAGCAGGCTGTCCCCGTGTGCTGTAAGATGAGCCGGTGGGGAAGACCGGCAAGGCTGAAGAGGGAACTTTTGCTGAGTATCTGGGAGAAAAAGAGAGTTTATGTCCGGTGAAAGAAGAGACAGGCAGCTCGGGGAGAGTACAAGGAAGTTGCCAGCATATGCAGAGAGAAGATCTGAAAAGCTAAAGCCCAGCATGAGCTCAACCTGGCCACTGATTAAGGAAAACAAAAAATGTTTTTACAAATATATTAAAAAAGACAAGAAGAGGACCAAGGAGAATCTCCATCTTTTACTGGACGCAGGGGGAACATGACTACTGAGGATAAGGAAAAGGCTGAGGTTCTTAATGCCTTCTTTACGTCTGTCTTTACTAGCCAGACCACTTATCTTCCGAGTACTCAGCCTCCCGACCTGGAAGCCTGGGACGGGGAGCAGAAGAACACCACCCCCCCCCCCAAAGTTCAGGTGGAAACAGACCTGCTGCTACACCTGGACTGCCACAAGTCCATGGGGCCAGAGGGGATCCACCCAAGGGTGCTGAGGGAGCTGGCGGATGCAATTGCCAAGCTGCTTTCCATCATCAGCGGTCATGGTCATCCAGAGATGTCCCAGATGGCTGAAGACTCACTAATGTGACGCCCATCTATAAGAAGGATCATAAGGAGGAACCAAGGAACCACAGGCCTGTCAGCTTGACCTTGGTGCCAGGAAAGATGATGGAGCAGGTCATCTTGAATGCAATCACACAGCATATGCGGGACAACCAGGGAAACAGGCCCAGTCAGTAAGGGTTCGTGAAAGGCAAGTCCTGCCTGACCAACCTCATCTCCTTCTATAAACAGGTGACCCACCTGGTGGATGAGGGAAAGGCTGCTGATGTAGTCTACCTAGACTTCAGCAAGGCCTTTGACACGATCTCCCACAGTATTCTCCTGGAGAAGCTGGCAGCCCATAGCTCGGACAGGTACACTCTGTGCTGGGTTAAAAACTGGCTGGACAGCTGGGCCCAGAGAGTGGTGGTGAATGGAGTGAAATCCAGCTGGCGACCGGTCACCAGCTGGATTATTCCCCAGGGGTCAGTGTAGGGGCCCATCCTCTTCAATATCTTTATTGATGATTTGGATGAGGAAGTGGAGCGCACCCTCAGTAAGTTTGCAGACGACACCAAGTTGGGGGGAAGTGTCGATCTGCTGGAGGGTAGGAAGGCCCTGCAGAGGGACCCAGACAGGTTGGGTTGATGGACAGAGGCCAGTGGGATGAGGTTCAACATGGCTAAGTGCCGGGTCCTGCACTTCAGTCACAACAACCCCATGCAGCACTACAGGCTTAAAGCAGAGTGACTCAAAATCTGCGCAGAGGAAAAGTATCTGGGGGTATTGATCAGTGCTCACCTGAACATGAGCCGGCAGTGTGCCCAGGTGGCCCAGAAAGTTAATGGCATCCTGGCTTGTATCAGGAACAGTGTAACCAGCAGGACCAGGGAGGTGATCATCCCCTTGTACACTGCTCTGATGAGGCCGTACCTCGAGTACTATGATTAGTTTTGGGCCCCTCACTACAAGAAGGACATGGAGACCCTGGAGCATAACTAGATAAAGGCTACGAAGCTGGTGAAGGGTCTGAAACATAAGTCTTATGAGGAGCAGCTGAGGGAAGTGGGGTTGTTTAGTCTGGAGAAGAGAAGGCTCAGGGGAAACCTTATTGCCATATTCTTAGTGAACAATTCTGTATCAAAAGCCCACTTTCAAGAAAAATATGGCTATCATTTTACAGTACTAATCAGGTGGAGATGAGAAAGTTATCCCAGACTACAGTTCAGTTCAGTGCCCACTCTTAGGGTTGGCTTCGTTACAAGTAATTCATCAACACACAGATCAGCTCAGGAAATTTGCTTCCAGGAAGAGACCTTAAGTCTTTGCAAGCTAACCTGCTCATTCCAGCCCTGCTAGGTTTTTCTCCCAGCTCTTTAACTATTCTAATCAGTCAGAAGCATTCTTTCATGAAGTCTTCAACTACCAATCACATCACTAGTTTAGGTGACCCACCTTTGTGACATTTCCTCTTGGTAGATAAATTCTTGACATCTTTACAAAAAGATACATACTTGTTCTGGGACAAGAACCCTAGCAGTGGTTGTATCTACAGACCAGACTGATATTCAAATAGAAGCATTACCTCTCTTATAAAGAGATACTCACACTGTAATAACACTGAGGAAATTTCCTCAATTTCCATCTATATATTTGAAATATTCTAAAATAAATTATGTTTCTAATAAAACAACTTCAAATCTATACTATATTTTTATATTTAAGAACATCAACAATACTCACCCCACACACCTGCAGCTAAAGACTTATTCTGGTTTGGTTCCCTCTCATATTCAGGATTCAAAGATGGCTGAAAGGAAAGTTTATCATTATTTAAAACAAAATGAAAGGAGTCTTGAATTCTAGGACCAATGAAATAAAGAACAACAACAATATCAGAAGTATAACCTCTGCTGTCCAAGACTTTTAAATGGAGACAGACTAGAAACTGCCCTCTGCAAACCCAAATATACCAATGGTCACTTGCTTCTCTTCAATAAAACATCTCTGGGCTCACCGGTACAAAAAAGACAGGGATCTCCTGGAAAGAGTCCAGCAGAGGGCCACAAAGATGATAGGGGGCCTGGAGCATCTCCCCTATGAGGAAAGGCTGAGAGATCTGGGTCTGCTCAGCCTTGAGCAAAGAAGACTGAGAGGGGGATCTTATTAATGTTTATAAATACCTTAAGTGTGGGAGACAAAGGGATTTGGCCAACCTCTTTTCAGAGGTTTCTGGGGACAGGACAAGGGGCAATGGCCACAAAACGGATCACAGGAAGTTCCGCACCAACATGCAAAAGAACTTCTTCATGGTGAGGGTGATGGAGCACTGAAACAGGCTGCCCAGGGAGGTTGTGGAGTCTCCTTCTCTGGAGATATTCGAGACACGTCTGGATGCCTACCTGGGCAACCTGCTGTAGGGAACCTGCTTTGGCAGGGGGTTGGACCCAATGATCGTTTGAGGTCCCTTCCAACCCCTACAATTTTGTGATTCTGTGATCTCAAGCAGCAGTCAATACCATTATATAAACTATCTGAAGAAAGCCAAAAACAAACCAAAAAAAAAAAGCGATGTGTGGTTCTTCAAAGAGGGAGTTTATCCTTCCTCTTATATCCTAAAATTGTAGGTTGAAACGTGAAACCTCAAAGGACCAGTGGCAGAATAACTTTGTTAGTACTTTAAATTTCCAGTAAGGTATGTATTAAATTCTACACAATTACACGTGACACAGTTTACTGTGGCAAAATACTATAAAAAAAATCAACTTAGAACCCCACTGTAGTTTCACTTAAACATTTAAGTGACAATAATAAACATACAATGATAAAAACGGAGATGAAAAGAGAAAAAAGCTGACAAATAACTAACACCCCCTTAAGGGTGATCCCTTACATGATAACCTGTAACTGGTGAAATCTCATGAAGTAGCTTGTAATGGACAAAATAGAACTTGCAGAAACAATAGAATCTCGTTTATTACAATTAACTTACAAAATCCTCAGCCTCAAACTGTTTAGGTACTTCCTTGTCTTCCTTTTTCCCAGTGTCATTATCAGGTACATTGTTTTCATGCAGTCCTTGGCTTTTTCCACAGTGGGAAGTGCTGGTATGAGCACGGGAACCTCCGCCATGGTATCCCCCACGATAGTTTATATTTTCTGTACCATTTCTGCCTTGTGAACGCCAACCATTCTTCTCTTTTCTTCCAAAATGCCCTTAGATTTTTAAGTTTTAAAGAAATGTAATAACAGCCAGTTTTGGAAGAACATTCTACTTTTACAAAATTGTTAGAGGAGTCAAGCA